>NC_138754.1:1593302-2170802 GCF_965113315.1 Podarcis vaucheri | reverse complement strand
TGAACTTGTGACACAAAGCAGAAGCCCTACAACTCTCCCACAGACATAGATCGCCAGGAACTAATCTCATCTGCAGAAAAAAACATGTCCCCCTCTTTATTTTCGACTCTCTTGGGCACAGGAATTTAACCTTAATTATTTACAAGTTTTGTTCAGTCTGCAAGAAAGAAGAGCCTTTTCGCTGGCTAGGTTCAATTCTAATCCTTCTAACCTCCTTTGGGATAGGTTTGTGGGTATGGCACAAGGAGATAGGATCTGCCCATGCGATGCCCACCTGGTGGAAACTCTAGTTCAAATGGTCCTTAAATGTAAAATGTATGATCTCCGACAACAATTTCTAGACCATCTATGTATTCCAAGATGGAAACCAGAGACAGAGGTTATACGCTTCTTATTACTGGGGAGAGTAGCCAAGTTCCTCTATTTGATTTTTTTTGCCACCAAAATATGCCACAGGATCCTGCCCTTGCTGGAGACCCACGGAGATTAAATGGATTGCTCGCCTCTTCTTCCCTTTGGCAAATGACTGTACTGTTGAAATGGCGACGAGATCGCACTGGCCTATTTATTCTGAATGTTTGTAAGTGATGTCAATAAAGGTTTGATGATGATGACCTCTCACACAAATCTAATTACAGAGCTGAATTAATTCAGTCGATTCAATTGCCTCTGCAGAAGGGGGCTGATGGGAGTCCTGATCTAATGATATCATAGAGTCATAGAATCCTAGAGTTGGAAGAGACCACAAGGGCCATCGAGTCCAATCCCCTGCCAAGCAGGAAACACCATCAGAGCACTCTTGACATATGGTTGTCAAACCTCTGCTTAAAGACCTCCAAAGAAGGAGACTCCACCACACTCCTTGGCAGCAAATTCCACTGTTGAACAACTCTTACTGTCAGGAAGTTCTTCCTAATGTTTAATATCTAGAGGTCCAAAGGATTATCTGCCTAGAAACAAAGGAATCTGCCTTCGACTGAGTCCCTTGGTCCATATAGCTTAGTATTGTCTCCAATGACGACCAGTGGCTCCCCTGAGTTTCTGGCAGGGGGCAATTGTCAGCCCAACGCAGAGATGCAATCGGGGGTTGAACTTCTACATGCCAAGCAGACGTTCTGCCACCAAGCCATGACCCTTCCCTGCTAAAGTTGTTGAAATGTTACTTACCCTCGGCTCCTTCTAGAATAGATGACTTAACAGTCCAGCAGGTTGATAACAACTGGGAAAGGAGACCTTATATACTGCTTCCAAGCCTTGCAGTGATGGCACGTTACGTGGAAAAATAATAGTGTCCTAAATGGCAGTGTTTCCTGCAATTTCCCCCCTCTAACTTGTCATTAAAAAGAATCTTCCTTTCAATGCTGTTGGCTGCTGGCAAATTAGGGAACACATTCCTTCGGTCCTGAAGTGGGAAGAAGAAAAAAACAACAACAGTTTATCTCGTCGACTTATTAATCCGCTATTATGTTTACTCAACCTGTCTCACGAAAACTCGACATTCTGGAATTTGTGGAAAGGAGAGCTTTCCCTTCTGTTCTGTGACATTTACCACAAATGTTATAGTGGTCTGGTCCTGAATGTGGGATGTGAGCACGCCTGAGGTATTTTGATGTAGCTCAGTGATTCGCACGCAGAACGTCCTAGATTCAGTCTCTGGCATTGCCAGGTAGGGTTGATAGTGCCTTGTCTGAAACATCTGCCAGTCAGTGTGGGCATCATTGAGCTACATGGACAAAGGACATCTGTCAGGGTTACTTCCAGATCCTAGCTCACAGAGGATCACGCTAGCCAGCGATCGTTAAATAAAAGTCTTTATTGAGTTACAGTCTCCATTCTCGAGCTGCTGCGTGCAACCCTACGTCTTATGCTTAGATCGGCGAAGCTCCGTCTGAGTCTCCGCCCCTTGCGCACCAACTTAATATCCTAGCCCTGCTCCACCTTTTCCGCCTGACAGTTCTCCTCTGGGTCCCTCTGCCCCCCTGGGTCTCTTCCTTCCGGGATTCTTCTGACGCTGACCCCCCTGACTCTCCTGTCTCCTTGCGCCGGGCTTTAGGACCTGGCTCCCTTTCCGGGCTGCCTACTGCGCCACCTTCCTGTGCATTTGAACTTGGCGCGCGCGCCCAACCTTCCACTTTCCGTCTAACCGTCACTTCGCTCCCCGATGAAGGTGTGGCCACTCCTGACTCGTGCCCTCCCTCCTGTTGCGAGCTGCCAGCGCTTGCTCCCTGGCGCTCTTCCTCTTTCCTCCTCTCTGGCGGTGACGTAGGTCCCGATCTCCAACTGCTCCCCTCTGAGTCCCCTCTGGCTCTTTCTTCCTGGGGTGTCCCCCTAGTCTCCCCCCTTGCCCTGGCCACTGGTGCTCCTTTTTGTGAATCTTCTGATTCACTGGAAAGACTCGGAGATCTCGGGTCATCGTCATCACTCATCCTTTCTTCTGCCTCCTCCCCCTCGCTCTCTGTTTCCTCCCTTGCCCTCGCCTCTGCTCCTGAACCCCTGACAACATCTAAGACAGCTTCCTATGTTACAGCCTAGGGATGGGCTGAGCAGCTAATTCTGTTACATTTCAGTCTTGCTGGCATCCCATCATAGATCCATCCTGTTGCATGGAATACCATTTCAGTCCATTGTACACTCTTTACGCAAACACTTTTTATGTTTGGACTTTTCGATTCATTCACCTGTAAAACAAGCATTCTGTAAGCACCATTACACAAAAGCATAGCTGTTTGTGCTGCCTTAAGTCTACAGGATCTATGATGCAGTACAACTATAAGCAATCCGGTAAGACTACAGAACTGATGATGCAGTGCGACTATGAGCTAGACACTCATATGCTGAAAGAATCATTTCAGACCTTTAGCTGAAGGGAGCAATAGATAATACTGAACTAAGGGCAGCATGGAACCAAGAGCTCAAAATTCAGATGAATTCCCTTATGGTGTTTCTTTTTCTTTTAAAAACATTTTTCTATGCTTGTCACACATTGATATCTAATATATTCATAACAATTCATATGCTGATAGAAGAAGTCTTCAAGAAAATTCTCTAGCAATTTAGTGCCCCCCCAATATATAATTTTTTTCCCCTATGCAATTTTACCTAACATACACCTTTTTGGCAAAGCAATTTCCCCTATTATAATGGATTTTGGGTGCAATTTTCACAAGTACGTATATGCATTCATATGCACACTTTGCTGTAGGGTATGTTCTAGTACACTTTACTTGCCTGGAGAATTTTGCTATATTGTTTTGCAAAGAGCAAATTAGGTGGAGGTGCCAATAGATCAGAACTGAATTTCTTCCCCGTCCCCAGCAGGGATTGAACCTGGAACCTTCTGTCACTGAGCTAGAGATCTTCCCTTGCCCCTGATCATGGCCAACTTTAAAATATAGCTGCCATTTTTTTTAATATTCCCCTAAAATGCTCCTTGGGAACAACTTATTTGAGGTATGGAAACTGAGTGCATTCTACTCTTAATTGTGTGGTCTCTGTCCATTGTCTAGCATTTGCATGCCTAATGAATTGCACGTTATTAGCTTTTTAGCTGCACATCTCATGCCCAACTTGCTGTCTTATGCTCTAGGCAGTGAGCCTAACTTCAAAACCTCGTTGCAAAATGTCTGTGCAGACCCTCCAAGTGCCCCTGTTTTCCAGGGACAGTTCCGGGTTTACAGAAGCCATCCCGGTTTATTATTTAACCCTGGAATGTCCCTCTTTTCCTTGGGACGTCCTTGTTTTCATTGGAGAAATGTTGGAGGGTATGCTTTGTAGTCTATCTGTTCCAGCGCATCCCATCGTTCAGCTGACCGGCATGCCACAAAAAGTATCTTTTACCATATGTTGTCTTAATTGTAGTTTCCTTAGAACGTTCTGATTACTAGGTTAATACCCTGCCTTTGGGGACAGGGTGGTTAAAAAAAGAGATATCCCAGGAAATTAAAGTCCTATTTCAACATAGGGAATGAACCTTTCAAGCCTAATTTTCACAAAGAGCAGAAGATGTGGGGAAACCTGTCTGCGGTTTGCACCACTTACAGTGGCAGGCGGTGGTGGGTTATCTAAGGACATTAGAGGAGCCTTGAAGCTGGAGGGCCTTAGTCGTATCGTTCTGTGTCCACAACAGGCTTCTCCAATCTGGTGCCCTCTGGATGCTTGGGGCTGCAACTCCCCTCGGCCCAAGGTTCAGAAAAGGGCAACCAAAATGTTGGAGGCGGAGGAATGGCTCCCCGATGAGGAAAGGTTATTTAGAGGCTATTTAGTTCAGGGAAAATGTGAGTAAGAGAGAGAAGCTGATCTTCCTCTCCCATAATAGTAGAACCCAATGAAACTGAAAGTTGGAAGTGGGAAAGGTAATAATAATAATAATAATAATAATAATAATAATAATAATAATAATAATAATTTATTTATACCCCGCCCATCTGGCTGGGTTTCCCTAGCCACTCTGGGCGGCTTTCAACAGAATCTTAAAATACAATAGTCTATTAAACATAAACATAAACAGGGCTGCCTTCAGATGTTTTCTAAAAGTCAGGTGTTAATTTCCTTGACATCTGGTGGGAGGGCGTTCCACAGGGCAGGCCCCACTTCTGAGAAGGCCCTCTGCCTGGTTTCCTGTAACTTGGCTTCTTGCAGTGAGGGAATCGCCAGAAGGCAAATGTTTAAAATGTTTTTGTTCTTGTTTAGTCGTTTAGTTGTGTCCAACTCCTTGTGACCCCCTGGACCAGAGCACGCCGGGCACTCCTGTCTTCCACTGCCTCCCACAATTTGGTCAAGCTCATGCTGGTAGCTTCGAGAACACTGTCCCACCATCTCATCCTCTGTCGTCCCCTTCTCCTTGTGCCCTTCATCCAGTGGCGTAGCGTGGGGGGTGCCAGGGGTGCCGGCCGCACCGGGCTCAAAATTGGGGGGGGGCGCGTTTGGCCGGCCCTCCTCGAGGAAGCAGGAACCCCACTGTCCTCGGACCTCCTCCGAAGGCTGGCGGTGGGGCGGAGAGACCTTCTCCCCGCGCCAGCCTTCGGAAGGCTGTCCTGAAGACTTGTGGTGGGAGCAGTGGTGTAGTGTGGGGGTGCAGGGGGGCCTGCTGCACCTGGCGCAACATCTGGGGGCGCGCGGAAGAGACTCGAGTGCTAAAATCCACGGGTTGGGGGGCGCAAATTACTTGCCTTGCCCCGGGTGCTGAGAACCCACGCTACGCCACTGCCTTCATCTTTCCCAATATCAGGGTCTTTTCCAGGGAGTCTTCTCTTCTCATGAGGTGGCCAAAGTCTTGGAGTCTCAGCTTCAGGATCTGTCCTTCCAGTGAGCACTCAGGGCTGATTTCCCTAAGAATGGAGAGGTTTGATCTATGTAACGAGAACTATGGATACAACGGAGTTATAAAAAACTTAAATTATTTTTTAAAAAGATGCAGTAGAAAAGTTTTAATAACAGATCCCATGGAGGGGAAGGTGGAAAGTCCAGAGATTTGGGAGAATCATGTGACTTTGGATGCGTTGTGCTTTGATTGTAAACTTAAACATGTCAAACCAAAAATATACGTATAATAAAAAAATATACGTATAATAAAAAAGAACAACAGAAAACTAAGCAAGGAATTGCTTTGTTAGTTCACAGCCTAAGGGGAAAATAATTCTAAGGACTTGGAGAGGAATATATTTATATATAATAAATTTATTTAACACAGAAAGAAAGAAAGAAAGAAAGAAAGAAAGAAAGAAAGAAAGAAAGAAGAAGGAAGATTGGACAAATTCATGGGAGATAAGGCTTCTGGCCACAATGGCTCTGCTCTGTCTCCATAGTCAAAAGCAGCAGTGCTTCAGTTGCTAGGAATCTTAGGAGAGCATGCTTTCTCACTCCCCTCCAAATGACCATCCTTGAATCCCCATTTCTCATTGTCCCCCCTCTGAGCATTTTCTATCAGAAGAAGGGTGATTGCCATCACCATGACACAAATGGGACACAACACACACACCCTCCATCGTCCTCCTGCACTGTCCCTGGAAAACAGGACCCTCGGAGGATATGAGAGAGGAACTACTGGGCTCAGGTCAGTTTTGTGGGTTTCCAAGAGGCATCTGAATGGCCGCAGTGAGAACAAGATGCTGGATTAGACGGGACATTGACTTGATCCAGGTCATTGTTTATGTTCTTAGCCGGAGCAGGTATTATGGGAGTTGCAATCCAAACATCTGGAGGGACCGGGTTGGGGAAGCCTGATGTGGAAAGAGAACGAGAGCATTAGGGAGAGAAGGAAAGACATAATAGGAAATGCTTCAGGACCTTAGATGGAGATAAACCGGAGAATCTGTAATCAGGTCTAAAAGGATGGGGCTGGGTATGGTTATTAAGCCATTACAGCTTTGCTGTCAAACAGCCCTGATATAATTTGAAAGGGTGGAAACAGCCTCTCTCTGAAGGTTTCACCTGCCTAGCTGTGCCTATGTCACCCTTCAGGTGTCCCTTTATTGCCAAAACATCTCTGAGGACCCATGACAACATCTTTCTAGTGGCTCGGTTTCCAGATACAGTACAGAGGAACACTGTTCCATGTTCTTTGTCACACGCTGGGGATAGGGAATCAGAGGCTCCCCAGGCATTGCTAAACTCCAGTTCCCATTAGCTCCACCCAGAAGAATGCTTCTGTAGACCAGTTCCTGGAAATCACAGGAAGGGAGAGTAGGTCTTGTGTTTGAATCCTGCTTGCAGGTTTTACCACAGGCAACTGGCTGGCCAATGTGAGAACTGGACACTGGACTAGGCAGGCCATTAGCCCATAGCTGTCAATGTTCCCCTTTTTTAAAGGGAAATTCCCTTATTCCTAATAGGATTCCTCGCAAGAAAAGGGAAAAGTTGACAGCTATGCATTAGCCCCTTCTTATGTTCTCAGCACCAAAACCCCAGGCAGAAATTCAGCACAGAGTTTCATATATATTTTTCCACATCACTGTGTTTTTTAAAAGTTCTTATGAAAATTAATGAATGTTTTAGTGCATATTTCCCTAATATGCACATTTTGGTCTGCCTAGTATAGCCCCTTCTTCATCTTCTTCTTCAAAATGTATTTTACCCAATATTTATATTATCACACACACATTTATATTTTATGTTTACTAACAGGCACTCTTTGCCCTAGCATATATGCACTTTTATACACATTATTTGGATGGAGAACAACACTGCGAAATCCAGAAACATCCACGTTTCGAAAGGGTGGCTGTGTTTTGACCTCCACTTTGTCACACACAGTGGGAATTAGGTAGTTAAATGAAAACTGAGTCGGTCAGATGGTTT
Organism: Podarcis vaucheri; assembly: GCF_965113315.1. Taxonomy (NCBI): domain Eukaryota; kingdom Metazoa; phylum Chordata; class Lepidosauria; order Squamata; family Lacertidae; genus Podarcis; species Podarcis vaucheri. Next base: position 2,163,506 of record NC_138754.1, on the reverse strand, counting down.
TCCCACCCTGACTAGACACCCTTGTTCAAAGCAGGGTGTGTGACTTAGACATTTTCACATTTTTCAACCTCACTGAAGTTGGACCAAATGCATTTCATCCTTGATGAGCTGTCACAGGAAATAGTTATTGCCTTTCTCAAGAGACAATGGGTCAAATGGGTGAAGACAATGGGTGAAGTCAAGGGGTGAAGTCAAATGGCTGCATTAGCAGCACTCAAGTGACCTGCCTGGGGCACAAGCCTGGACAGCATGTCTGGAGGTCCTGGTCTGCCCAGATGACAAGACCCCTCCCCTTTCAGCCCCACTGATGTGATGGAAAGGAAAGCAGAACAGTATGTTTGACACTAGCAGGAGCTGCCAGAAGAAAAAAATATAAAGCGCTGTCCAAATGATTTAGGGACGCTACTCTGGATTTGTGTAGGGTTTAACTCAGGGCTGGATTTTGGTTTGATGAGGCCCTAAGCTACTGAAGATAATGGGGCCCTTTATAATAATAATAATAATAAAAAAATTTATTTATATCCCGCCCTCCCCAGCCAAAGCCGGGCTCAGGGCGGCTAACAACAATAAAACAGTACAAAGTTTTATATGTCCAGCTGTACTTTGCCAACAACAAACGGTCACTGTTTTTTTTGTGTTGAATATATGCTACATGGTTATTTATGGACCTAATGGCAACTAAAGCCATTTGCACATAACAAAACATGTATTTTATCAAAGTACTGTAATTGTTGAAAAGTCCATGCAGAATGCAAAGTCCATGCAGTATGTAGGCACCCTATATATAGAAAGGAGCAAACCAGTGATATTTTAGGGAGCAGGCTAGCAGGCAGGGCCCAGGACTTACATCATAGGAGCCTAGACAACACAAAACACGGTTGCTGTATGAAGGTTTTATTTTATTTGTTTTTTAATCTTATATTTTGGAAATGTACATCCAGTTTTTTCCCCCTTTAATTTTTTTTTGGGGGGGCCAAGAGAGTGGGGCCCTAAGCTATAGCTTGTTTAGCTTATACATAAAACTGGCGCTGGGTTTACTACACACAAACACCAATTTTTTAATTAAGTTTTCCGTTTTCCATTTTAAAATACTCATTTTACATGCTTAAGATATCAACGACTTCCCTTCTTCTCTTTCCATGGTTCATTTTGCAAGTCATGAATCCCTGCCTATACCATTCAGTATTCCACTAAAACTTATTTACACTGTTGAATTTATCTTAATGCTGCCCACGTTTTCAGCTGTACACAATTATTTCCCATATATTCAATAAACATTTTCCGATCTTCTCTAAATGTATGTTTTTCTTGTTCTCTTATTCTTAAGTTGCCATTCTTCTTTGGTTAGGAATTTTGCTCATTTTCCATTTTGGGGCTAACAAAACACAGGTCACAGTAGCAACATACATAAACAACCTGTTTTGACCCCTGGGAATTTCAGTCTGAATTATCCTCAACAGAAAGGACTCTGGCTTTTTGGGGAAAGTACTTTTAAACACCCCCCCCCAATTCATTATGGATCATTTCCCAATACAGTCATACCTCGGGTTGCGAACGTGATCTGTGTGGGAGGCATGCGCCAGCGCATGCGTGTGATGCGATTTTTCCACTTATGCGCATGTGCGTGATGTCATTTTGTGTTTCTGTGCAAGCGCCCAAACCTGGAAGTAACCCATTCTGGTACTTGCGGATTCGGCACGGTCTGCAACCCGAAAACGTGCAACCCACACCGTTCGTAACCCGAGGTATGACTGTACATTTGTAACCCTTCCTCAAGTCCACCACATATGTATAAGGTTTAGTCCTAAGTTTTTTCTTCTCCTGAAGATATCCTGCAAGGCAGCAGAGGTTGAGGCTCAAACAGTGACAGAAAACAGAAGGTTGGGAAGGGTTCGGGTTAGGCAGGAACGTCCTGTTGGGACACAGGCAGAAAAGCCTTGAGGCAGATGTTGCCCTAGGCAGTTCAGAAACTCATTATCTGTTGAGATAGAAATGCTTTGCCTTTGAATGTTTATACAGGTTCTAAATAACACAGAGGGTGCGTGAGCCACACCACGGGGCTGTCAAATTAAACAGGAGCCATGGATGCTGATCCCCAAATATCAATAAAACAAACTGACGGAGAGGACTGGTATCTTGGTTTTCCTATTAATATTTATACAGGATGCATTTGTGGCTTCCTCAAGCCCTGTCTGTCAGTAGGCACATTCCAGGGAGGTTTCCTCTGCTGGTCATGTTGTTGTTGCTACGAAACACAACCATTGCCATCATTGATGCTTTTGAATTCTGGTGCTGGAGGAGAATCTTGAGAGTCCCATGGACTGCAAGATCAAACCTCTCCATTCTGAAGGAAATCAGCCCTGAGTGCTCACTGGAAGGACAGATCCTGAAGCTGAGGCTCCAAGACTTTGGCCACCTCAGGAGAAGAGAAGACTCCCTGGAAAAGACCCTGATGTTGGGAAAGATGGAGGGCACAAGGAGAAGGGGGCGACAAGAGGACGAGATGGTTGGACAGTGTTCTCGAAGCTACCAGCATGAGTTTGACCAAACTGTGGGAGGCAGTGGAAGACAGGAGTGTCTAGCATGCTCTGGTCCAGGGGGTCACGAAGAGGCAGACACAACTAATCAACAACAAATCTAGCTGGTGGCATTTGGTTAGGATTCAAGAACACCAGAAGTTGCGTTATACTGATTCACATCAGCTCAGTATTGTCCACATTGTACAGAAGCGGCTTTCGAGGGTTCCAGCAAGGAGTCTTTCCCCTGTTTTACCTGAGTTTGCTGAGAGTTGAACTTGGGACATTCTTTATGCTCTCAGCTATGATTCTTTATGCTCACAGCTATGGTACTTCCCAGAAGAAGGCCACCTATGAGGTCAGTGGAAGCCCCAGGAGCAGCACCCTGGCTGGTGCCTCATCCATCCCACCTCTGACACCTCTGATGGCATGGGCAGCAGTGCCAGCTTCTGGCAAGATCTCACCAAATCTTGCAAGATCTTGTGGAGTGCACACGGTCTCATGGGATTTTGGCAAGATCTCACAAGATCTCACCAGAACCTGCCCTTTGTCACTGCCACTACTGCCACATGGCCCAGGTAAGGGATGTGGTGGCCCTGTGGTCACGCAGTGGCCTAGCAGCACATTCTCGTTTCAAATCAGCTGGTACTTCCCTTGAAAATAAAGCAAGATTCTAGTCCTCATAGTTCTGCACAAAGGGCTGGTTAAATAGGGACATAGGAGGTGGCCTTGAGTCAGACCATCGGTATCTCTCATGGGTATCTCTCAGCCTTAGTTGAAGATGCTGGAGATTATATCTGGGACATTTCAGTTGCACAAAACAATGTTTGTGTTAATATCCCGTATGGGGGAGAAGGAAAGTAGAGACCATCTGCACTATACATTTAAAGCAGTATCAATCCACTTTGAACAGTCATGGCCTCCTTCATGGTTCTCCTTCCTGGGAACTCTGCTATGTTAAAGGTGCTGAGATTTGTTAGGAGACCCCACTATTCCAGAGTGGTTTAACAGTCAGTCCCTCTTTCCAGGGAATTCTGGGAGCTGTAGCTCTGTCCGGGGAATAAGGGGCGGTCTCTTAACAGCTCTCAGTACCCTCAACAAGCTACAGTTCCCAGGATTCTCTGGGGGGGAAGCCATGGCTGTTGCGTGATACTGCTTTAAACATATTCTTCTTCTTTGGCAATCCCTCATAAACGAGTAAGATTGACTTCCATGATCATGGTTTGAGAAGTGAGTCCATAAGTGACTGTGGAGGCCAATTCTGGATCCACACGTCCTTCCACAGTGGAGACATATAGTGGAGTTGAGGCCTACATAACCAAGTCAGTAGTACAATCCCTACATTTTCCTTGCTGGGGAAAAAAAAATCCATCACTCTGCAGGTGATACCAGGAAGCAGATGATTGATGTTTGTGTGCTCCTAATTAAAGTGAGATGGAGCTGTGGATAATTGACATTACAACATGATAAAATGTTTCCTAATATAAAATGAGCAGTAAGCGCCTTCAGGGCACCGTCAGCGTCTCTGGGGAGCAAAGCTCATTCCAGTCCCAATAAGTGACATCACTGTGGTTTAAGGACATAATTAAATAGAATGGTAGATATGCCAGGTCAAGCCTCTTGTTGCAGTATATCTTAGGAATGAAACACTCCCAAAGTATTCCTATAAAAATACTCCTTAATACTTCCTTAAGTGCACCTGAATGCTCCTGAGGTACTCCTTAAAAATATCACAGATAGTCCTGAGGTATTCTTTGAAAGTCACTCTGAAATACTCCTCAGATACTCCTTTAAAGTACTCCGTAATGCTACTAAGGAATTCTTTTTAAAAAATACTCCTTAATACTACCATGGAACTCTTTAAAAATACTCCTTAATTCTCCCAAGGAATTCTTTTAAAAATACTCTTTAATACTTCTGAGATGCTATTTAAAATACTCCCAAATACTCCTTAAAATAAAAATAAATGTTAGCTTTGGTATCATGCTCCAGAAATACTCAATCAGAGTGCAGACAACTACTCCCCATTTGTGCAGGGATTGCATTCTGACACACCATGCACATTGTGGTAGGGGGAAGTGTAAGCCCATTCTGCCCCACCTCACCCCCATTCCACCCCCTCCCAGGGCCAAAAACGGTGTGCACATTGGCGATCATGCGCATGCCGAACGCTGTATTTGATTTCAGATTTATTTTACACCAATATTCTTTATATTTGTTACTCACTTCATGCAAAAGATAAAGTGACTTAATGAGACAAAATACAGACAGATAACATCAGTTAACAGCCACACACACACACACACACACACACACACACACACACACACAATGTGCTATGCAAAATTCTTCAATGTGCTGTTTCAGTAACACAATCGGGAGAAATCTTACTTCACCCTACAAACAAATGAGCATTATAATAAAGACTGACTTAAATTTTGCCATGTGCTGAAATGACAGGGCTGGGAGAGTTGTTCCTGTGCTTGAAGGCTTCCTACAGGCACCTGGTGGACCACTGGGAGAACAAGATGCTGGACTAGATTTGGTTTGATCCAGGAGGTCTCTTCTCAGGGCCTGTCCAGTTCTGGACACCACAATTCAAGAAGGACACTGACAAACTGGAACGTGTCCAGAGGAGGGCAACCAAAATGGTCAAAGGCCTGGAAATGATGCCTTATGAGGAACGGCTAAGGGAGCTGGGCATGTTTAGCCTGGAGAAGAGGAGGTTCAGGGGTGATATGATAGCCATGTTCAAATATATAAAAGGATGTCACATAGAGGAGGGAGAAAGGTTGTTTTCTGCTGCTCCAGAGAAGCGGACACGGAGCAGTGTATCCAAACTACAAGAAAGAAGATTCCACCTAAACATTAGGAAGAACTTCCTGACAGTAAGAGCTGTTTGACAGTGGAATTTGCTGCCAAGGAGTGTGGTGGAGTCTCCTACTTTGGAGGTCTTTAAGCAGAGGCTTGACAACCATATGTCAGGAGTGCTCTGATGGTGTTTCCTGCTTGGCAGAGGGTTGGACTCGATGGCCCTTGTGGTCTCTTCCAACTCTAGGATTCTATGATTCTATGATTCTAGGGCCGTCTTACGCATAGGCGCTAGGGGTGTGGGGCACCTGGGTGCTGGGCTCTCAGGGGTGCTTGGCCGAAAGTCTGGGGCCTGAGAGTTCAGTCCAGGGAAGACCCCACCCACTGGTTGGATCAACGCGGAGGGCTCTTCCGCTGCGAGAGGCTGTGCGCCGTGAGTTTGGGGGCAACCGAGCCAGCGAGATGCTGAGGTGGCTGGCCGGCTCCACCCTCCTGCGCGCCTGGGACTGGGCAACCTGGGGTGGTGGCGGAGCCGGATAGATCTTTGCACCCCAGCGCTTCATATGCTTAAGACAACCCTGCCTCTTCTTATGTTCTTACCAAAGATTTCGGTCAATGAAAATGTCTTAACCTGGTGCCTAAGAGCTAACAATGACGGCACCATGCATACTTCCCTGAGAAGAGTAGGGCACAAAAGGGGGCCACCACTGAGAAGTCCAGTTCCATGCCTCCCTTGTGGAGAAGGGCCTCAGGTGATGAGCACCATATTCAGATTGGTTGATGTGTCGAGGGTCTGTCCTTGAGGTGTCAGGGTCACATAAGGCCTTCTGGGTCAAACCCAGCACTTTGAATTGAGTCTGGAAACTAATTGAACTCCACATCACACCCTCCCACTGTATTTTTTTATTTTATTAATTAGTACATCTAATTGCAAACAATAAAAAGAGAGACAGAGAAACCAATACATTAGATATGGTACAGGGTCGTGTCCTTGCGATGATTGCTTATCTTCCATTGACATTGCCTTAGCTAGCATTGTTATACATGAATATATGCAGCATTTTAAAGATTCTGATTACTACTTGTACATTAATACATGCAGTTGCAACATAGGGGGAAGAGATGCATGGTGGGATGTTTCCCAGGTCTTTCTCGCTCCAAAAATTAATGAGCAGTGAGAATCCCTCTATAGCAGGGGTCACCAATGCTTTAGCCCCATGGGTATATTGGGATTTTTGAGGTGGTCACTTCTCTTCCCAGCCCTCAGATCAGCCCAGCTCTGAGAGTCAGAGAACAAGGGAAATGTTGATCATTTTAGACTCACAGCTCTCCATGGAAGTGCAGGTCAATTCTGTGTCCAGGGCAGCTGTCTACCAGCTCCATCTGGTATGCAGGCTGAGACCCTACCTGCCCATGGACTGTCTCACCAGAGTGGTGCATGCTCTGGTTATCTCCCGCTTGGACTACTGCAATGTGCTCTATGTGCCATTTACCTTCCCGCCGGAGCGGTACCTATTTATCTACTTGCACTTTGATGTGCTTTCGAACTGCTAGGTTGGCAGGAGCAGGGACTGGGAAACGGGAGCTCACCCCGTCGCGGGGATTCGAACCGCCAACCTTCTGATCGGCAAGCCCTAGGCTCTGTGGTTTAACCCACAGTGCCACCCGCATCCCACTTAGAGCAGTAACCATCTAAAAATAGTGCACAGATTAAACAGGGCAGCTAAAGTGATAAATCAGCAAGCGCCAGTGCAGATTGGAACAGATGAGGCTTTCCAAGGAGTAATCATGCAAAGTAAATTAAGGCAAGATGAATACGAATTATATTCTGCTGTGAATACAGAATGACTGAACCAAGCATTTTAAAACCTCAGTGAATTAACTAGGTTTATGGAACACACACACACACACATTTCATTTTAAAAAAGAGAGTCTTAATTATATCCTGACTAACTGCGAAAACTCTTTTTAATTAGCACTTTAAATGCCTAGTTGGATATATCTGATTTGAGCAAATTTGTACTGCATATACTTGGCACATGTGAGTGTTGAGTGAAAGTTCAAAAACAAAAACCTTGCCAGAAATACATAATGTTATTGCTGTTCTTCCATTTCTCCTTTGTCTTTTCTCCCACGGAACTCAAAGTGGTGCACATGGTTATCCCTATTTTAACCTTACAGCAACCCTGCAAGGTACATTAGACTGAGAGTCAGTGCCTGAGCCAAGGCCATGCCAGTGAGGTTCATAGCTGGGTGGGGTTTGGAGCCCTGGCTTCCCAGGCTCTGGTCCAACGCACTAACTGCTACATTGTTGATCTGTTTATTTGAGTTATATACCAGCCTTCATCAAAAGATCTCCTGTATACCTGAAGGAGCTTCTCCACCCCCATCATTCAGCTCGGACACTGAGGTCCAACTCCAAGGGCCTTCTGGTGGTTCCCTCCCTAAGAGAAGTGAGGTTACAGGAAACCAGGCAGAGGGCCTTCTCGGTGGTGGCGTCTGCCCTGTGGAACGCCCTCCCACCAGATGTCAAGGGGATAAAGAACTATCTGACTTTTAGAAGACATCTGAAGGCAGCCCTGTTTAGGGAAGCTTTTTAAGGTTTAATGTTTTATTATGTTTTTATGTGTGCTAGAAGCCTCCCAGAGTGGCTGGGGCAACCCAGTCAGATGGGTGGGGTACAAAATGATATATAGCGGTACCTCGGGTTACATACGCTTCAGGTTACAGACACTTCAGGTTACAGACTCTGCTAACCCAGAAATAGTACCTCGGGTTAAGAACTTTGCTTCAGGATAAGAACAGAAATCGTGCGGCGGCAGCGGGAGGCCCCATTAGCTAAAGTGGTACCTCAGGTTAAGAACAGTTTCAGGTTAAGAACAGACCTCTGGAATGAATTTAAGTTCTTAACCCAAGATACCACTGTGCTATTGCTATTGCTACTGCTACTGCTACTGCTACTGCTACTGCTATTCTGTTCTGGGAGGAACGGATCAGTTTATCCCCAGCCCTTGTCACGTTTGCAAGTGTTCATTCATAAATCCATATGGCTCATTTGACCTTTAAGCACCTTTCTCCCTTGCAATGTTTGCTGTATGCGGAACCGGTTACCCTCCAAACGTTGTTGGACTTCAACTCTCACCAGCCCTGGCATGGGCAATGGGCAAGGGGGATGGGAGCTGGAGTCTAGCACCATCCACAGAGCCACTGGGTTCCCCATCCCTGTCCTGGTGGTGTAGTGGTTAAGAACAGTGGACTCATAATCTGGTGAACTGGGTTCGCGTCTCCGCTCCTCCACATGCAGCTGCTGGGTGACCTTGGGCAAGTCACACTTCTCTGAAGTCTCTCAGCCTCGCTCACCTCACAGAGTGTTTGTTGTGGGGGAGGAAGGGAAAGGAGATTGTTAGCTGCTTTGAGACTCCTTAGGGTAGTGATAAAGGGGGGGGGTATCTTCTTCTTCTTCTTCTTCTTCTTCTTCTTCTTCTTCTTCTTCTTCTCCTTCTTCTTCTTCTTCTTCTTCTTCCTGGACACATGTCCCAACCAATCAGGGATCACATATTAAAGGCACTTCCAGAGGTGTAAATCAGAAATGGGAAGCCCATGGTGTTGCATCCCATCATGCTATCGGTGGCATCTTGGAGGAGGCCCACTCAGGAGCTGGGTGGGGAGAGTCTGAGGGCATCTTAATCCATGACTTTTGGGCCAGGTGGACAAAGGAGTGGATCTGATATAAAGCAGCTTCTCATGCTCCTATGTGTGTGAGCTTTTGGCTGTCCACTGTGGGAAACAGGATACTGGGCTAGATGGAGCTGCTTCAGCCCTGGAGGTATCCTGTCATTGTCTTCAGATCCAGAGGTTGCTCATCAAATTCCAGTTTCCTAATGAATGACTGAAATGTCTCATCTTCTTTGAGGGCTTTTTGCTTGTTATCACCACCGAGGATGGAATGTGCACCCCATTATCAGCTAACTACCGAGGAATTTAGTATCCTCCCAACTCCCCATCACTGCACATTAGATAAAATCACATAATTGGCTCAATTTGGGAAGCACACCAAAAATGTTGCATTTCCAAGATGCTTTCTGGGTGAACTCAGAAGTTAATTGTGTTTTGCACTTGTGACAGCATCACAAGAGTGATGGGGTGATAGCTAGAAAGCTCTTGGCCATGCATTAGTCAGGCCTACCATCATAATTTTTGCGAGCATCCTTCTCTTCTTCCTCTGTGTTTCAGAGTTTCAGTGAAAAGCACTTATACTTTAAAATGGGCAGTAGGAATGTAGTTATTAGAGTGTTGGACTTGTACCAGGGAGACCAGAGTTTACAGTCCCACAGTTGCGAAGCTCACTGGGTGTGGGGATTAAATGAGGAGGAGAAGAATCATGTATTCCACATTGAGCTCCTTGGAAGAAAAGTTAGGAAAATATGCAAGCCATCCATTCACCCATCAATTAATCAAATAAAACCAGGTGTAGGCAGAGATGGAGGAGAACATTAGCAGAGCCATCATGGATCATACTCAAGGCCCACCCTGTCCAGAATTCTTCTTCCCAAAGTGCCCCATGAGGTGCCTTCAAGAAGCCTTCAAGGAGAGCATGAAAGGAATATCTCTTTCCATGCTGCCCCCCACATTTTTTGAGCACATATGACAGTTGTGACTTGTGTTTTCTTTTTAAATGAGAGAAGTGGGCACACACTGGGAGGAACAAATCACTTTATCCCCAGCCCTAGAGACTTTTGCAAGTGTTCATTCATCAATCCATCCCATCCCATTTATGGAATAATCTCTGAGATAGATGCACCAGCCCTGAGAGCCAGGTTCTACTTCCACTGTCAGAAGCCACATGCATCTGAATACCAGTTGCTGAAAACCTCTGTAGGGGAGTGTTGCTGCTGTGTTCAGGCCTTCCTCATGGGCTTCCCATTGGGACATCTGATTGGCCACTGGGAGAAGAGGATGCAGGACCAGATGGTTCTTGGGCCAGACCCAGCTGCAGTGATGAAGGGCTCTTGCAGTGATGGCTGCCAAAGTTCATGGAGGATAACCCCGATGTTCTCCTGCCACGGATGGAGGCAGGATACTCTTGAATGCTAGTTATGGGGCATCACAAATGGGGAGAGTTGTTGTGCTCAGGTCTTGCTTCTGGGATTCCAATTGGGGCTTATTTTGGTTGGCCACTGTGAGTAGATAATGCTAGACCCGATGGACCTTTGGTCTGATCCATCAGGGGGCTTCTTATGTCCATATGGGTGTCAAGGAGAGAGGGGTTCTTGCCTCCATGCTCTGCCTGTGGGCTTTCTGAAGAATCTGATTGTTCATTGTGAGAACAGTATGCTGGATTAGATGTGACCCAGCAGAGTTCTTCTTATGTTCTGTCCCTTCAAAAAGCTATAATTCCCACAGTGGTTAAACAACCAATCCCTCTTCACAGGGAGCTATGGGAATTGTAGTTTTCTGTGGGAAATAAGGGTCTCCTAACAACTCTCAACACCCTTAACTACTTCTTCTTCTTTGGCGATCACTCGTAACTGAATAAGGTTGCCTTCCATGAACATGGTTTTAACAGTGAGTCCGTAAGTGACTGTGGAGGCCAATTCTGGATCCACACGTCCTTCCACAGTGGGGACATAGATTTCCGGGCGGGAGTTGATCATGGTGAGGGTTTGCCAAGCATGCCTTCCTCTTAGCACATTTCTCCCTTTCGTCCTGAGTTTGAGTGTCCTCAAAGTCCACGACACCTTTGGTAAAGGCTGGAGCACTCGCAGGCCAGTGTTTTCCAATTGTCAGTGCTTATACTACATTTTTAAAGATTTGCCTTGAGAGCATCTTTAAGCAGCTTTTGTTGTCCACCGGCATTTCGCTTTCCATTTTTAAGTTCAGAATAGAGTAGTTGCTTTGGAAGACGATCATCAGGCATCTGCACAACATGAGCAGTCCAACAAAGCTGATATTGAAGAATCATTGCTTCAACACTGGTGATCTTTGCTTCTTCCAGTACACTGGCTTTAGTTCGCCTGTCTTCCCAAGTGATGTGTAATTTTTTCGGAAACACCATTAATGGAATCTTTTGAGGAGTTGGAGATGGTGTTTATAAGTGGTCCATGTTTCACAAGCATCCCAGAATTCTTTGGGAGGAAGCCATTGCTGTTTCAAGTGCCACCCTAGTGGTTTCAAAGTATGCTGTGACTGAAGACTGTCTTTAGATTGGATTCTTCTTATACGACTTAGGTCCCTGCTATTTGGTAGGCCACATCCCCTCATACAAACCTTCCTGGGCTTTGAGATCTTCAGGGGAGGCCCTTCTCTCAGTCCCACCACGCTCACAGACCCACTTGGTGAGGACGCAGAAGAAGGCCTTCTCAGTGGCTGCTCCCAGAGTTTGTAACTCTCTCCCTAGAGAAGCCAGATTGGTTCCTTCCTTGTTGTCCTTCCACTGGCAGGAGAAGACTGATTTATTCCAACAAACTTTTGGGAACAAGTTTCTTTTTATTAAAGGGCTTCTAATAGTACCGTGCTGCTTTTGTTATCTGTGTTTTAATGAATGTGGTTTTTTTAAATAAGGCTCTATTAGAGTTTAATTACTTTTTATCAACCATCTTTTGTACGTCTTCGTTATCTTATCTGTGCTGTTTCATTTTGTGTAAGCCATTTTGAGTCCCAATTTGGGGAAAAGGCAGGACCACCACCATCATCATCATCTTCCTCCTCCTAGCATGTTTCCCTCAACTCAGCCCATCTGTATTTCCATTGCCCCATAACATTCCATGGAATTCCACCCTCTTCTCACAAAAAAGGAAGCTTGTCGTCATGTGGTAGCCCTTAAGATTGGGAGGTTTCCCTGAGTAAATAGCAACCCAAACAAGCAATTTGGAGTTGTGTGGGAGGAACGCATGCTTCACCCCCTCGGGGTGCATCATTTCCGGAACCCAGTTGAACGAAACCATATAAAACCAGCTTCCTCGCTGTTACTCCTGAACTGACTCTCTTTGGCTTTTCGTTGGCGATCCATTTAGGTGAGTCTCTCGGCACACGATGTTGATTTGTATCCCCTGCTCCCATGGTTTATGGACTGCGTGAGGTGGCTTGGAGGAAGCGTTTGTGCTGTTGTGCTTGTGTTCCGCTTGCTTGTGGGCTTGCAGGCAGACTGCTGTGAGAACGGAGTGCTAGATTCTTGGGCCTGATTCAGCGGCAGGAGTAGTCTGATGTTCGTATGGAACCTCCAGGTCCAGAGGCAGTCTACCTAGATTTCTGGGTTCTTAGGGGCATTTGGCTGCTGTGAGAACAGGAGGTTGGGCTAGATCCTTCAGCCTGATCCAGCAGGGCTTCTCTGATGGTCTTATGTACACTGAGGAAGGGCTCTTGCCTTCATGTCCTGCCTGTGGCCTTCCTGGAGGAATCTGATTGGCTGCTGGAAGGAGAACAGGATTCTGGATGAGATGAGCCTTTGGTCAGGTGCAGCAGGGAAACTTCTTGTGTCCTTTGAAGGAGCCATAGCTGAATAGCAGGGCACAATCCTTTGCATTGCTCTCAGGTTCAACCCCTGACCTCTCCAGGCAGGCTTCTCTCTGAAACTCTGGAGAGCCAATCGGGATGGACAAGAGTGAACTAGATGGACCAATGGGGAAACCCAGTATATAATATGGTTAACAGACATCCCTGTTTCCTGGGGACAGTCCCTGGACTTACAAATCTGCCCCTGGACAAAATCCGTCCCCGGATTTCATTTAATGTCCCCGGATTTATATTTTAAGCGTTGTACATTTATTAGTAGGGAATGAATGTGCTTGATTGGTTCAACAGCACAAGGCACATCATATGGGGACTTCCGGTGAGGCAAAATGGCGGGCGCCATGGCAGTGAGCAGCTCCTGGAGCCACCCAGAGCCAATTGCGCTACCAGCCTGGCTCTGGGCTGCTGAGACTGCCACTGCCGCTGCCGAGGGGGAACCGGGGATGACTGGCATGTCAACTGGGGGAACCGCTGCCCCCCCTGAAACCCAAATTGAGCCAGGAGTGAGATCACCCAGCCACCTGGCCAACTGCCCACAGAAGAGAAGATATTACTTCTTTTTTAAAAAAAACAAAAACTTTTTAATAGTTTTTTTCTCTCTTTTCAAAAAAAAAAAAAGTGTCCCCAGATTCTTTGAAAAAAATCTGGTAACCTTAATATATAAGGAATCTTTTAATGTTCCCATTTAAATCAGTCCTTTATTCAGAACCATGAGGACTGGGATCTTATTCTAGGCGTAGAGCATCTGGCTTTGGGTCCCACATTCAATCTGAATTCTGAAATCTGTTTCCTGCTTGGCAGGGGGTTGGACTCGATGGCCCTTGGGGTCTCTTCCAACTCTATGATTCTATGATTCTATGAAGCATCTCCAGGTAGGGCTGTGAACGACTGCTTGTCTGAAACCCCAGGACGCTGCTGTCATTCAGTGTAGGGAAGACTGATGTTGGTGAGCTGGTGCAAGCAGTTTCTTATGGGTGGGTTCTGAGTGACCTTTCTCCAAAATTGCTCAACTATAAGTCTCTCCTTATCTAATCATTTTATTTTTCTTGTCATTTATCGACAACATGACACATATGACTTATTAACTCAAAGCAGCGGAAATAGTAATTCTGTTAAGTCTGCAATGAGATAGGTAGACAGTCAGTCAGAGACAGACAGATAGTTTGATCATCCTTTTGGGTGGAAATTGGGATATACCTCTAATCATGGGTGTGGTTTGGATTAGAGAACCACACTGAGGTTTTTTTCTAAAAAATTAGGTGGGATGCAAGTTTCTAAAGTAAAATACAGTGGTACCTCTGGTTAAGTACTTAATCCGTTTCGGAGGTCTGTACTTAACCTGAAACTGTTCTTAACCTGAAGCACCACTTTAACTAGTGGGGCCTCCTGCTGCCGCCGGAGCACGATTTCTGTTCTTATCCTGAAGCAAAGTTCTTAACCTGAAGCACTATTTCTGGGTTAGCGGAGTCTGTAACCTGAAGTGTATGTAACCTGAAGCGTATGTAACCTGAGGTGCCACTGTAATGTGATATATAAACTCCTGAGAAGAAAGGGAGCTTTGGATCCTTTAAATATGTCCATATTTGAGTCTTGGTGGACCTTGGGAGATAGAAATAGATTTTATTGAAGTAAGCAAAGGAGAAAAGGACCTGAAATGTATCTTAGTTCTTCACTGATGAGTGTCTTCTGTCATAGCCGAAGGTAACAGGAACATGTAAAGACCAGGGGCACCAGCTCTTGGGGACTAAGTCCTTTAGGGGCTCCAAATATTTTGGGGGTTGAGGGCCAGGTCCCCCCAATGTCCAAAAAACAGAGGGGTGAAGCCTGGAGTATGAATCTGTTCTCTCTTGCTTTTCTCGCCACAGACTTTCCTGAGGACCCATCGAAGATGGCTTGCCCATTCCAGCAGTGCAAGCAGCCCTGCCTCCCGCCCCCAATCTGTGGACAAAAGGGCTCTGTGAAATGTGGAGACGTCTGCCCGTGTTCAGCGTCCTGTGGCCCGAGCATCGTCCAGCAGTCCCCTGGCCAGTCCGTGACCGTCTGCTCCCCACCATGCTCAGGTCCATGCGCTAAAATTGGCGGAGACCCCTGTGCTCCTGTCTGCGCTCCTCCATGCTCTCCCAAGTGTGGCGACGTATGTGCCCCCAAATGTGTGGATCCGTGTGGACCCTCTGTCTGTGCTCCACCATGTGCACAGGTGGTGGCTCCGTGCGCCGCAAAGTGCCCCGATCCATGTCAATCAGTCTGCGCACCGCCACAGTGCATCCCAGTCGCCGTCGGCTCATGCTCTTCAAAGTGTGTCCCGGTGGATCCATGCGCTAAGCAAGGCCCTTGTTGATGATGCTGAGGCTGCCATTGGAAGACCCCCAGAACCTGGGAACAGAATTCCAGAGTTGTGTGTGGCATCAATCAGGCTTTGCCGCCTGGCCTTTCAAATTGCACCTCATATCTTGTCTCTTGGAAGAGGGAACCCAAAAGCTTTGTCCTTTGCCGTATTTAATATTTGCACCTTTTTCTTGGGATGTCTAAGTCACCGGCTGTTCCTCCCACTTGGGCTATTGCATGCACTCAAGGGGGATGTTTATGTACAGTGCAATTATACACAATGTTCCCTTCCTAGAATTTCAAAACCTGGAGCGTTGCCTCACAATAAATAAAAAGCTATACTCTGTAGCAAAACCTAGATCTCCAAATTAATATTTTTGTCTCCTTTCTGGTAGAACTGGTAGCAGTTTAATTGATTTATGAGATTCTCTGCTATGAGATGTCATGATGACTCCAAAATTTCCAGGACTTAAAAAAAGAAAGAAAAAAGTTAAGAGCATTTGCTGTGATGACTACCCCACAATGTTGTTGTTTAGTCATTTAGTCATGCCCGACTCTTCATGACCCCATGGACCAGAGCACGCCAGGCACTCCTGTCTTCCACTGCCTCCCGCAGTTTGGTCAAACTCATACTGGTAGCTTTGAGAACACTGTCCCACCATCTCGTCCTCTGTCGTCCCCTTCTCCTTGTGCCCTCCATCTTTCCCAGCATCAGGGTCTTTTCCAGGGAGTCTTCTCTTCTCATGAGGTGGCCAAAGTATTGGAGACTCAGCTTCAGGATCTTTCCTTCCAGGGCAGATTTCCTTAATGGAGAGGTTTAATCTTCTTGCAGTCCATGGGACTCTCAAGAGTCTCCTCCAGCACCATGATAATAACAACCCACAATATTCAGATCTAAATGTCCTGAAAAAGAATCACATATGAACCAGAAAGGGGGGGGGGGAGAGACACTCAGGTGTGCGTCATGTTTGGACATGTCAAAATCTACAGATGGGATGGGTGGAACACAAATGTTTGTTCAACAACCAAGTCTTTAAGTGTCATAAAATCAAAACACCATTCCTTCTATATGCTTGAAGCCATCCAGATTGGCTGGGGCAACCCAGCCAGATGGGCAGGGTATAAATTATTATTATTATTATTATTATTAATTATTATTATTATTATTATTCCAGCTGCGGGGTGCTCCAGTGATTGGGGCACCTGTCTCTTCCCGACCGCAGAGCATGGGTAGCTTGGGGCAGCATCTGGCCTTCTCCCAAGCACATATTGCATGTTGCAAATTTGTTGCACATGTGATGTCACAAGCACACATCACGTGTATGTGACGCCAGCCCCCTTCAATCTTTAGCGCAAGGTCATAGAATCATAGAATCATAGAATGATAGAGTTGGAAGAGACCACAAGGGCCATCGAGTCCAACCCCCTGCCAAGCAGGAAACACCATCAGAGCACTCCTGACATATGGTTGTCAAGCCTCTGCTTAAAGGCCTCCAAAGAAGGAGACTCCACCACACTCCTTGGCAGCAAATTCCACTGTCAAACAGCTCTTACTGTCAGGAAGTTCTTCCTAATGTTTAGGTGGAATCTTCTTTCTTGTAGTTTGGATCCATTGCTCCGTGTCCGCTTCTCTGGAGCAGCAGAAAACAACCTTTCTCCCTCCTCTATGTGACATCCTTTTCTATATTTGGGTCTGTGCCCGTCATGCTGCTGTCAAAGAGATGGGGACTGCTTGACAAAAGGGGCTTGGGAAGATGTGGGGACCCAGTGGTGAGGACAACAGGGAGTTATTGGGTTCTTCTTTTTATTTCGATTACAGTGGTCCCTTGGTTCTCAAACTTTATCCGTTCCGGAAGCCTGTTCCAAAACCAAAGCTTTCCAAACCAAGGGGCACTTTCTCATAGAAAGTAATGGAAAACGGATTATTCCGTTCCAGACTTTTAAAAACAACCCCTGAAACAGCCATTTAACATGAATTTTACTATCTATCGAGACCACTGAGCCATAAAATGAAAGCAATAATCAATGTACTGAACTATAAAATAAATAAGACAGTATTGTGGCGCTGCTGATGAGGGTCATCTACTTCAATCCCCTGGGTTGTGGCAATCTTTTTGCCCAAAGATTGAGGGGCTGGAACCCATAACCTTGAGATTAAGAGTCTCATGCTCTACTGACTAAGCTACCCCACAGGCTTTTGTTTACTAAAGTATTTCTCAGCTGCTTTGCATGCAGAAGGCCCCATGTTTAAACCCTGGCATTGCCAGTTCAGGCTGGACAAGACTCCCTGCCTGGAACCTTGCAGAGCCACTGCCAGTCAGTGTGGGCAGCACTGCAGGAGAGGGACCAGTCGTCTAACTCTGTATAGAAGGAACTTCCTATGCCTCTATTCAAATCAGAACCATGAGGACTGGGGACTTGCATTCTTTTGAGGGGAAGGACCATGAGCTCAGCAGACAATGACTTGACTTGGTAGAGAGCAGCTTCTCATGAGTGAAGAACCTCAAATGAGTTTTTTTTAACTACCTTACTGCGTCTCCTAATTCATTGTGTCTCGCTGATCTATCTTAAGTGTTTTGTCTTGTTTTTAATTCCCAGGGTAGAGTAGCAATTAGCCTGAAAGGGACTGGGTGTGTGTTTGTCATCTTTGCCAAATAACTCTTCTGGGGGCTCGTGGACTAATGGGGATGAGGAGAGCAGAAAGCAACCGGGACTCGCCTTCGCAGCCCATCTTGTTCCAACATGCCAGAGCAGTTGCAACTATTAGCCCAGGGGGAGGATCAAAAGTTTGCGGCTTCTCCAGACAGATAATTGGAAGGAGCTATTTTTTTTAATTCAGGGTCATAACCTCCCAGGTTACCTTAAGGTGCTTTATTGCTGGAGGGGTGGGGAAAATGTGACTCCCATGGAGCCTCTCTCTCCAGTGGCAGTATATCTGTGAATAGCAGATCCTAAGAGAGGGTGATCTCCTCTATGTTTTCCTTAGGAGCTATGGGACTGGCTCTACCATGAGGCAGATTGAGGCTGCAGGTTCAGTTGGCAGGTGCTGTGGGGTGTGTGCAATAAGCTTGAGGTGTTGGAGGATGGAGAAAAGAAAGAAAATGCAATTATATTGAGCCACACCACTGGTCCAGCTAACTCAGCATCGTTGACACTGGTTGGCAGCAGCTCTCCAGGGTTCCAGACAGGACTCTTTCCCACTTCTGCCTAGAGTTGTTGGGGATAGAGCTGGCAGCCTTCAAGGTTCTGAATAAAGGGTTGGTGCAAAGAGAAAGATCAGAAGTTTCCTTATGGAATCAGAACATCAGCCCATCTCACTCAGTGTTGTCTGCACTGATGGGCAGCATCTCTCCAGTGTTCCAGACAGGGGTTTCTCTCAGACTTAACTGGTGTCATAAGCTGGCTGGATGCCCAGGAGTGGTAGGAGGCACCGGCCAGGGAACCCTCAGGGGAAGAAGGCTCAGAGCCAGGGGATTGGTGGTGGGACGATGATGAGTGGTCAGAGGAAGAAGGAGCGGACTGGGAGGAGGAGATGTCAGAAGCAAGAAGAGGTGACAGGGTCTGGTGAGCAGGAAGAG
The DNA here is from genome assembly GCF_965113315.1 of Podarcis vaucheri. Taxonomy (NCBI): domain Eukaryota; kingdom Metazoa; phylum Chordata; class Lepidosauria; order Squamata; family Lacertidae; genus Podarcis; species Podarcis vaucheri. Next base: position 2,144,767 of record NC_138754.1, on the reverse strand, counting down.
GCTGCGGCAGAACACAGTTCAGACTTTGAGGCAGAAGCGGGGGGCTGGAGAGGGGTGGAGCCAGAAGACAGAGAGGCAGGAGGCTGAAGGAGTCAAGGAGTCTTCTCCTGCTGCGGAGACCAGCTCCCCTTCACCCTGGTCTCCTAGAACATGCCATGATATGAAACAGCCAGAGCAGAGGGTGGTTGTGCACAGACGCAGTCTGACACTGCGTGGGAAAGACCCTGGAGAGGAGGAATTCTAGTGGACACTGGGAAAATGGGGACCTTCAGGCATCACAGCCGCTTCAGCAGAGCAAGACCTCCTAGAAAGAGTTGCTGAGACCACCAGGCCTGAACGGTGAATTGTTCCCTTGAATAAAGAGTTATCTTCAATGGCCTTGGGTGATTTATTGTTTCACTGCTGACACACGCCTGACTCCAGCCCTGACACCTGGAGATGCCGGCGATTGAAGCTGGAACCTTTGATACACAAGGCAGATGGTCTGCCATTGAGATATGTCATAGTTTATACCAGCCTCCTCCAGATGCAGCTCTCAACATCCTTGACTCTTAGCCATGCTAGCTGGGAGTGATGGACCCCAGAGTTGGTATGGGTATTGTTATGTAGATGGATGGGGGGGGGAGGAGGAAGTGCCATCACCTCCCCCCGGATAGTGAAGGGTAGTCCGATAGAGGATTCCGGGGGGTGTGGCCCTGTCTGAAGCCTATGGAGGTGAGGGTCTAAGGCACGCCCTCGAGTGGTGACCCTGGGGGAGTTCCTAGTTGATGTGCATCAGCAGGGCTCCCCCTGCTGGTGTCAACCCTTCCTGGTCTTCATCAAGCAGGCTGTAGCCGGATAGTTGATTAGGACCGCTCATCACCTGTAACCAATAAAGTTGTGACCAGTTTTAGCCCATTAACCAAAAATACGGTGTCATTTGTCTTTATTCCTACTGGGGGGAGGTGGGAACTCTCAACATCCTTGACTCTTAGCCATGCTAGCTGGGAGTGATGGACCCCAGAGTCCAACCACATCTGGATTCTAATTCCAAAATTTATCACCCAACAGAGCAAGGTGAGCAACCTGAGTGGCCCCACTTAGATGTTGTTCAACTCCCACCATCATCCATGCCCATTGGCCATGCTGGCTGGGAGCTGATGGGAGCTGGCGTCCAACAAACACCTAAAGGTCAAGGATTTTCCCTCCCTGTTTTACACCTCTGTAAGTGCACTTAAAATATGGTCCCTGATTGGTTGTGACATGTGTCCAGGTCAGGTTTGAGGACTCTGAGGTTCTCCAGAGGCTATTGGGCTTTTGGAAAGCCACCACAGGTGAGGTGGGGGTAAAGTTTGCATGCAAATTCTGCACCAAAGTTGTCATGCATGGACTACAAACATGAGATTAAGCTGAGCACATGGGGCCAACAGAGTCAATGAGAAAACATGGAGTCAAATTGATTGCTTATAGTGGTACTTTAATCTCTTGCTGGCTGAGGTACATAAGGAAGCTAAACATCATTGCAGATGCAACATGGAAAGTGTAGAAAGAAAGGAAAGACCAGATTCAGAAAACCCTTCTTTGGTAGTTACAGCCCTTTGATAGGCTTATTATTATTTTATCCAGATGTTCAATAAAAAAGACACCCCCCAAGTAGCTTACAAATATCAGTGTTGAGACATTCCCTGCCCTCAGGTTCCCAGTCTAAGAGAAATGTCACAAAGGAAAAGGGTCTGGGAGGGAGAAGGAAAAAACAAGCTCAGGAAGTCAGTTAAAGGGATTTTGTAATAAGCAGCAATAACTGGAGGTGGGGAGAATGGAGAAGAGCCAGAAGTTGCTGGTCATTCAGCAGAGCCAATGGAGATGGTCTGGCAGTCCCGTCTCCTTCCACCTCTCATAGCTGTGTGGTCCTCAGTAGCCTTTGTGACTTGCCAGGATAAATATATGCATGATATCAGCCTGATAGGAAATAATAGAGTTCTGTGGCTAATGAAAGTAGAACAGGAGGTCATGATGTTGACTTCGGGAGTTGTGGTGCCTTCTACCTCTTGATGGCTGACTCTGTGAAGGTAACTTAGTATGACTGGGTGCCATGAGGGTGACAGGCTGGAACCTGGTCGTCACAATCTTTCCCAGATGGCCATTGCCCTGGCTCTTGGCTCAGAGATCCACATGACCCCTGCCAATGAGATCCAGTTGAGCTGTGACAGTCATATCCACCTGACCCTTGGCCATAAGATCCAGTTGAGTTGTGGCAGACATATCCACCTGATCCTTGGCCATAACATCCAGTTGAGTTCTGGCAGTCATATCCACCTGACCCTTGGCCATAACATCCAGTTGAGCTGTGACAGTGAGAGCCAGTTGACCCATGCCACTGAGGCTCATTGGACTTTGCAGGATTCCCACAGGGCCCTGGTGGGCACACAGGGGGCTGTTTGCACTGTTGCTTGTGTTGTTGAGACATTGTCTTTGACTGTAGGCTGACCTGGAAGAAGAGGAAGAAGAAACTGCATTGGAATGCCTGTGCTCCATCACAATGATGTACCACTTTGCAGAATTAATCTTGGAACCTTTGGATGCAACATAACCTCATGGCATGCCCTAAGATTAGCCACTCCCAGTTAATGGTACATCCATAAATTGGGGCATGCCCATCATCTCTGGAACCCAGGGACCTGAATTCCTGCCTAAGCTCATCCAAGCAAGGACAAAAAGGAGCTAGGGAGGGCCTAGCAGCTTGCTGTGGGAGAGCACATGTTGTGGCACGCAAGGTCTCAGGTTCATCTGAAGTTGAGAGAGGAAAGACCTGTGCCTGAGGCCTTGGTTGGGTACCTAGAGCTGAGTGGGTAGAGCACCTGTCTCATGTTCAATCCCCAACATCTCCAGGTGAGCTGGGAATGGCCCTGTCTGAAACCCTGCCAGTCAGTGTAGACAAAGCCGAGTTAGCTGCACCAATGGCTTAACCTGCTGCAAGGCAGCTTCTTACATCCGTGTTTAAAGTGGTCCAGTATACCTGAAGGAGCATCTCCACCCCCCATTGTTCTGCTCGGACACTGAGGTCCAGCACCGAGGGCCTTCTGGCGGTTCCCTCAGTGCGAGAAGTGAGGTTACAGGGAACCAGGCAGAGGGCCTTCTCGGTAGTGGTGCCTGCCCTGTCAAATGCCCTCCCATCAGATGTCAAGGAAATAAACAACTATCCTATCTTTAAAAGACATCTGAAGGTAGCCCTGTTTAGGTAATAGATAGGTAGCCGTGTTGGTCTGCCATAGTCAAAATAAAAAAAATCCTTCCAGTAGCACCTTAAAGACCAACTAAGTTAGTTCTTGGTATGAGCTTTCGTGTGCATGCACACTTCTTCAGATCTGAAGAAGTGTGCATGCACACGAAAGCTCATACCAAGAACTAACTTAGTTGGTCTTTAAGGTGCTACTGGAAGGAATTTTTTATTCTGTTTAGGTAAGTTTTTAATATTTAATGCTGTATTGTTTTTAACACTCGATTGGAAGTCGCCCAGAGTGGCTGCGGAAACTCAACCAGATGGGTGGGGTATCAATAAATTATTATTATTATTATTATTATTATTATTATTATTATTATTATTATTATTATTTAGAACCATGAGGACTGGAATATTACTCTTTACAGGTCAAGGGCTGTAGCTTAGCAGCAAAGCATCTACTTTGTATGCAGAAGGCACCATTTTCAATCCCAGTATATCCAGGTAGTCTAGAACCCTGGAGGACAACTGACCATCAATGTAGACAAAACTGAGGTGCTGAGAGAACAAGATAGTTGGGTACCTGCATTGCTTTTCACCCAGGAGATACTCAAGAGCATGTAGTACCGGCACCTCTTTTGTTATTAAAAAGTGTGACAGTTACTGTAACAACTTCTTGGTGAGTACCAGAAGCTCTTTTTCTAGAAGAAAAAAACACTGGGTACCTGAGTCTTTGACCTGATCCAACAGGCTCATTTTATATACCTAGGTAGATGGATTTGATATAAAGCATCTGTGTTCCATCCCCGCTGGCTTCAGACTTTATCTAAGTTAAGCATGCAGAACTGAAGCAATCCCTCGCTGCTTCCATGTTGACTCATGGTGACTGGTGCCTACTGGGATTGGTGGGGTAGAAGGCAGGGAGCCCAACGAATTGGTGTAACCAGAGTCAATGAGAACCAAGGAGTTCTAGTTTTGTCCCCATCCTCCCTGTTCAGTTCTACAAGGACAAAATTGAAGCTAGTGGCTGGTGCCCATTATGACAGGTGGGGCATAAAGCAGGGAGACAGTAAGGTAAAGGGACCCCTGACCATTAGGTCCAGTTGTAGCCAACTCTGGGGTTGTGGCGCTCATCTTGCTTTACTGGCTGAGGGGGCTGGTGTACAGCTTCTGGGTCATGTGGCCAGCAGGACTAAGCCGCTTCTGGCGAACCAGAGCAGCGCACAGAAACACCGTTTACCTTCCCGCCGGAGCGGTACCTATTTATCTACTTGCACTTTGACGTGCTTTCGAACTGCTAGGTGGGCAGGAGCAGGGACCGAGCAACGGGAGCTCACCCCGTGGCGGGGATTCAAACCACCGACCTTCTGATTGGCAAGTCCTAGGCTCTGTGGTTTAACCCACAGTACCACCCATGTCCATTTAGGGAGACAGTAGGGGGAGTCAGAAAGCCAATGGTAGGTGGAACCAAAAGGCTTCCTTCCTTCCTTCCTTCCTTCCTTCCTTCCTTCCTTCCTTCCTTCCTTCCTTCCTTCCTTCCTTCCTTCCTTCCTTCCTTTCCTTCCTTCCTTCCTTCCTTCCTTCCTTCCTTCCTTCCTTCCTTCCTTCCTTCCTTCCTTCCTTCCTTCCTTCCTTCTCTCTCTCTCTCTCTCTCTCTCTCTCTCTCTCTCTCTCTCTCTTGCAATTATTCCAATGACTACCATTCATGCTGCAAAGCAACTTGCAACCACTTGCAACTTTTTTCAACTGGACTTTAAAAGCATATATCTCTTTAATCCCTGGGCCCTGTGGTGGCAGGGGCCCATTGGGGCTTGTAGGGTGGAAGGCAGGGAACCCAACAGTAGGGAGCACCAGAGAGCCAATGACAGGTTGCACCAGCTAATTCTAATATTGTCCCCATCTACCTCCCTGATGGGTTCAACAAAGGCAACACTGAGGCTAAGATGCTGATAGTCTGGGCAACCACTTTGGACTGGTTGCAAGACAGTAGGCTTCATCTAACCCAGTGCCCTATAGACCACAAAGATCAGTGATGTGCCCACACAGGAACCAAAGAAGATCCCTGCAGCATCCTGTTATCAGAGTGGCCACATAACCCTATGATCCTAGGAAACTAGATAGTCTGCCTCTGGACTTGGGGATTCCATAAGAACATGAGAACCATGTTGGATCAGTCCAGTAGTCCATCAAGTCCCACATTCTGTTCTTACAGTGGCCTGAGTGGAACAGCACTCTCCTCACTAGTGATTCCCAGCAACTGGAATTTTTCAGAGGCATCCTGTCTCCAACAGTGAATGGAGAATATAGCCATCATAGCTGATAGCCCTTTGCTCAATGAATTTGTCCAATCCTCTTTTAAACCCAATCAACCATGGAGCGAGTCACTGATAGCTGCTGACAGATCTCCTCCATGAATGTGTCAAATCCTTTTTCAGAGCCATCCAAGTTGGTGGCCATCACTACCTCTGGTGGGAGAGAACTTCATAGCATGCACTGTGTGAAGAAGGCCTTCCCTTTGTCTGTCCTGAATATTCCAACATTCAGCTTCATTGTATATCATGAGATACAGTGGTACCTCGGGTTAAGCACTTAATTCGTTCCGGAGGTCCGTACTTAACCTGAAACTGTTCTTAACCTGAAGCACCACTTTAGCTAATGGGGCCTCCTGCTGCTGCCGCGCCACCGGAGCACGATTTCGGTTCTCATCCTGAAGCAAACTTCTTAACCTGAAGCACTATTTCTGGGTTAGCGGAGGCTGTAACCTGAAGCGTATGTAACCCCAGGTACCACTGTAGAGAGAAAAACATATACCTATCCACTTTCTCCATACCCAATCAGCTGGTGACGTAACCTCCAGTCCTGAGGAAGGGATATTTGCACCCAACACTCCCATTCTTGGAGGGAGTGACCTCAGCTTCCAGGTCTCTGTAAGGGCTGAACCCTGATAGGCATGAAGTTGGCAGTCCTCTCCACAAGGGATACACCCAGATTCTGGAACTGAGTGGTATACATGACATCGAGTTGATCTTTAAGCATCATGGTTAAGAGATGAGAGACATCTCCTCTTCCTGCTCCCCCATGAACCTGTCAACTCCTCTGTTAGCATTGTCTAAACTGGTAGGTATTCCCAGCAAGATATGTCAGCCCTCTACTGATGGCAGCCATCAAGAATCTCTTAACAATAGAAGCAGTAGTCCACTTACCCAACACGGTCCACTGAGAAGGATGGAAGAAGGCAGAAGCAGAAGACTGGTTGGTGAAAGCTGGGAAGGGAAGATCTTTTATAGGTCTCTTGACCACTGAAGGAAAGAGATGTGAGTCTCCAGTGATTTAAGTCTGACGTGATGTGACTCTCCAGTGATTTAAGCTCATATCCACCCTGTTGTCACTGATAGAGTTTTATGAGAAGGATATGTTTCCTTTCCTGAAGCAAACACCCTTTTCTATGAGAATGTTCCCAATTTTATGAGAGAGCAGAACCTGCTTGCGAGAGGACAACGGATGAGGACGAGGTCTGGTCATGTCAGGTGATAATGCTGCAGCAAACTGCCATGGCTGACTTTTGCTGGTATCTGAAATATTTGGAGTCTTGTCCCCACAAGGTTATCTGCTAAAGGATGCCCATCTGGCAGAGGTCTTCTCCAGTGCTGGCTAGCTGAGATCCTTTTAAAATTTGATATGCCACTGAATGGACGTGGTACCATCTCCCTGGGTCCTCAGAAATGATATTGTAGAGTTGGGAAAAGAAATTACCAATGACTCCCTGATGAGGAAAGGTCACAACATTAGGGACTTTTTAGTTTAGAGTAAAGGCAAGTAGGATGCGGGTGGCGCTGTGGGTTAAACCACAGAGCCTAGGACTTGCCGATCAGAAGGTTGGCGGTTCGAATCCCCACGATGGAGTGAGCTCCCGTTGCTCGGTCCCTGCTCCTGCCAACCTAGCAGTTCGAAAGCACATCAAAGTACAAGTAGATAAATAGGTACCGCTCAGGCGGGAAGGTAAACGGCGTTTCCATGTGCTGCTCTGGTTCGCCAGAAGCGGCTTAGTCATGCTGGCCACATGACCCGGAGGTTGTACGCCGGCTCCCTTGGCCAATAAAGCAAGATGAGCGCTGCAACCCTAGTGTAGTCCACGACTGGACCTAACGGTCAAGGGTCCCTTTACCTTTACCTTTATCCACTTTGTAGAAAGGACTCAGGTGCAGCTGTGGTCTAAACCACAGATCCTAGGACTTGCCGATCAGAAGGTTGGCAGTTCGAATCCCCGTGACGGGGTGAGCTCCCGTTGCTCGGTCCCTGCTCCTGCCAACCTAGCAGTTCGAAAGCACGTCAAAGTGCAAGTAGATAAATAGGTACCGCTCCGGTGGGAAGGTAAACGGCGTTTCCGTGCGCTGCTCTGGTTCTCCAGAAGCGGCTTAGTCATGCTGGCCACATGACCCAGAAGCTGTACGCCGGCTCCCTCAGCCTATAGAGCGAGATGTGCGCCGCAACCCCAGAGTCAGCCACGACTGGGCCTAATGGTCAAGGGTCCCTTTACCTTTACCCTTTAAAGGCAAGTAAGATGTAACATGATAGGAACTAATGAAACCATGTGTGCCATGGAGGGAGAACTCATGGACATTCAGTGAAGCTGAACCTTGGAAGATTCAGAACAGATAAAAGTAAGTCATTTTTTAATACAACACATGAGGACCACCAACTTGGATGGCTTTGAAAGAAGATTAGACAAATTGATGGAAAGCAAGGCCATCAAAGGCCGTTAGCCATGATGACTATACTCTGCCTCCACAGTTAGAGGCAGTGATGCTTCTGAATTCCAGTTGTTGTGACTGGACAGAGTACAGGTGGGCAGAGCACTGTTGCGTCTCAGATGGTGCTTGCAGGCTTCCCAGGGGTATCTGGAGGGCCACTGTGAGAACAGCATGCTGGACTAGCTAAGCTTTTGGCCTCATCCAGCAGGGCTCTCCTTATATGCTCTTGAGCCAGACCATCTAGCTCAGTATTGTCACTGGCAGTCATTCTGCAGGGTTGGGGGTGGAGGTGGAGAGAGAAGGGGTTGCAGGAAGAGAAAAAGGAAATGGGTGACACATAGAGAGAAAGGGGTGGGGGAGGGAGAAATGGTGTGAGAGAGAGAAGAGAGGAGAGGAGACAGAGAGAGAGGAAGGAAGGAAGGAAGGAAGGAAGGAAGGAAGGAAGGAAGGAAGGAAGGAGAGAGAGGAGAAGAAGAAGAAGAAGAAGAAGAAGAAGAAGAAGAAGAAGAAGAAGAAGAAGAAGAAGAAGAATAGTAGTAGTAGTAGTAGTAGTAGTAGTAGTAGTAGTAGTAGTAGTTTGGATTTGATATCCCGCCTTTCACTCCCTTTAAGGGGTCTCAAAGCGGCTAACATTCTCCTTTCCCTTCCTCCCCCACAACAAACACTCTGTGAGGTGAGTGGGGCTGAGAGACTTCAAAGAAGTGTGACTGGCCCAAGGTCACCCAGCAGCTGCATGTGGAGGAGCGGAGACGCGAACCCGGTTCCCCAGATTACGTGACTACCACTCATAACCACTACACCACACTGGCTGCAACCAGGAAGGAAGGAAGGAAGGAAGGAAGGAAGGAAGGAAGGAAGGAGAGAGAGAGAAGAGAGGAGAGAAGACAGAAAGGAAGGAAGGAAGGAAGGAAGGAAGGAAGGAAGGAAGGAAGGAAGGAAGGAAGGAAGGAAGGAAGGATGCTGCTTACTTTTATTCTTCACCATTTTGGGCTTATTATCCTGCTTATTAATACCGCCAGGGCAATTCACCCCTCAGTAAGAACACCAAAGGTTCTCAAACCCTCTTCTGAACTAAAAATGCCTGAATACTGCAAGACTTGGTACTCTTAAGTTCTTAAACAATTCATTTGCTCCCTGGAGCACTTACCCCACTTCCCACAGACTGTGTCATAGATTTATGTATAAATGCACGAGAAGGCAGGCAGTTTTATTTTGACCTCTGCTTCCCAAACCTGGGCAAACTGAAGACATCTTCCCTAACTCAAGCACTCTGAAATGGGACTATTTTTGCCCCAGAGAGCACCCAGCAGCTATAATCTCTCAGGGTAGTCTCCAACTAGGTTCTGCTTAGACTAGGCCTATTGAAGTTCATAAACCTCAGATTCATCAGGTCTACTCTGAGCAAGGCTAGTGCTGATTTCATCCATTACGCTGCACCCCACCGCAAGCCACACACTTTGGGAGTGGTCCAGTTGAATGCAGCAAGTTCCTTCTTCTGACAGCACTGGGATGGTTCTTCTGCCCATGAGTCCTGTGCCAGACAGGATGGCGGGGTTGTAAATCCTACATGTGCCCTTTCTTCAGGGATCTTTCAAGACATGAATTAAATTGGACATGTTGTTCTTGCAAAGGGTGGTGCCCCTCGTTATTCTTTTCTTCTTGGAAAAAGTAGAGAATCGGGTGAAAAAGGCCCTGACAATGTCAGAAGGGTGGATTCTCCATGTGTCAATCTCAGTTGACTTGTAGGACCAGCGTCATCCTCATTTCCTGATGAGACGGTGCTTACAAGGCCTATATAAAGCCCTTCTTTTCCTCACTTGGAAAAGCACCCAGCTCTCCTTATCAACTCACCGGTGTTGGCATATTGTCGGGTAAGTTGGTTCTTGGCTTGAATTTCCCCGTTCTGATAAGGAAAACATTTTGTCAGCTTCTTCCTGCCATTTCATGGCCAGAATTGGAGGCCGCATGCCAGTTTCTGAAACTTATGACTTTCTGATTCTTAATCTCAGGAGAGAGAACAATACCACTTTACTTAGCTGTGGTTAATCCTAAAATAGAGCATTTACTTTTGAGTAAGAATGCGCCTGTAATTCTCCTCCTCCAGAATTTCTCCCTGGGTTTATTTATTTATTTATTTAAAAAATAGATATGCTGCTATTTCATAGAAGTAGATGAAGCAGAAATGAGCTCAGATGTCTTCTTACTTGTCTGCGTAGGCCGGGTGGAATAGAAAAGTTCTCGACAGGCATTGAAAAGTTGAAACACAATGCCTTAGGGAGAGATGAATATTTGATTTTGGTTTCTCTGTTTCTCATTTCCCCACCACCACCTTTTCTGCACCAGTTTGAAATTTTGTTTCGTTTTTTAAATCCACATGAAAATCCCTACACATTCCTGTGTGCGTTTTTCTTAATACGTCAATTTTTGTATGCAGATATTTGCAAGCATTTTCCGCCAATGTAATGTTTTTTCATATCCTATTTTTACCAAAGTATTTCTTTGTGTACATTTATTTACGTTTTTGTACACATTTTGCTGTTGGCGATCTTGGCATTGCAAAATTCAGAAATGCATGAATTGTAAAGGTTGGCTTCCTTCTGGTTTAATGAGCAATTCCACTTCATCCCCCATCCCTAGAATTGGTTTCTGAAGCTGTGCTGCTACATTGCAAACCCACCAGTGTCCTTTTCGCTTGTTTGATTTGGAAGCTCTGAATTTTGCACAGAACACAGTAACCCATCGTACAGCATCTACTCTGCATGCAAAAGGTTCCTGGTTCAACCAGTGGAGTCTCCAGCAATGCCTGGGAAAGACTCTCAGCTTGAAATCTTGGAGAGTTGTTGCCAATCAGTGTGGCTGATGCTGAGCTAGACAGTGCAGTGCTCTATCTTGGTATAAGGCAGTTTCCTACCGGGCCGTCTTACCCATAGGTGCTAGGGGTGCAGGGCACCTGGGCGCCGGGCTCTCAGGGGCACCAGGCCAAGAATCTGGGGCCCAAGAGTTGAGTCCGGGGAAGAATCCGCCCATCAGTGAGAGCGCTGTGACGGGTTCTTCTGCTGCGGGCAGCTCTGCACCGCGAGGTTGGGGGTGACCAAGCCAGCGAGATGCTGAGGCAGCCGGCCAGCTCTGCCCTTCTGTGCACCTGGGACTGGGCAAGCTGGGGGGGGATCTTAGCACCCCAGCACCACATATGCTTAAGACAGCCCTGGCTTCCTATTTAAATCAGCTCTTTTTTTTCAGAACCTTGAGGATTAGAACCTAACTTTGGGCTCCAAGAGCTTTTCTATGTGCCCTGTCACTCTGCTTGGAAAACCTCACTCTTTGCTGTTGAACTGGAGCAAACGTCATTCCGCAGAAAACTTGACTGTTGTTTGCTCCGATTCAGCGGTAAAGAGCATGTTTTCATAAGGAAAGTGGTGGGGCAAGTGGAAGTGAGGGTGAGCTTTATTTTTCAGGGAAAGACCATAGCTTGCTGATGGAGCACGAGCTTTCCATGGAGAAGGTCCCTGGTTCCACCCTTGGGCCTCTGCAGCTTTGGCAGATGATTTTCTGCTGAGCTATGGCCCTTTACAAGTGCATGGCTGGGGGGGTCACTGCAAACAAAGATAATTTAATTTCTTTCCCCAAGGGGGAGTAAGCAGGAGATCTGGGGCCCGTTGCAAAATAACCCGGGCTCACTCATTTCCTTAAGGAGACCCTTACTTCCAAGGTGACTTATGTCAAGACATAGATCACTGCCTGTGACTGAGAGTCGCTGGAACTTACAACCTGGTTTCATTTCAGGTCTCCCGATATCAGCAGAAGAAGATGTCACAGCAGTGTAAGCAGCCTCCTTCCTGCCCACCGACCTTCTGCGGGGCTCCCTCTTCAGGATGCGGGAAGACGGTCCAAGTGCCAGCATGCCAGGGGCAGGTTGAACCTCAGTGCCCTGGGAACCCATGCCAGGGGCAGGTTGAACCTCAGTGCCCTGGGAATCCGTGCCAAGGGCAGGTTGAACCTCAGTGCCCTGGGAATCCATGCCAAGGGCAGGTGGATTCACAGAGCTTGGGGAAACCCTGCCATGGGTCCGGTGGTGGAAGCCAAGGCCACTGCCAGTCGGCCAAGGATGGCGGCTCTCATCACCAGCACCACCAGCACCACCAGCACCACCAAGACAGCCAGCAAGGGAAACAGTGCTGAAGCCATGGTTCCTGCATTGTGGGTGGCTGGACTTTGGGTCCGTCTCAGCTCTACGATTCTATCATTGTATCCCTCATAGCCAATGCAGTCTTCCAGAAATGAAAGCCTATCAATAAATTGCTTCCTGCAGTCATCTGCCCGCATCTGTGTCTCTCCGCTCTCTGAGTCATTCTTTGCATTCAGCACAGATCTATTTTCCTTCTGCTAGGTTGATTTCATGTGTATGTTATATGGTATGGTATGGTTTCATGTGTATGAAACCCAAAGGGCTTCTGAATTTCAGGGGCTCATCCTACACTCAAGTAGGACACTGGCAGAGACACATGCCCAACTGGCATGTTTCCTCCCTCCTGGTCGATCGTTTGGGAACTTCAAAAGCTTTCTTCTGCCCGAACATCACGGTGACCGATGCCAACAGACACCGGCACACTTAGGGATCCGCAGAGTCTTCGCAACTTGCGTGACATACCTCAGCAACTCAGCATTTTGGCTAATCTACTTTATTTACATATAAACACACATGGAGCACTGCAACATGGCTCCCTCTCTCTCTAGCATCAGGAAGCGAAGAGAAAAAGAGCACAATAGTCCCACTTCACAGAACACAGTAATACAAACATCCTGTCTCCGTCACTTCCCACTCTGTGGAGTCAAAAGATATACTGTCATGTGAAAGACAACAATCCCATGACTGCAATCATGGAGCAGGAACTCTAACACTGCAGACACACCAAAGGACTCTTTTACACACACCAAAGGGCTGTTCTAGATACAACAAAGGGGCTGTTCTAAGCGCAACAAAGCACTGTTCTAGAAACATTATAGGGCTGTTCTAAACATACCAGGGGGCTTCTCTAGCCATACCAAACAGCTATTCTAGGCACACCAAAGGGATACTGTAGCCACACCAAAGGACTCTCCTAGATGCACCTAATGGCGGCTTTCGCCACACCAGAAGGAAGCTTTGGCCACACCAAAAGAGCTACTCTAAACACGCCAAAGGACTTAAGGGCACCCCAGACCCAGAAGGATCTTTACATCTTATTTGTCAACACTCACACTCGATCCCACATTTCCTCTGATTCTGATCCACTCCGTCAGCATTCGTAACAAAGCTTGGTCACTGACTGAACTGATGTTAAGTGTCTGCCATTTAAAGGTATTTCAGACCTTTTGAACCATTAGAGGTTTCAGCTGGAAGCAATGTGTGGAGACTTGCTAATAAGTTTTACTGGTTTTATTAATTATTATTTTAAGAAAAAGCAACATTAGAGCCTTGTTGGATCAGACCAACAGCTTGCCTAGTCCAATGTTAGGAAAGGGCTGAGGCTCAGCTGTAGAACATCTCCCTTGCATGCAGAAAGTCTCAGGTCACAATCCCTGGCATATCTATGTCTGAAACCCTGGGCAGCCCCTGCCAGTCAGTGAAGGCAACACTGAACGGGATGAACCAATGGTCTGACTTAGTATAAGGCAAATTTCTATACTGCCATTGCGTGGCGTGGGTGGCACTGTGGTCTAAACCACTGAACCTCTTGGGCTTGTCGATCGGAAGGTTAGCAGTTCGAATCCCCACAACAGAGTGAGCTCCCGTTGCTCTGTCCCAGCTCCTGCCAACCCAGCAGTTCAAAAGTGCAAGTAGATAAATAGGTACGAATGCGGCGGGAAGGTAAATGGCGTTTACATGCGCTCTCGCTTCTGTCACAGTGTTCCATTGCACCAGAAGCAGTTTAGTCCTGCTGGCCATATTGCCCAGAAAGCTGTCTGTGGACAAACACCGGCTCCCTTGGCCTGAAAGAGAGATGAGTGCCGCAACCCCAGAGTCGCCTTTGACTGGACTCAACCGTCCAGGGGTCCTTTACCTTTTGCACATGCTCCATCCATTTCACACATTCCTCACATCCCAGCACCCAACGATGTGCAGTCAGAGATCCTAGAATCATGGAGCCAGAAGAGTCGTCAGCAGTCAACTGCACTAATGCCTTTCTAATGCAGGAAATTTACAGCTATGTGCCAAATTTGGTGCCCAAGCAGATAGTAAAATATAGACACACTGGAGGAAAGAAGGTACGTTTATGGGGCAGGGTGGTGTCCGTGGGGAAACGTTCAGGGTACCTGAAAGCTTCCTCTCTGTTCCAAAAAACAAAGTGTATCTGAAGAAGTGTGCATGCAGACGAAAGCTTATACCAAGAACAAACTTAGTTGGTCTCTAAGGTGCTACTGGACTATATATATATATATATATATATATATATATATATATATATGCAGGTTTTGGTGTCTTCGGGTGTCTTCCCGTGTAAGAGTCGGGGTGTCTGTGCGACGTTTCGACGAGGTCTCACTCGTCATCTTCAGGCTGGTGCTTTCGGCTTCTTGTTACTGGAACAGAGCAGAGTCTGGTGTTTGAGTTCCTATAAATACTGTTGAGGGGTGTGGTGTATAGCCTCCAACGTTCTGGGCAGAGAGGAAGTTCCTAGATTAGTGTGCCTTTTCTTCTTTTGTTCCTTAATTACTTGAGGGATATCTTGGGTGATTTCATGAGTGATATTCAGAATATCACTGGGTGGGTCATTAAGTGTAGATTAGTTGCTAAAGCTTTCGTGTCTTGACCTCTTGAGCTTGTGAAGAGTTTTTCTGAGAAGAAGGCTGTGCTGCATTTAGTTGTGCTCTGGCTTGGCTTCGTGTATAGGGGCGAGCTATGGTTTTGTGCCTTGTGCCAGCCAGATCTGTGTAGGGATTGCAGGGGGGTGCAGCATCCTAATCTAGACACCAAAACCTGCATTCCTGTACCCGTGAAAATCTACGAAAGCAAATATATATATATATATATATATATATTCCCAAAACACAAAAATTGCCTATAAAAATTCTGTAAGCTCCATAGAACACAGACATCATTTCAGCCAGTCAGTGAGTTAGTTTATTGTGTTTTAGCAGATAACAACAACAACAACAATAATAGAGATTTACATTTCTGCTCCTTAATCTTTAAAGGATAAATCCAGTGCTTCCCCCCCAAAAAAAACCCACAACACGTTTAGGGGTACTCTCATTTTGATTCAAGAAAACCACCATTTTATAGCTCAAATAGGGGAAAATAAATACAGTAAATGGACAAAAGTACCAAGATTCACAAAATGTTTAGGGGTATGCGTACTCCTGCATTGTCCCCTCAGAAAAAAAGCACTAGATGAATCATTTCCCATACCCGCTTTAAGTTTCATAGCATGGATTTGCAGAAGCTTAGCAATAAATCTAGATATTTTGAAGGATATATACTTCTTTACACCAGACAGCAAAAAACAAATCTTTGCTTGGGATGACCTTCCCTTCTGTGATCTTAACAATCCAATCCAGTCTGCTGGTGGGAGAACATTTAATCCGGAGAGGACATTTTTTGCTGCTATTACTCTGCCAAGGGCCTCTACCAGGGGTTCCCAAACTGTTTGGTGCCATTGCCCAACTCATCCCTGGTGTATCTTCCCCTACCCAGAATAGCAGCTTGCATGACCAACTAAAGAATATAATAACTCAAATTCCTAACAGTAGCAACTAATTGCACATTTATTCAAAATCCAGTGAAAACTACTCAGTTTAATTAATTTTTTAAAAAAGAAATATGAACTTGATCCAGTGAGAGCAGCTTTTCAAAGTCTGGTAGTCAATTACGTCTCCAAGCACAATTCAAAGTGTTGGGGCTGACCTTGAAAGCTCTAAATGGCCTCAATCCAGTATATC
This sequence comes from Podarcis vaucheri, assembly GCF_965113315.1. NCBI lineage: Eukaryota > Metazoa > Chordata > Lepidosauria > Squamata > Lacertidae > Podarcis > Podarcis vaucheri. The sequence goes on along the minus strand of NC_138754.1, from coordinate 2,128,900 downwards.
TGAAGGAGCATCTCCACCCCCATCGTTCTGCCCGGACACTGAGGTCCAGCTCCGAGGGCCTTCTGGCAGTTCCCTCGCTGCAAGAAGCCAAGTTACAGGGAACCAGGCAGAGAGCCTTCTTGGTGGTGGCACCCGCACTGTGGAACGCCCTCCCACCAGATGTCAAAGAGAACAACAACTACCAGACTTTTAGAAGACATCTGAAGGCAGCCCTGTTTAGGGAAGCTTTTAATGTTTGGTGCATTACGGTATTTTAATATTTTGTTGAAAGCTGTCCAGAGGGGCTGCAGAAGCCCGGCCAGATGAGTGGGGTATAAATAAATTATTATTATTATTATTATTATTATTATTATTATTATTATTATTATTATTATTATTCCGGCATCCCCTTCTGCCCCCTTGCCTCTTAGTACCTCCCTCAGATAACCCCACAGCCACCCTGGGGCTCTATTGCACAGTTTGGGAACCCCTGGCCTATATCCATTAACGATGCTGTGCAAAGCAATTAATGCTGCTATGGCTAATGCTTAAGAGGCTAGGCGTCTCTCAAGCCAAAATGCAAGAATCGCTGCCCATACTTGCCCGTTCTTAGAAAGACAGGGAGATGCAGTTAAGAATTTGGAAGATCTAGTGGTTGAGCAGGTTTGGGTAGTTCGGTGGAGTCTTCCTGGAACCCAGCACAAGTGAAGAAGCCAGTTGTCAGCTTTCTTCCTTTCCTCTTGACAAAGCAACTTCTGCCGCCACACTCTCACCTCCCAGTTTTCATCAGGAGAGTATGAGATGATAGGAGTTGATAGGAATCCAGGACCGGAGTAATAAATTGGGTCCACTTCCAGGTGGGGCCGGGTTGTGGTTGGGCCACATAGCCTCCTCCCGTCTCAGCATGAGGGCGGGGCGGTGTTCCACATCCTGCTGGGACAGACCCTGGCCATGTGATGTCACCAGGTGGCCAATCGGGTTGCTTGGGGGCATGGCCGGGGCCGATTTAAGCCACGGTGCGACTCTGAGGCTTCCCTTTCAGCCTTGTGCTGCAGATCTCCCACCCTCCCACCCTTTCTTCAGGTAGCGTCTTTGGCCTTGCTATGGACTTCGATTTGTTGGCGTTGAGGGGCCTGGTAGTACTTTTTCCACTTGGCAAATTGGCACCATGAAGTAACCCCCAAGAAATGAAGTAACCCCCAAGAAATGTCAAGATAGCTGAAGACTTGGCAACTGAATCTCTCCCCTTTCATTTCCACTGGCAATAATTCAGAAGGCTATTGGCACAAGGCAATTGTATATTGCCATTGTCCATGCTTTGCCACACTTTCTCATGCCATTGATTGTACAGTGGTGCCTCGCAAGACGAAATTAATTCGTTCCGCAAGTCTCTTCGTCTTGCGAGTTTTTCGTCTTGCGATGCACGGTTTCCCATAGGAATGCATTGAAAATCAATTAATGCGTTCCTAGGGAAACCGCCTTCAGACCAGGTCCGGGGACAGTCTGAAGGCTGGGGGGGGGCAAGGGCTTTTCTTCCCACCCCCAGCATTTTAAAAAACCCCGGGACAGCGGAGGACTTCTCCGCTGTCCGGGCGATCTTAAAATGCTGGCGTGCGGCATTTTAAAATCGCCCCGGGACAGCGGAGGACTTCTCCGCTGTCCAGGGCGATTTAAAAGCCCCTGGGAAGGCAGGCAGGGGGGACAAAGACTTTTGCCCCCCCCCCGCCAGCCTTCAGAAGAGGTCCTGCCCTCAAAAGCCCTCCGGGACAGGCAGGCAGGGGGGAGCAAAGACTTTCGCCCCCCGCCCGCCTTCAGAAGGTGTTCCCTCCCCCCCGCCCAGCTTCGGAGCACCATTTCACATGTAGGTGAAATTTCCATTATGCAGATCTTCCCCTTTCACGACGACTCCCACCATCCCTGACCATTGGCTATAGTGGCTGACGTTGATTGGTACATGGGAAACTGCCTGATACTAAAGCAGGACCTTTGCTCCATCTAACCCAATATTGTTTACTCTGACTAGCAGTGCCTCTCCAGGGTTTCAGGCAGGGTCCCTTTCTCAGCCCTCACCTGGAGATTGAACATGGATTGAACCTGGAGCCGTTTGCATGCAAAGCAGACTGTAGCTCAGTTACAGCCCTTCCCTCTAATGTTTGCTGGCATCAATGCGGTGCTAAACCAATTGTTATACCAATAATTGTGACCTTGTCCAAACAGTGGGGTTGTCATATTTCAAGAAGTGAAAAGTTGAGCTTTTCTTAAAAAAGAAGTTTTGCCCAAGTTGGAATCTTCTGGAGGGACTGAGGAAGGCTTTCTTTGCATATAATTTATTTTATATAGGTATTTTTTATACTGTCCTTCATACAGTCATATTCCCCACCAAAAACAAATCTCCAGATTCAAATTCATGTTGAGGCTTTTTATTTGTATTTCAGAAGTTCAGAGATTTAGGAACAATCCATTTAATCCCAGAAGAATATACAGACGGATGAATAATAAACAGTAAGATTTGGGACATGTCATCAGCTTCCTGGCAATGCCATGATCACCCCTTCGCAATCACGGCACAAAAGCCATCCAATAAAATCCGCTTCCTTTTGTGTCAATTACCTTAATTAAATTCACAGTAAAATAATACTCGGGCATCACTGGGAACAATTTCTTTTTGAAGTTTAATGTGTCGCCTCAGATGAGAAGCTCTGATTATTACGTTCTCTGCCAACATCTCAATAAGGATGTATTTAATGAAGATAGAAACAGTCCTCGCTATTTGCCTACTATTCATTTGGGGTGGGTGGATAAGGAAAAGTACATGCAGGAAATGGGATTGCTCACAAATGTAAGGAGAACCCTACTGGATCAAACCTAGTTCAGCCCCCTACTTCCCACACTAGTCAATCAAATTCCTTAGGGAAGCCAACAATTGGGGCATGAGTTCAACATCCCTCTTCCACACTTATTCTCCAGCAACTGGTATTCATTTCACCATTCTAGGTAGGATGGGACTTATATGGCAGGGGTCTTCCCTATTTTAAGAACTGGATGATCAACAATATAATCATTAAACAATAATAAATATTGAAGAAACAGGGATACCCAGGAAAGGATGAGATGGCTTCTCCTATCCTTTGTACAGAATCCAGCCAAACTAACAGTTGAATGTACTGACAACAGGACAATGTCCTCCATCACAGAAGAGAGCACCATGCTACATTGGATAAATCAGGGGAAATGGGAGGAACTTTTGCCATCTGAGGCGTCCACCAGGGCCAGCCCCAAGAAGGAAGAAATGAAGAGCTCATTGCATCTCCACCAAAAGCCAAATCTGACAGCCTAATTCCAAAACACTTCCTCTTGAAGCAATGTAAATGTAACTTGTTGGTGGCAATTATGCTATTTACTACTATTATCATATGGAGAACAACATGGGAAATATATTAACAGAAGGGTTTTTAAAGGAATTTAAATAAACAAAAAGGATGAGGTATATTGAAAGCTGCAGGTTGGCAGCTGGACGTGTTGAACATGCTGACTTCCTGCGCCGTTGTTGTTGTTTCTCATGCTTGTTTACTTCTGCTGGTGAGGCCACTGGCAAGGTTGCTTCTTCTGCTGTTGATCGCAAGGGGGTGGGCATTTTGCCTCAGGTGGGCAACATGGGACAGTGGCTGGCTCCTTGCAGGGAGGCTGCTTCTCTGGGCATGGAGTTGGGACAACCACTACTGGTGTCTCCTTACAGGGAGGCTTCTCTTGACATGGTGTTGGCTGAGGGCATGGAGTTGGGACGACGACTACTGGTGGCTCCTTGCAGGGAGGCTTCTCTTGACATGGTGTTGGCTGAGGGCAAGGAGTTGGGACGACTACTACTGGTGTCTCCTTGCAGGCAGGCTTCTCTTCACATGGCTGAGGACATGGAGTTGGACAAATCACTGCTGGTGGCTCCTTACATGGCTGCTTTTGCTGAGGACACGGTGTTGGCTGAGGGCAAGGAGTTGGAACAACTACTACTGGTGGCTCCTTGCATGGAGGCTTCTCTTGACATGCTGTTGGTTGAGGGCATGGAGTTGGGACGACTACTACTGGTGTCTCCTTGCAGGCAGGCTTCTCTTCACATGGCTGAGGACATGGAGTTGGACAAATCACTACTGGTGGCTCTTTGCATGGCTGCTTTTGTTGAGGACACGGTGTTGGCTGAGGGCAAGGAGTTGGAACGACCACTACTGGTGGCTCCTTGCATGGAGGCTTCTCTTGACATGGTGTTGGCTGAGGGCAAGGAGTTGGGACGACCACTACTGGTGTCTCCTTGCATGGAGGCTTCTCTTGACATGGTGTTGGCTGAGGGCAAGGAGTTGGGATGACCACTACTGGTGTCTCCTTGCATGGAGGCTTCTCTTCACATGGTGTTGGCTGAGGGCATGGAGTTGGACAAATCACTACTGGTGGCTCCTTACATGGCTGTTTTTGTTGAGGACATGGTGTTGGCTGAGGGCAAGGAGTTGGGACGACCACTAGTGGTGTCTCCTTGCATGGAGGTTTCTCCTGAGGACATGGTGTTGGCTGAGGACATGGCAATGGTTCTGGTGCTGTTTTGCACAGTGCGGGTGGCAAGGTGGTTGCCTGTTTGCGCTGCTGCTGGTTGTTGAATGATGCCATTTCTACTGATGTTCCAGAAAGCCTGCAGGTAAGAAGGAATGGATTTCCATTGATTTCAAAGAGTCTATGCTGAGTACAACTAACATTGGATACAACCCATTGAATTTAATGGGTCTAAGTTAGTCATGCAAATAATAACATCAAAACAATAAAACTCAAGTTGAATAAAACTATCTTATCAACTAATAAAAGCATAATCTAAAATGACTGAGAAATTTTAAAAAGTTTTAACCTGGTGCTGAAAGGAGCATAGTATTGGCAACAGGCATCCCTCCCCCAGGAGGATATTTCAGAATCTGGGAGCCAGCACAAAGAAGGTCCTCTCTTTTGTACATCAATGATGTATTTCAAGGGAATAATGAGTTTCATCCAACTACATGACAGACCCATTGAAATTAATTGACTTAAGCTAGTCATGCCCATCATGTTCAATGGCTCTACTCTCAGTAGACCTAACACTGGATAAAACTAATTGAAATCAATGGACCTCAGTAATCATGTCCATTAATTTCAAGGGGTCCACAAGTAGTGTTCCTAATGTTAGATACAACCCTGTGTTCCCCCCCACCCCACCCCCCAGAATTTAACTCCTAAAGATCTGGAGGGGTGGGGAAAAGACCTGGGAAATGTCAGCTTTAGCCACCGGAACTAGCAAACATGTTAAGATCGTCCTGCTATTTCCCCCAATCATTCTTCCCCTGGAAGGAAAAGGAAGAACATGTTCCACCCAATACATTGAATATGTAAATTGGGAGTGTTCCTGATAACTAGCGACTGTGGGAGGATGAGCAATTAGCAAGACTTACACAAGGGACAAAGGGCATTGACAAATTCGGAACACTGACGTAATGGCAAGCTACTTTGAGGATGCAACGCCCCAGGTATTTTGACATCTCCAGTGCAGTCCAAAGCCAACACCTACTCAAACCCTCCACGTTGTTAAAATCAATAGAGGGCTCCATCTCATAGTTTTACCGCTCTCAGAACTTCAGGGTGGTGGTGACCTGGGAGAGGGCCTTCTCTGTGGCAACTCCTAGGTTGGAGAATTCCTTCCTCAAAGAAGGACATCTTCACTTCAGCTTTTGGTGAATGCTGAAGAAGCACCTCTTTGCCCTGACCTTTGACCACTCGGTTGTGTGTTTTCAGGGCCCACACCCTATCCTTCCTTCCCTTCCCCTCCCCTTTTTGTTAAGATTACCCGCTCTGGGATCCCACTGCTAATTTTCCCCTGGTCTCCTCGCTGGTGCAAATAGGACGAATTCAGCCAGCTAGCCCTAGTGATCATCTAATGTTTATTGATGGATTTCCCCCCTAAATTGATTTTTGAATTCTGAATTTATTGTTATTCACGTTTTATACTGTATTTTATGCTTTTTTTATTGCTTCAATTAAGTGTTTTAAATTTGTTGTTAGCCGTCCTGAGCCCGGTTTTTGAACCGGGAAGAGCGGGGTATAAATAAAAATTTATTATTATTATTATTATTATTATTATTATTATTATTATTCCTGTGACTGGGGTCTGCTTTAGCTGCTTTTAATTTCTCATTTTTCAATGGTTGTAACCTGCCCTGGGACCCACTGGTGAAAAGCCAGCAGTAAATTCAATAATACATAGAATCATAGAATTGCAGAGTTGGACGGGACCATGAGGGTCATCTCGTTTGACCCCCTGCAATGCAGGAATCTTGACTAAAGTATCTGTGACAGATGAACATCCAATCTCTGCTTAAAAACCTCCAAGGAAGGAGAGTCCACAACCTCCTGAGGGGGTCGGTTCCACTATCTAACACCACTTACTGTCAGAAAGTTCTTCCTGGTATTTAGTCAGAATCTAGACAGCATTATACAGGTGCCTCCCAAATTACGTATGGTCAACTCACACATGACTGCATATGTGTGAAGTGCTGAGAAATAATTTAATTCAAACCCAGAAATGGCAGGAGGGAGCTGGAGAGTCCTCGTGGCTCACGAGGAGACCCTCCCTGGAGCCCAAAGAGGACGTCAGTGAGGGCAGAGGAAGCCCTGAAGAGACCTGAGGTACAGTGGGGTTTTGTTTAGGCTGCTCAGCCTCCCCGCCTAACAGCTGATGTACAGGGTAGCGCAGCAGCAGCAGCATGTGTTCCCATATCCTCCAGCCTCCAGACAACCCCAGAGCTTCAACTCCGGGTATTTGGGTCTGGACTGGGGAGAGAGCAGAAGAGGAGAAGAAAGCGGGCATTTGGAGACTTTTTAGAGGATGCTCTCCACTTTACGCAATTTCAGTTATGAGACCTTCCCCATCTCGTGCTCCTCATCCAAGTTCCTATTCACCCTGTCATTCTCTTCCTAGGATAATTTGAATGGCACCAGCCAGCTGTATTCAGATAATCTGCAGGGGGCCGGGGAAGAACTTTCAGAGCTTGCGGGGAGGATCTCAAGAAGAAACACAATATTTCTAATTAACTGAGAAGCAATAAAGGTGATTGTCTCCTACTGCTATAGGAACGGCTGAAATGTTGGCTTGCATCTCCAATGCTAGAGTAGACCCAATGAAACCAATGGACCAAAGTCCATTGCTTTCAGTGGGTCAACACATAGAAACAGCATTGGATACAGCCCATTAACACTAACATTACTAGTAGTAGCAGTACAACTATGAGTAGTAGAGTACTATGAGGCTGAGGAGAAACACCACCCCTACATTTTATGGTTAGCAGAAAAAAGGCTTTTGGAAATAGCCTTGCTGGTATTACGCTACGATTACAGTCTTATCTAAAAACAGATTTGCCCAAAGCATGAAAGAGACATCTACTACTGCTTTGACTAGTTACAACCACCACCATGCAGATCCTTTGTGTCAGCTGAAAGAGACTTACCCAATTGGTCACTGAGACGCTGCTGGAAGGAATTAAGTGGCTCCAGGAACAGCAAGTGCTTTTTATCCTCTACTGAAGCCCAGCCTCCGGATACAATGTGTAAATCTGGATGACTCCATCCTTACACAATGGAGTAGGCTCATCATGCATTTCTACATTTCCCCCATGCCACTCCTTTCTTAGACTCTGCTTCTGCGATGGCTGCGGGCAATTTCATGCCAATCTCCTCCTTGACTAAGATACGTGGCCAATGTTCTAAAAATAGACTCCCCAATCCCCAAGAGGTCACAATCTTCACGGATGTGTCAGCTGAGTCTGGGTGGTGTCCAACTAAGTCCTAATCAGACCCATTGAAATCAATGGACCTAAATTAGACCCCCCCCCATCTGTGTGATACATTTAGAACAATGTCATAGCACTTTAAACAGTTGTGGCTTCCCCCAAAGAATCCTGGGAGGTGTGGTTTGTTAAGGGGGCTGAGAGTGCCCATTAGAGAGCTACAGTTCCCAGAGTTCCCCAGTGTCAAGGAATGGTCTGAAGATGAGGACTGGGGGATGCATTCTATGGCAGACCAGCTTCCCTCTGTTGGAGAATTGGAGGGGGAAGAGTCACACCCCTTGTTCACAATGTGTTCAGAAGCAGAGAGAGAGACAGAATAATTGGGAGAGAACAATTGGGTGCACTCTTCCCACCTTGGATCAAATATATCCGTCATTTAATTTAATGTAGATGGTCTTTATGTAACTTCATGTATTTGGCTTTTATTTTGCTTGTCCTTAATGGAACACTGCTGGGCTCCATCGCAGAGTTGGGGGCACTGCTCAATTTTATTTGGGAGAAATTGGATGGTGGGGGCTGTTAAATAAACCCACGTATTAATTTTGGTCAAATCGCAAAACAGCAGATAATGGGACAATCACAAAAGAGGAAGTGGCTGGTCTCTCTCCATCCCACCTAGACTTTGAGCATTGGGTTGGGAATGAGTAGATCATCCTCATATTTGGTTGGAATCTACTTTCTTGTAACTTGAAACCATTGGAATGAGTCCTACCCTCCAGAGTAGGAGAAAAGCTTGCTCCTCCTTCCATGTGACAGACCTGGGGTGGAGCTTACCTGCCCCGGCAACCAGAGCGACGCAGAGGTGTGGCTAGCCACCCGTACAGCGAGGGGTGGGGGTGGGGGATGGAGAGGTCACCCGCCCTCACGGCTGACACCCTCCCTGCCCGCAGACTGTCTTGCCAGAGTGGTGCATGCTCTGGTTATCTCCCACTTGGACTACTGCAATGCGCTTTACATGGGGCTACCTTTGAAGGTGACCTGGAAACTACACCTAATCCAGAATGCGGCAGCTGGACTGGTGACTGGGAGCGGCTGCCGAGACCATATAACACCTGTCTTGAAAGACCTGCATTGGCTCCCAGTACGTTTCCGAGCACAATTCAAAGTGTTGGTGCTGACCTCTAAAGCCCTAAACGGCCTTGGTCCAGTATACCTGAAGGAGCGTCTCCACCCCCATCGTTCTGCCCGGACACTGAGGACCAGCGCTGAGGGCCTTCTGGTAGTTCCCTCCCTGCGAGAAGCGATGTTGCAGGGAACCAGGCAGAGGGCCTTCTCTGTGGAACGCCCTGTGGAACGCCCTCCCACCAGATGTCAAAGAGAAAAACAACTACCAGACTTTTAGAAGACATCTGAAGGCAGCCCTGTTTAGGGAAGCTTTTAATGTTTAATAGATTATTGCATTTTAATATTCTGTTGGAAACCGTGCAGAGTGGCTGGGGAAACCAGGGTATTATTATTATTATTATTATTATCATCATCATCATCATCATCATCATCATCATCATCATCGTTTGGGCCCAGTTCTCCAATCTTTTACAGTTATCTTGAATCCTAATTCTGTCTTCTGCAGCACTGGCTACCCCTCCCAGTTTGGTGTCTTCTGCAAATTGATGAACATCCCCTCAATTCCTTCATCCCAGTCATTTATAAAGACATTGAAGAACAGGCCCAGGACAGAACCCTGCGGCACCTCACTTGTCATTTTTTCCCAGGGTTATGAGGAAAAATGAGTACACTTTGGGTTTGGTTAGTCAAATGCCATCAGAAGTCAGTTGTCTTGCCCAGTTAACCTGAACCACCTGTTCATTATTTTTGTAGGCAAACCCTGTGATAGGTCTCAAAGCCTATCAATATAATTTTCTAGTTACAGTGGTATCTCTAGTTACGAACACAGATCGTTCCCGACGTCCGTTCTTAACCTGAAACTGTTCTTAACTAGAGGTGTGCTTTCACTAATGGGGCCTCTTGCTGCTGCTGCACCACCGGCAGATGATTTCCGTTCTCATCCTGGGGCAAAGTTCTCAACTCGAGGTAACTCTTCCAGGTTAGTGGAGTTTGTAACCTGAAGCATTTGTAACCTGAGGCGTTTGTAACTCGAGGTACCATTGTATGGGGCATCCACCAAGAAACCATAGAGCTCCAGGGAAGATGGTTTGCGGAGCTCCAAGCACAATGGTTCTTCAAGTTCCAGGCAAGATGGTTTGTGCATCTTCAGGTAGGACAATTTTGTGGAGTTGTAGGCAAAATGGTTTGCGGCGCTACTTCCATTTGGGTCCTAATTATTCTGAGATGTTCATTTTATTTTATTCAGTTGGAGGCAGTGATGCTTCTGAATAGCGGCTGCTGGAAGCCATGGAAGGCGAGATGGCTCTTGTGTTCAAGTCCTTTTTGGGGGGTTTCTCACAGGTATCTGGATGGCAGCCATGGGAATAGGATGGTGGACTAGATGGGCCATTGGCCTGGTCTAGGAGGGCTCTTATGTTCTCATGAACTTAAGGGTTTCATTGCTACAAGGTATGGTGACAGCCATGAGCTCAGATGGCTTTAAGGAGTTTTTTTTATCAATCCATGAATGGGTGGGGCATTCAGCAGCTCTTAGTCACAGAAGCTAAATGCAACATTTGCTACTTCATGTCAAACAAAAAAAGGGCTGAACCTTTCTCCCATGTCCTTTTTCTGACCTGTCACAGGGATTGGGGCCAGCTGCTCTTTGAAGGAGAACAGTTGACTCTGATCTGATCTGATGTGGGCATTCTGTGGCTTCTGTGCCAATGTCTTCCGCGCAGCAACATACCAAAACGCTACCACCCTGGTTTAACTGGATGAACTGTCAATCCTTAATGGCTTGGGAGCCAACTACCTGAAAGAGCATCTCTCTCTATATGAGCCTGCTCATGTCTTGAGACTGTGACAGATCCAAGGCGTGTAATCTCTCCATGGAGAGGCAGAAGAACATAGTTTTGATGTCTCTTTGCATCTAGTGAACAGAGCGACATTCATGAGTATGTTTGGAGAATGACAACGTGCCCTCCAACATTTCTCTGATGAAAATAGGGACGTCCTATTCAATAATAGGGACGCGTGTGGCACTGTGGGTAAAACCTCAGCGCCTAGGACTTGCCGATCGTATGGTCGGCAGTTCTAATCCCTGCGGCGGGGTGAGCTCCCGTCGTTCGGTCCCAGCTCCTGCCCACGTAGCAGTTCAAAAGCACCCTTAAGTGCAAGTAGATAAATAGGTACCGCTTTGTAGCGGGAAGGTAAACGGCATTTCCGTGTGCTGCACTGGTGCTGGCTCGCCAGAGCAGCTTCGTCACGCTGGCCACGTGACCTGGAAGTGTCTCCGGACAGCGCTGGCCCCCGGCCCCTTAAGTGAGATGGGCGCACAACCCTAGAGTCGGACATGACTGGCCCGTACGGGCAGGGGTACCTTTACCTTTATTCAATAATAATAATAATAATAATAATAATAATAATAATTCTTAATCATTTTTCATTCATTTCATGTTTATACCACTTTATATTTTTATGAAAAGAATCTCAAAGCGGTTAACAACACATTAAACATCAAAGTATACATTCAAGGTAACATAATTAGCAGGAAACTAAAATATTATCTCAAAGATGTCAAAACAAATCATTGCAAAGGAGGTCAACTACAGAATGCATATTTAACACAGAAAAGCTAACAAAAGAAATCAAAAGAAAACATTACCAAAGGAAGTCAAGTATAAAATGCACATTTAAAACAGCATAGTTAGCAAGAGACTAAAATATGACCCTAAGCATAGAATACATCTTCTGGGCAGTGGCTGTGGAAGCTCAGGCTCAATGACCTAGATCTGCACTCAGAGACAGCCAGGACACCATCAAAATCACTGCAAGTCATGCTCAATCTCCTCATCTCTTTTAAAAGCTTTTAGCTGCGTGTATCTGTCACATTTCTGATTAATACAAGCACATTTCTGAAAATCAGCTGGAAAGAAAAATTGGCCAAAGTCCATCAGAAAAACATGATTATCCTCAAATTCAAGTTATGGCTGGAGTCAGAATGGATGGGCGAGGGCCAGAGTTAAGGAACACCATAAGCAGAATTAAAGGACAGCATGAGCTCTGAACAATTGTAATTCACAGCAAACCTTGGGCAGCAAACCTTCTGGTCTCATCCCACACACCAGGCTGGTATGAAGCCCTGGCGGAGCTGGCGGAGCCCTGGTCACTTATTGAGACAGCTTTGTAGGCTGCTTTCTTGCTCCACTTCCGGCAGATGAAAAAGATGACCCCAGATGCCAGCAGGATGGCAGCCACAACACCCAAAATGGCTCCCACAATGAGCCCCAGGTTGACAGATGCTCCTTTGGGCTGTCATGCTCCATGTGGCAACGGTAGCAGTCCTTCTCCTTGGGGTTGATCTTGACACTAAGCAAGACATCGTAGGTTCCATCCAAGTTGGGGGCAACCACTCCTCGAGAGGTGCCCTCCTGCCCGACCTCCCTGACCTTCATCCAGTTGGCATCAGTCTCCTTGGCGTAGAAGCCGAGGACTCCATGCTGTCATAGTCTGCCTCCCTGGTCACCTTCGCCACCGGAGCCACTGTGCTTTGCAGAGTCTCCTTCCTGTAGTCCAGGTATCTCTGCAGCCACTCAATGCAAGTCTCCGCCAGACAGGCTTTCCGGTGATGGTTCTGGGCCAATTCAGGAGCCCACTTCCTCTTGCTCACTTGGGCCTCCATATCAGCTGCCGTCCAGGTGAGGGTCTCCTTGTCAAAGCTGATGAAGTCCCTTCCATCGTAGCGGTACTGCCATTGCCCTCCGTTGATCCTGCCTGGGCTCCACTCACAGCTGCACATATGACTGAAGAGTTGTAGCAATTCCACAGAATCTGCATATTTGCCCTGAACATCAGCCCAGTGCCCTGAATCTTGTGAGTTTGCCTGTGCCAGTACTGAGGATTCACCTTTTCCGCCTTCCTTATCCCTTGGTGTCACTGTCGTACTGAAGAAATTGCTGGTCATCCACGTACCCGACAACAATGAACTGAGGCAGCCCCTGACCAGGCGCTGATACAGCTATGAAGATAAAGGTAAAGGACTCCTGGATGGTTAAGTCCAGTCAAAGGCGACTATGGGGTTGGGGCGCCCATCTCACTTTCAGCCCAAGGGAGTGGTGTTTGTCCACAGACAGCTTTCCGGGTCATGTGGCCAGCAGGACTCAACTGCTTCTGGCACAACGGGGCATCGTAACAGAAACCAGAGCACATGGAAATGCCCTTTACCTTCCCGCTGCAGTGATACCTATTTATCTACTTGCACTGGTGTGCTTTCAAACTGCTCAGTTGGCAGGAGCTGGGACAGAGCAACAAGAGCTCATTCTGTGATAGGGATTCGAACTGCCAACCTTCTGATCGGCAAACCCAAGAGGCTCAGTGATTTAGACCACAGTGGCGCACCCACATCTACAGCTATGAAGAAGTAGCACAGGGAGTGCAAGGTGGCGCCAGCACATTCCTGGAGTAGCAGGTGGGCAGCTGCCCACAGGAAGGGGGGGCAACGGAGGACAAAACCAACATCTGTCTGAGTCCCCAGTGAGATCCTTCTTCCTCCACTCACTCTGACTAATAATAATAATAATTTATTTCTACCTCACCCATCTGACTGGGAAGCTTCCAATATCTATAAAAATATAATAAAACATTAAACATTTTTTTTAAAAGCCTACTCTATACAGGGCTACCTTCAGATGTCTTCTATAGGTTGTCTAGTTCCTTAACTCTTTGGCTCAGGAGTCGCAAAACTCCCTAGCCTACAACATTTCTTCTTTGAAAATAGGGACATCCTAAACAAAAGGACAGATCCTGAAGCTGAGGCTCCAAGACTTTGGTCACCTCTTGAGAAGAGAAAACTCCCTGGAAAAGACCCTGATGTTGGGAAAGATGGAGGGCACAAGGAGAAGGGGACGACAGAGGACGAGATGGTGGGACAGTGTTCTCAAAGCTACCAGCATGAGTTTGACCAAACTGTGGGAGGCAGTGGAAGACAGGAGGGCCTGGCATGCTCTGGTCCAGGGGGTCACGAAGAGTCGGACATGGCTAAACAACTAAACAACAACAACAAACAAAAGCAGGACATTCCAGGATCAAATTGGAAACCGTGATGGCTTCTGTAAATCAGTCCCTGGAAAATAGGGGCACTTGGAAGATTTGTGACAGGTCTGAGTGTTTTATTCATTCATTACACTTAAACCTCACATTTCCCCCAAGGAGGCATGTATAGTTCTCCCCACTCTACATTTCCTCCCCACAACAACCGTGTGAGAAAGGTAAGGGCAAGAGAGACAGGGACACCTAAGGAGCGTCATGGCTGAGTGGGGATTTGAAGTATGGCCTCCCAGGTCTTGTTGTAACTGCTAAGCAACGGCACAGTGGTACCTCTGATTGTGAACGGGATCCGTTCTGGAGGCCCGTTCGCAACATGAAAAGAGCACAACCCACAGTGGTGCGTCTACGCACGTGCGGGTTGCGATTTGCCGCTCCTGTGCATGCGTGTGACATCATTTTGCGCTTCTGCACATGCGCGAGCGGTGAAACCTGGAAGTAACCCTTTCCAGTACTTCCGGGTCGCCGTGGGATGTAACCTGAAAGAACGTAACACGAAGCGTTCGTAACATGAGGTATGACTGTACTACGATGACCTATGTGGAATACCTTTTGCCTACCTGTAGAAAACCACCATTTCAGCCTGTCAAACTTTAGTTTCATAACCTAGTAACCACAAGATTACAATGCACTAATATTTCAAATTTGCCCCAGTCCAATCTGGGGTGATCCCAGGGTTTGACCCAACCTGGATCTGGACCCATAACCAGTGAAATGCCCTCTCCTTATTCCAGTCTCCCTCAACCTGGTGTTTCCTTCCAGATGTTGTTGCTGGACTCCAGCTCCCATTAGCCCCCAGCCAGCCTGGTGAACAGTCAAGGATGTTGGGAGTTGGTGTCTAGAGGCTGGACACGAGAGGTTAGAAGAGGGTATGTTACATGTGCAATGGGCTCAAATGGAGTTGTTTTGATTGTTATCTGAGAGCCTTGCTCCATGGGAGGTCTTAGAGGTGGCAATTGATGACTCCCTGCTTGTGAAATGCTCTTTCCAGGCAGACTTGCCTGGCTCCATCATTATATTTATTTATTTATACAAATATTTAAATAGCACTGTGTCACATGTCCTGCCAACCTAGCAGTTCGAAAGCACACCAGTGCAAGTAGATAAATAGGTACCGCTCCTGCGGGAAGGTAAACAGCGTTTCCGTGCGCTGCTCTGGTTCGCCAGAAGCGGCTTAGTCCTGCTGGCCACATGACCCGGAAGCTGTACGCCGGCTCCCTCGGCCAATAAAGCGAGATGAGCGCCACAGCCCCAGAGTTGGTCACGACTGGACCTAATGGTCAGGGGTTGCTTTATGTTACATGTTGTTTATAGCAGTAAATCATAAATCCATAAAAACCTTACAAGAAGATTAAAAACAGAGATCAATTCAGGCACCGGTAAAAAAACCCAAACAACATTTCTTTCCCACCAGGCCATTGGCTTTTAATTACCTGCACCCTCATTGAGTATGCAGAGTGTTTAAACCCTGCCTTTTAAAAATAGGATGGCTTTTAGATTTTTCTAAAGGCTAATTTTATGTGTTTATTTATTGTTGTGAGTCACTCTGAGCTGCTTTTGTAAGAAAGTGACAAATAAGTTTAATAAGTATTACTACTACTACTAATTTCAGTGTTGGGTGAAGATGTTTTTATTTTCCCAGGCATTTTGAGTTTTGTAATTTGATTATTGTTTCATAATCTCTGTTGTTTCTTTAGCTTCTTCGTTTGATGGTTTATTTTAGTCTGAGCTGTTTATTCTATGATTGGAATGGTTGTTTTAATTATGTGGGCTGTATCCTGCCCTGCTTGTTTCTGTATTGGTGAAGGACAGGGTGTGTATGTGTTTATTACAGTGTCTGACCCCCTCCCCCATTTTAAATTCTTACAGCAAAAAGCTTTGGCTTCTGCTGCCTTCGTTTGCTCTCATATAAGAGCTCAGATGCACCTTCGTTAACTGAAGCCAAGCAATGCAGCAGCAGCAAAAAACACGGATGCAATTCAAGGCTGCTTTAGTTGAGAAGGTCCCTTCAAACTCTACAATTCTATGATTCTGTCCTCTAGGTTGAGACCATGCAGTATTGATATATCCAGTGAGTACATTCCAGAGGCAGTGTGGTGCAGTGGTTAGAGGGCTGGACTAGGACTTGGGAGACCAGGGTCTGAATCCTTCCTGAGCCATGAAACTCATTGGGCCAGTCACAGTCTCTCATCCTTAGGCTACCTCGCAGGGTTGTTGTAAGGATAACATGAGGAGCAGGAGAACGGCGTGTGCCACCTTCAACTCCTTGGATGGAAGATGGATTATAAATCTACAGTCGTACCTCGGAAGTCAAACAGAATCCGTTCTGGAAGTCTGTTCAAATTCCAAAGCACGGCTTCTGATTGGCTGCAGCAAACTCCTGCAGCCAATCGGAAGCTGCGGAAGCCCCGCTGGACGTTCGGGTTCCAAAAGAATTTTTGCAAAACTGGAACAATCACTTCTGGGTTTTGATCATTCAGGAGCTGGAATGTTCAGCTCCCAAGGCGTTCGGGAGCCGAGGTACGACTGTATTTAACAAATAAATAATAATAAACTAACCTCAGTGCTTTCTGATGCTTTCATTACAGTGGTACCTCTGGTTGCAAACAGGATCCGTTCCGGAGGCCCATTCGCAACATGAAAAGAGCGCAACCTGAAGCGCCGTATCTGCGCAGGTGCGTGGCGCGATTTGGCACTTGTACGCATGCGTGAAGCACGAGCAGAGAGACCCAGAAGTAACCCTTTCCGGTACTTCTGGGTCACCGTGAGACGTAACCTGAAACAACGTAACATGAAGCAAACATAAGATGAGGTATGACTGTACTTTCATCTCTCTCTCTCTCTTGCTCTTTCTCTCTCTATATTGGCACAATTGGTCAGTGAATCTGGCCCTTAACCAGAAGGTTGGTGGTTTGAGCCCACCAAGGGACAGCTGTGGTTAGGATTCCTGCATCGCAGGGGGTTAGACTAGATGACCCTCAGAGTCCCTTCCAACTCCACAATTCTGTGATTCTATTATTCTGCGAAATAACTGAGTTATGTGCAATCCATCCATCCACCCAGTCTGAATTCTGCTTCCCTCTTCCATCAAACTCTCTCACTTTGAGAAGGAATCTTCAAGTTCAAACTAATTTCCAAGTACTGGTTATTGGCTGTAATAAAGAGATCGATTGATTACCATTGCTACTGTTTGGTCGTCATTCCAAAATCCCCCCCTTCGCTTTCTCCTTGTTGTATCTCAAGGGGTGGGGAGTATGTAACCCCTCCAAGAGACTGTTGTGCTCCCATAAGTCCCAGCCACCGTAGTCACATGGTCTGGGATGATGGGAACTGTAGCGCTGTGACATATTCATATGGATGGCTACAGGCACGCGACCCGGATGCATCTTCATTAATGTCGTTTGCAAAGAGTGTTTTGCATTTTTCCATACTAGGAGATAAACAATGACCTCACCTGGCGATAAGGGCAGAAATGCGTTTTGCCGCGTATCTGCTTGTGGATGCATTCCTTCAGCTTTTGCAACCAGCTTCCCACGTAGCCCACGAGCACAGCACCGATTCGTGCTGAGTCAACAACATCACCCATCCCCTTTAGGCAAGTCGGTGCAGACAGCGCATTTCTTAGGCCTCTGAGTTTGCACAATGATTAATTAAGCCCAGCTGAACAGTGTTCCCAATCAGCCAACAATATCCGCTGTGGCATTTTTGGGTGAGGATATTTACCTTGCCCAAATCAACTCCCAGACAGGACGTACCAGACTCTGAATTAGGAAAACAAGAGGAAGAGACAGGAAGCAGATTTCTATTGAATGCTGACTGGTGTGGATCATTTGCCTGAACTTCTTTCCAGAATGGAAACAATGATGGATTGAATTGATTAAAAATCCTAGCACTGGAACAGATCGTCTACAATTGTTCTGTTCCTCAGGACTGGGGACAAAATGAAGCTCTAGCTAGCGCACCAGTCCCACCACTAGTGATCATGCGAGGACATAATGTTTGAATTGGACCTCTCTGTGTTCTACCAAGGCACTTACACTCGCGTCATGCAGCTGATTTCCTAGATAATGTCTGGAAAGCCAAGCTTGACCTGCATTGCATTGGCCACAAAATATTTTGCCTTTGCAGGGCCGGCTCCACCATTAGGCTTCAGGCGTCAAACGTTGATGCATTTGATTTTTTTAAAAAAATCAAAAATTTGTATTGCTTTTCCGCATTTATAACAAATTTAACATATAAAAAACATAAAACAAAACACCTTGCAATACTAAAAGAAAAAAGAAAAAAGATTAAAAACAGTCATTACTTTCTGAAATCCAAGTTAACTTTCATTGTAGTCTGACTTCCTCAATTCCGCCCTAACTGAATTTCATTGTATCTCCTTTGTAGCAGTTCTCCAAAATCCTTTTTCTAATGCAATTAACTCCTTCAACTAACTATCTTCATCTCCTTTCTTTTTTGACTTAAATCCATATTACTATACAACATTCGTATTCCAGTCCTAGGCCTATCAGATTCTTTCATATATCTTCTAACTATCTTATATTACAATATTTAGCTAGATAATCTTTAAATTTCTTCCAATCTTCTTGGTATTCCTCTTCTTTCTGATCGCAGATTCTTCCAGTCAAGTCTGCCAGCTCCAAAAACTCCAACATCTTCATCTGCCATTCTTCTACCATTGGTATTTCTTGAGATTTCAATTTTTTTGCTAATAGCGGTCTTGCCACTGTAGTGGCATACAAAAATAATCTAACATCTTTTTTGGGCAATTCCAATCCTATTATTCCAAGTAAAAAGGCTTCTGGTTTCTTAACAAATGTATTTTTCAACATTTTTTTTAACATATTATATATCTTTTCCCAGAAATCTTTCACTTTAGGACACGTCCACCACATAGGATAGAAAGTACCTTCTTTTTCTTTGCATTTCCAACATAAATTATCATTTGTATGATACATCTTTGTTAATTTCACCAGGGTTAAGTACCATCTATACATCATTTTCATAATATTTTCTTTTAATACAGTACATGCCGTAACCTTAACCCGTTTCTTGATGGGTAACAGGATTTGAGCTGGTGCCACAGCACCAAAAGGTTTGTCTGCTGTTAGCAGTGGTGCACTTTGGGTTCTCAAATTTTAGCGGCACCCCGTCTGACGATAAAATTGTGTGCCCCTCCACCTCTTGTGTTCTGTTCTATGGCATTGTTGTGGCACCCCCTGAAGCATGGCGCCCAGTGTGGACAAACCCGTTGCGCTACTCTGAAACCACTTCTGATTTTAGCCTTCATGTGTATGATATAGAACAAACATCCACAAGTATTTGAAACCTGACAAGGTTTTTATCACTGAGGGTTGTCTCCAACTGAGTCCTGGGCAGAGCAGACCCATTGGAAATAATGAACCTAAGCTAGGCAAGCTCATTAATTCCAAAGGTTCTACTCAGAGTAGGACGTACAATGTCTACAAACCAGGGTTGTTGTTTTATTTTTCAGATGGTGGCATTTCTCCACTTCATTTAAAGCAGTGGTTGACATCCAAGCGTTGGTACATTAGCTTTCTAAATATTTTAAGGAATTGCCAGTCAGTTCATAGGGTTTCTGAAATCACCAGAGACTTAACCAAGAGCTTTCAGTTAGCCTTGAGATTTACTGGTATATTCTGAGATTTCCCACTGGCTTTCCTAAAAAATAATTTAAAAAAGGCAATAAGCATGAATCTGCGTGGCGTCAGTGAAAACAGGATGCTTGCTAGATTAGATTGGCCATTGGCCTGATCCAGCCTAGCTCTCCTAACGTTCTTAAGCATGAAGCATTATCACATGGCCCCTAGAGCATTGGAGAAGGGAGAGCAAGGCTCAGGGAATTACTAAAAAAACCAAAGCTTACTCAGAGACATTGGAAAATTATTGTAGACTATCTTAACTCATAATATTGATGTGAGGCTGAAAGACGGAAGGGCCATTTAAACGCTCCTGATATCATTAGAGGAAGAGAAGTATAAATATCAACGTAAGAAGCGGAAGAGGAGTATAAATATTCAAATAACCATGTCAACATTCCTTATGGGAAATGAATAGGTCAGAGCAATATTCAGTTGCTAAATGCCCATATGATCTAGGCTTAACATCCAGCAGCATGCTAATTGACAGGGCACTTAAGCCCTGTAAACCAGCAAACAATCTTAATTTGCTCTCAGTTCAGATACAATCTTTACTCTGGCACATTTAAATGTTCTTCCAACAATGGCGGTGAAGGAAAATTCCATATTATCAACATAAATGCCTCTGTGAATCTGGAGAGGTAGAATCAATATCTTCTGTTCTTCTACATTGCTCTCTTTATCGTGATATACATAAGATTTTTAATGAACTCATTTTTAATTGAAATTCCCAAAATGACTGGATGCATTTTGTGCTTTTTAAAAAACTCCTTTCAGATCAAAAAAACACATCTCCTCCAGGATGGCTAAAGGTTCTACTGCTACCTTTAAAACTCACCACGGACTAATTTAAGTAAACTTATAATTTTACTTTCCATGTCTGATGTTCTATAGCATGAAACACTTCTTAGCAATTTTATTGTAAAGGTAAAGGGACCCCTGACTGTTAGGTCCAGCCACAGATGACTCTGGGGTTGCGGCGCTCATCTCGCTTTATTGGCCGAGGGAGCCGGCGTACAGCTTCTGGGTCATGTGGCCAGCAGGACTAAGCCGCTTCTGGCAAACCAGAGCCGCGCACGGAAACGCCATTTACCTTCCCGCCGGAGCGGTACCTATTTATCTGCTTGCACTTTGACGTGCTTTTGAACTGCTAGGTTGGCAGGAGCAGGGACCAAGCAACGGGAGCTCACCCCGTCGTGGGGATTCGAACCGCCGACCTTCTGATCAGCAAACCCTAGGCTCTGTGGTTTAGACCACAGCGCCACCCGTTATTGTAGTGGTTCCCTATTTTGCTTTGTTTGGTGTTATTGTTGTGGGTTTGTAGGTTCAGTCTGGATGATGCCCTCTTTCAATTCTTGGGGTCCTCTGCTCAAAGAGGTTTAGAATCTAATAGGGGAAGTTGACAAATGGGTCAGACAAGTTTCTCTGTAAGACAATGATCTCAACGGGTCACTTCAATGTCCTCATCAGCATCCCAAAAGAATGAGCCAGGTTGCTGAAAGTACAACTAAGTGTTGGTTACCTCTAGCCAAGGCACATCCAACTCTCAAGAGATGATGATCTCTTCCCAGTATAAAAGAACCTGGCTGTAACTACCCACAGTTGTTGAGGTTTTCTTGGGGTGGGGGCAGAGTTGTTCAGCTTTTGGGGGAGGGAGGCGCTGAAGCCTACTAACGTTTCCACTATCGTCGGCAGCATACGACAACATAATGCACAATTTATGCAATGGTAGGACAAAGAGATGGTGGTGGGGGCAGAGACAGGAATTCAACAATTCCCCCAAGATCAATATTTATCCCGCTATCGGCAGTGATCAACCGCGATCTTCAGGGAATCTACCTGTTGATCGCAGTCGACCGGTTGGACATTGCTGCTCTAGCCTAATGGCTCAGCTGATAGGTAGTGGAATAATAGCCAAGTCACGTGGCTGAACTGAGCTGGAATCAGGCTGGAAGCCGGAGGCACAGAGATGGGCTTGTTCTGTGTTGCACCCAAAGCTGTGACCAAAAAAGAAGCAAAATCCGTTCGGGTGTTAAGGCTGTGAGACCACCCTATGCCCAGGTTGTGTATAAAGGTAAAAGGACCCCTGACCATTAGGTCCGGTTTCGGATGACTCTGGGGTGGCGCCTCTAATCTCGCTTTACTGGCCGAGGGAGCCGGCGTACAGCTTCCGGGTCATGTGGCCAGCATGACTAAGCCACTTCTGGCAAACCAGAGCAGTGCATGGAAACGCCGTTTACCTTCCCGCCAGAGTGGTACCTATTTATCTACTTGCACCTGATGTGCTTTCAAACTGCTAGGTTGACATGAGCTGGGACTGAGCAACGGGAGCTCACCCCATCGCGGGGAATCGAACTGCCGACCTTCTGATCGGCAAGCCCTAGGCTCTGTGGTTTAGACCATAGTGCCACCCGCGTCCCATCCAGGTTGTATATATGTGTAAATAAAACCCTATATTCTAAAGAGACCACCGTCTCCACTGACCTTCATTCCAAGGAACCCAAACCTGGGTAAACGCCTGGAAAAAAATCTCACACTCAGAGATTTAGTGACATGTGATATTGTTTTATAAATTTGTTCAAAGGTTCTGTTTGGGTATGGGTCATCGGCTGCAATAAAGAGATAGACTGATTGAATGAATGTCAGCATTCGTTGGTTTATGGGGAATTACTGCTAACGCAGACAAAATGTACACCGTTTTGTGATAACCATGAAAGGGAATGTTCAAATTGGGTTGAACAGATCAGACTAATTCATGTGTTCGTCAATCAAAGTGTGTGTGTGCCAGTTTATTCATAAGCGTCTTCTGTCTCGTTTTTTATGCATTGATATGTGAATTTTGAGGCAGTGTAGTAGAGTGGCTACAGTGCCGGACTAGGACCAAGGAGACTAGGGTTCATATACCCATGAATGAATGATTTTCTCCTGTGTCCCCATGCCCATGGTATGATAACACAGACAGTGCATAGGTTAGGTGCGCCACCATAGCCGTAAATGTAAATGTTCTGCCCTATGAGAAACCTGATGGAGTATTTTATTTGATGGGTTACTCATTCCTGCCCTGAACTAATGCATTGTTTCACAACTGCTCGGCCTGAAGCCAGCGCATACAGAAAACTCTCAGGTGACTTGCAAATGTACCTACCAGTGAAACAAGACTGGCAAGATGAATTGGGTGGGGCAGCCATGGCCACCCCTGTGAAGGGCGCCTGGTCAAGCTTCCAACTGAGTGACATCAGCTTCCTAGGGAAATGGGAATGCCAGAATGGGGGAAAACACTTTTTGCGCAGCAGTGGGTGAAGGCGATTAATTTCTGGCAGCCCCAAGCAGCTGCTGTGTTTGCTGAATCTTGGCTGCTCCAGAGACAATATTCAGGCTCTGAAGAGAAGTGGAAAATTTAGAAGTGAAGGGACCATTCAGAACAGCAACCGGTGAGAGCCAGTGTGGTGTAGTAGTTAGAGTGTTGGACCAGGACCTGGGCAGAGTTGTTGTTGTTTAGTCATTTAGTCGTGTCCGACTCTTCGTGGCCCCATGGACCAGAGCACGCCAGGCACTCCTGTCTTCCACTGCCTCCCGCAGTTCAGTCAAACTCATGCTGGTAGCTTCAAGAACACTGTCCCACCATCTCATCCTCTGTCCTCCCCTTCTCCTTGTGCTCTCAGTCTTTCCCAACATCAGGATCTTTTCCAGGGAGTCTTCTCTTCTCATGAGGTGGCCAAAGTACTGGAGCCTCAGCTTCAGGATCTGTCCTTCCAGTGAGCACTCAGGGCTGATTTCCTTCAGAATGGAGAGGTTGGATCTTCTTGCAGTCCATGGGACTCTCAAGAGTCTCCTCCAGCCCCATAATTCAAAAGCATCCATTCTTCGGCGATCAGCCTTCTTGATGGTCCAGCTCTCACTGCCATACATCACTAATGGGAAAACCAGAGCTTTAACTATATGGACCTTTGTTGGCAAGGTGATGTCTCTGCTTTTTCAAATCCCCTCTCGGCCACGAACCTGTGTGCGACCTCAAGGGACAGCTGCTGCTGCCTCTTAGCCTAACATACCCCTCAAGGTTGTTCTGGGGGGGTTTAAATGAGAAGAGGGAGAACCACATATGCCACCTTGAGGTCCTTGGAAGAAGAGATGTTATATAAATACAACAAAGAAACAAATTTATTTATTTATTTATTTATTTATTTATTTATTTATCAGACACAACCCCTTCTAAGATTATTTAACCTTCCAAGATCATACAATTATATCTTATAATTACGCTATTATACAATAATAATAAATAGGGATGCATTGCAACACTCAATATAGAACTCCTCATGTTCCCTTTCTGCTAAATCTGCCATGTTCTCTGCACATTCCTGGGCAAACGATTTGGAGTTCTTCAACATCGACTTCTGGAGTGACTTCTAGAGTTGTGTGGATGTTCCAGAACTTTCACGCCGTTCTTTCGAAGCTGAAGCACCTTGTGTTACCGCTGTTCCCAAATGCTTAGCTTTGGAGAATACAGAAAATCTGCTCCTCAGCAGCTTTATTCTTTCCCTCCACCTGTTCCAGAGTGGCCCTCGGAGCCGATCCTTCGTGACTGATTCCACTATTTTCATTTGGATGGGCTCTATTCGGCACAAAGGGTGAGAAGAGTTCCTAGTGACTAAAAAGGTCCCTTTTCATGCTGATCTGGTGGCTGTAAGAGAGTGGAGACAGGGACCTTTCTACATATACCTCCGAGTATAGCACAGTGTATAAATTGAATTATTATTATTATTATTATTATTATTATTATTATTATTATTATTAATATTGTAACGTGTCTTCAACCCCTTGTTCCCCTTGAACACTGCACCACTGTTTGTGCTTATTTTGTCCGTCAATGAAGAACGGAATCTTTAGTTGTCTCTAGCTAAGTTCTACCCATTGAAATTAGCTGAAATGAGTCCTGTCTATTAATTTCAGTGGGTCGGCTCTGAGTAAGACTGTGGGGCTACAACCCAATGTTCCTAAGCCTGCAACCTTAACTGAACGATGACCAGTTCTTTCACCCCTGTCATAACCAGTGTGGTGTAGTGGTTAGAGTATCGGACTAGCACTTGGGAGACCAGGATGTGATTAATAATAATAATAATAATAATAATAATAATAATAATTTCATTATTTATACCCTGCCCATCTGGTTGGGTTTCTCTCTCTTAGCCATGAAGCTCTCACTGGGTGGCCTTGGGCCAGCCACTGCTTCTCAGCCTAACCTACTTCACAGGTGGGTTATGAGAATAATTGAAGATGGGGGGGGGGGAGAGAGAATCGTGTATGCCACCTGGAGCTCCTTGGAGAAAAAGGTGAGATATAGACGCAATAACTAACGAACTAACTAACTAACAAATGCACTAACTAACTAACTAACCAACCAACCAACCATGACTTTCTGACTTTACAATAGCATGCCATGAGATTCTATGGTGACTCAATAAATACTGTTTAAAAATGAGTAACATTTCGGATTTCACTACTTCTTCCTCTTCCTCCTGTCCCTCCCATGCGGCAACAGAGAAACCAGATCTCCAGAAAAGCTAAAAGCCCAGCCCTGCTAGTGCTTACTCAGAAGTAAACAACCACTGATTTTTATGGGGGTTACTCTTTTGAAGAGGTGTGTACAGGATTGCATCTGTCTCACCCACTGAACTCTTTCACCTTCGCCTTGGACAAATCTGGTACCCAGGAGCAGACACATAACATTCATGCTCTTGCACCAGGTTGCATCAGGCAACAGCAGCCATCTATTTAGGTCATCAGATCAGTCATGAACAGTGAAACAATCGCCTTTCTTGATAATGTTATAGGTTTCTAGGTGTTAGCATTTCATTAAGGCTTGAGCGTTAAGACCATGTATCAGACCCCCAAATATAATTAAGACCCGTGTGTATTAAGATGTGTGTTGGCCGCTTTTAATCCTCTGGAATTAGCATGTGTGAAAGGCTGATCAAGCTAGGCAAACTTCTTCAACTGTGTATTAGACAACTCGCTAATCCCTTGGGATCAGCATGTGTTAGAAACTAATTAAGTCAGGTAATTTCCTTTTGAGGGGCGAGCCTGGAGATGAGCCATTTAGGCAACACAAAAGGCTCAAAGTGAATCTCGTTTGCAAATGAGTGGGTTTCCTTCCTCTCTCACCTGAGAGTTTAGTTTAAAAGACATTGCCAGTGTTTGGGGTGAGTGTTTAGGGATGGCAGTGGGGAGTTATGCGAAGGAATAAACAAGCAAGGGGCTGGAGAGAGAGTAAGAGTTTTTCTCTCTTTCTAATTTCCCTCAAGATCTCTTCTGGTCTTTTTCGCACAGAGGAGACAGTCCCTACTCTCCATGCCAGTGAGTTGCTGTTGCAGGCTTTGATCCAGCCAAAAGGCCATGTCATAATCAATGTGGGTGGGTGGGAGAATGGGGAAGCTCTGGGTGGGTTGCAGCATGGAGGCCCATAGGTGGTCCCAGTACACCATTTGGGAAACTCAGAATGGGATCATTGGAATTCCTTCCATCTCCAAAAGATGCTTTGACACGGCATTGAGCTTGAGCAATCATGGAAAGTTGTGAGAGTCAGACTGGTTCTTCCTTGGAGAACATCTCAGAGGCATCCGTAATTATACCCTCTCAGCCAATAGGGCTTGTTCTGTCATGCATTCTGCAGACAAGCACTCCCTCTGGTTTTTGGAAGCCAGTACTGTATTTATAAAACCCACACAGGCCATGCTTTGACCTGGTTGAGATTCCTGCATTGCAGAGAGCCGGACTAAAGGACCCTTGTTGGCCCTTCCAACTCTATTCTGTGATTCTATGTTTGAGCTAAGTTTAGTTTCTTTGCAATTACAACGTAATATCTTCCAGGTGCTTGAATTCTAGGTGTGGAGCACATTACCAATGTGGGAAAAGTATAGGGAAGTAGAAAGTGGCCTTATCATGAGTCAGAAGGTTGGTGGCTCAGTATTGTCTACCTTGACTAGCCGTGGCTTTCTAGGGCAGCCTTTCTCAACCTGTGGGTCCCCAGATGTTGTTGAACTACAACTCCCATCACCCCTAGCTAGCAAGGCTAGAGATCAGGGATGATGGGAGTTGTAGTCCAACAACATCTTAAGAACTGCTGCTCTAGGTTTTCAGGCAGGGGACATTCCCAGCCCTGCCTGGAGATGCAAAATACTGGGACTTTCTGCCACTGAGCGACATCTCTTCCCAGGAACAAAGGAAGCTACCTTCTCCTGAGTCAGACCCCCCCTCCCTTTTTTTTAAAAAAAGCAAGATTCTAGATCTCACGATTCTGAAAAAAAAGTATGATTTAAATAGGAATCTGACTTTATCGAAGTCAGACCATGTCTCAGACTGGCTTAGCATTGTCTACACTCACTAGCTGTGACTCTCCAGGATTTTGGGCAGGGTTTCAATAATGCAATTATTTTCCGAAAGTTAATTTCTTTTTTTTATATTTATTAAATTTTCCATTTTAACAATCCAATAAAACCACATTAAAACATTCCAAATTATAATACAATAAAAAAGCCAAATATTCCATGCCAAATTATGTATCTTTTGGGTGACTTCCCATGCTCTGAAGTTCTGAATGTTAATTTCACTAATAGTAAAGGTAAAGGAACCCCTGACCATTAGGCCCATTCGTGGCTGACTCTGGGGTTGCGGCGCTCATCTCGCTTTACTGGCCGAGGGAGCCGGCGTACAGCTTCTGGGTCATGTGGCGAACCAGAGCAGCGCACAGAAACGCCATTTACCTTCCTGCCGGAGTGGTGCCTATTTATCTACTTACTTTGAGGTGCTTTTGAACTGCTAGGTTGGCAGAAACAGGGACCGAGCAACGGGAGCTCACCCCATCACGGGGATTTGAACCGCTGACTTTCTGATCAGCAAGTCCTAGGCTCTGTGGTTTAACCCACAGCGCCACCTGCATCCCAATTTCACTAATATATTCATTTTAATGAAAACTTCCCACCAATATGTGCATCTTTGTAAGCATTTTTTGTTTAAATTTGAGAACTGCTACGTTCTACCTCCACTGCCGGAATGCTTCTGAGTGCCAATGGCTAGGAATCACTGGTAGAGAGAGTTGCTGTTTTCATAGAATCATAGAATCCTAGAGTTGGAAGAGACCCCAAGGGCCATCGAGTCCAACCCCCTGCCAAGCAGGAAACACCATCAGAGCACTCCTGACATATGGTTGTCAAGCCTCTGCTTAAAGACCTCCAAAGTAGGAGACTCCACCACACTCCTTGGCAGCAAATTCCACTGTCAAACAGCTCTTACTGTCAGGAAGTTCTTCCAAATGTTTAGGTGGAATCTTCTTTCTTGTAGTTTGGATCCATTGCTCCGTGTCCGCTTCTCTGGAGCAGCAGAAAACAACCTTTCTCCCTCCTCTATGTGACATCCTTTTATATATTTGAACATGGCTATCATATCACCCCTTAACCTCCTCTTCTCCAGGCTAAACATGCCCAGCTCCCTTAGCCGTTCCTCATAAGGCATCGTTTCCAGGCCTTTGACCATTTTGGTTGCCCTCCTCTGGACACGTTCCAGTTTGTCAGTGTCCTTCTTGAACTGTGGTGTATGACCTCCAACTCTGGTTTCCATTTGGGGATACAGAGTTGATCTAGAAATTGCTGATGGAGATCAGCATATAGTTGATAATTAAGAATCATATGTGTGAGGGTTTCCACCAGGTGGTCTTCATTTGGGCAAGTTCTTTCTCTTTCCACCCTAGCTTGGAACCTTCCCCAAAGGAGGTTTGAATTAAACCTGGCGAAAATGTCCTTCTTTATCGAGGGTTGGCCACTGTGAGAACAGGATGCTGAGGTAATAAGAGCTTCCAGACGGTGGAAAAGACTGGCTCAGTCTGGTGGGATCTCCGTTCCTGAAGACATTTAAGCAGAAAGTTGCCTTCTGCTGTGTAGCCCCTCCAAAGTTTGTAGGGCTGACTAGATGACATAAACTGAAGTACCTTCCAGCTCGATAATCCCATGAATTCGGATCAGCAAGTACAAGTAGCTGTTGCTGATCGGTGGCATGTATTTCTTCCGAATGTTTAGGTGGAATCTTCTTTCTTATAGTTTGGATCCATTGCTCCGTGTCCGCTTCTCTGGAGCAGCAGAAAACAACCTTGCTCCCTCCTCTATGTGACATCCTTTTATATATTTGAACATGGCTATCATATCACCCCTGAACCTCCTCTTCTGCAGGCTAAACATGCCCAGCTCCCTTTTGCCTGTTTGCAGTCTTCGCATCTAGTTGGCCACTGTAAGAAGAGGTTTCTGGACCAATGGGCCACTGGTCTGATCCATCAGCTTCTTCCTTTGTTCTCATATATACACACCAGTGCTTCAAAAGTTCATTTTAGAAAGCAATTAGTTCCAGTTCCTTCTGCTCTTAATGTGTGTGTTGTCATGTGTGGGCGAGGACACAGAAGTAGACGACCGCCAAATCTCCAAGAAAGGTCTCTGCCACAGAAGCTTAATTAAAATGCACGTGGCTTCCTCATGGCCAGGTCCGTCTAGTTTTGCTAGGTGCACACAGCGCCAGAGAGAAATGGAATCTGGTCCAAAGGATGAGCCACAACAGGTGGAATGCAGGTGTGTGCACCTTGAAGTCATGTTGAACAAATGAGGACAAGAAAGGGTGGGGAGAAGTCAAGGATAATAACAAAAAGGAGAAGAGGGCAACCCATAATCAAGTAATCTAGGGTGAGGCGCGCCCTGGAAAATCTCGTTCCACAGCTCCAGATGGTTACAAGGAAGCTCATTCCAGGGCTGGGAGCACCTCACTCCCTGCCCAGTCCATGGCTTCCCTAAGGGGACGCGGATCTGGATGAAGGTCTGCCGAGAAAGAGTGAGAAGGCCGAAAGGAAGTGGAGGCCGGAAGACAATTTGAGTTATGTCACAGGAGAAGCTTGGTGCTGTTTCGCAAGGTGTCTAGCATTGTTGCGTAGAAAGAACCAGACACACAGAATCGTGGGGAGATTGCCCAAGTCCCGGCATCAACACTAAGGTAGCCTTCCAGGATCAGATCTGGCCCAACATCCTAGAATCATAGCTCACATTCACACTCTACATTTAAAGTGCTGTGATCCCACTTTAAAAGGCTCCCCTCCCCCAGTTCGTAAGTTAATTGTTTTAGCCAAAGGTCAAGATAAACACTATTAAGCAATGGTATTAATAAAATAATACAAAACTTGCATCCATAATATAAAACCTGCAAAGACTTTGAGTCTTAAAATACAGTTTCCCTGGCACATCTCTGACAGCTGCAATTCTGATACTATTTTGCATTTTGAAAATCCAATTGCCAACATCCATGCTGTAAGAAAGAGAAGTTTCCAGAGATGCCAATGAACGCAAATCCAGCTTCATTTCAGATTAAACCTCTGAATCGCCACAACCATTGAAAGCAGCGTTATCTAGCTCCCTTTTCCAGATTTTTCCCCAACCAGTACAGTGGTAGCTCTGGTTACAAACTTAATTCATTCCAGAGGTCTGTTCTTAACCTGAAACCATTCTTAACGTGAGGTACCACTTTAGCTAATGGGGCCTCCCGCTGCTGCCATGCTGCCACTGCGTAATTTCTGTTCTCACCCTGAAGCAAAGTTCTTAACCTGAGGTACTACTTCCAAGTTAGCAGAGTCTGTAACCCAAGGTGTTTGTAAACTGAGGTACCACTGTACATAGAAGGTAACTCTCTGTGTTACAAAGTTATCATTGTCACTCAAAAGAAACCAATCTACAGTGGTACCTTGGTTTACGAACTTAATCTGTTCTGGAAGTCCATTCTTAAACCAAAGCATTCTTAAACCAAGGTGAGCTTTCCCATAGCAGCAGGGGACTCCATTTACAAATGGAACAAACTCAACATGTTCTGCTTCCAAGGCAAAGTTCACAAACCAAAACACCTACTTCCGGGTTTGCGGCGTTCTTAATCCAAGTTGTTCATAAACTAAGCTGTTCTTAAACCAAGGTACCACTGTATTTCTGCTGGGGTGTGCTTGCTTGCTTTGTGTGGACAGAGGCCTCAGAAAGAGAACTCTTGGGTCTCTACATAAGGGGCAGCTAACAGAAGGTCATGTCTGCCACCTGAGGTTGACCACAAATACAAAGTCTCTCTGTGCTTCCTGCAACAGACTCTGGGAAGTGTAGTTTGTTGAAAGTTGTTATGAGACCCTTATCCACCCCCGAAAACTACAATTCCCAGAGTTCCCTGTGAAGAGGGATTGATTGCTAAACCACACAGGGAATTGCAGCTCTGTGAGCAGATAGGTTTTTGCAGCAATTTGAGAACGTAAGAGCCTGCTGGGTCCATCTAGTCCAGCCTCCTGCCCTCACAGTGGCTGACCAGATGCCCTAATGCATCTGTCTCGCCAGAGTGGTGCATGCTCTGGTTATCTCCCGCTTGGACTACTGCAATGCGCTCTACGTGGGGCTACCTTTGAAGGTGTCTCGGAAACTACAACTAATCCAGAATACGGCAGCTGGACTGGTGACTGGGAGCGGCCGCCGGGACCATATAACACCGGTCTTGAAAGACCTACATTGGCTCCCAGTACGTTTCCGAGCACAATTCAAAGTGTTGGTGTTGACCTTTAAAGCCCTAAACGGCCTCGGTCCAGTATACCTGAAGGAGCGTCTCCACCCCCATCATTCTGCCCAGACGCTGAGGTCCAGCGCTGAGGGCCTTCTGGCGGTTCCCTCATTGCGAGAAGCAAAGCTACAGGGAACCAGGCAGAGGGCCTTCTCGGTAGTGGTGCCCGCCCTGTGGAACGCCCTTCTAGCAGATGTCAAAGCGATAAACAACTACCTGACATTCAGAAGACATCTTAAGGCAGCCCTGTTCAGGGAAGTTTTTAACGTGTGATATTTTACTGTATTTTCGGTTTTTATGGAAGCCACCCAGAGTGGCTGGGGAGGCCCAGCCAGATGGGCAGGGTATAAATAATAAATTATTATTATTATTATTATTATTATTATTATTATTATTATTAATGCAACTCTCAGCAGCTTTAATGAACTATGATTCCCATAATTCTTTGAGGGAAGCCATGACTCTTCAACATGGTATTATAGGGCTTCAGGTGTATGGTGTGAATGTGGCCATGGACTCAATGAGTTGCAAGGGGCCTTTAAGGCTATCTAAACCATGGGTAGGCAAACTAAGGCCCAGGGGCCAGATCCGGCCCAATCACCTTCTAAATCCGGCCCACGGATGGTCCGGGAATCAGTGTGTTTTTACATGAGTGGAATGTGTCCTTTTATTTAAAATGCATCTCTGAGTTATTTGTGGGGCATAGGAATTCGTTCATTATTTTTTTCAAAATATAGTCCGGCCCCCCACAAGGTCTGAGGGACAGTGGACCGGCCCCCTGCTGAAAAGGTTTGCTGACCCCTGGAGAGAAGAGATTATTGCGGTCGGAGTAGAACATAAGAACACAGTCGACTGACTCCTAATGACTTGGCCCACAGGACCACCCAACTCCGCTCTGTCTACCCCAGAGGTGGCCAATGTGGTGCCATCCAGATGTTGTTCTTAGACTCCAACTTCCATCAACACCAGCCAGCATGTTGGAAGTTGTAGGTTAACAACATCTGGAGGCTGCTACATGGACTGCCACTGAGGTCCCTCCCCGTTTTTTCTACAATGGTGGCGTTGTTGTTTAGTTGTTTAGTCGTGTCCGACTCTTTGTGACCCCCTGGACCAGAGCACGCCAGGCACTCCTGTCTTCCACTGCCTCCCTCATGTTGGTAGCTTTGAGAACACTGTCCAACCATCTCGTCCTCCGTCGTCCCCTTCTCCTTGTGCCCTCCATCTTTCCCAACATCAGGGTCTTTTCCAGGGAGTCTTCTCTTCTCATGAGGTGGCCAAAGTCTTGGAGCCTGAGCTTCAGGATCTGTCCTTCCAGTGAGCACTCAGGGCTGATTTCCTTCAGAATGGAGAGGTTTGATCTTCTTGCAGTCCATGGGACTCTCCAGAGTCTCCTCCAGCACCACAATTCAAAAGCATCCATTCTTCGGCGATCAGTCTTCTTTATGGTACAGCTCTCGCTTACATACATCACTACTGGGAAAACAATGGTATAATAACTTTATGAAACAAACAAGCAAGTCATGTTAGTCAAATGGAACCTCCATGGCTAGAGATGGTCTACCTCTGCAAACCTTTGAGTGGCGGGTTTTCCTCTGATGTTCTCATGACAAGAATCTCAACTTATTTTTATACAGTTTATTCCTTCCAGCCTCTTTGAATAATTCAAAATATGTGTGTGTTTTCAAAGAAGACCTAGGACTGTTGGGTGGTGGTTTTTGTTTTAGTGGTGGTGGGGGAACTACTGGGTGGGGCGAGGCAGGCTTGACAAAGGTACAACTCAGAGACTTAAGTTTTCTAAACATGCCACACTTGGGAGTTTTCTGTCCTCGGAATGGCCCAAACTGATAATTTGAATGAGCTGATGGGGTTGCAATGCATTCCGAAGCAAAAGGGTATGCTTGACTCATTGAAACGGCACCCCAAACTATATAAAAAGGACCAGTCTCTTATCTTCCCCTCCAGAAACAGCTTTGCAGCGAGAAAGGACTCCCAGTTTGACCTGAGGTTTTGGGTAAGTATGATGCTATATACCCTTTGCCATTTATTCTAAGGTCAACTTTGGACAACCAAATGGGGAGGAGAAGGGAGCAACCCAACAGAGTGTCACTCCAGCCTGATGCCCTCCATATCTTCTTGGACTTTGGCTTCCACCAGCCCCTGCCAGCTGGGCCAACGCTCAGGGATTCTGGGAGTTGTAGTCCAGTGACGTTCGGAGGGCACCGGGTTGTGGAAAGGTGAATTAGACTAGCGCTCTTCAACTTTGGGTCCCCCAAGTGATGTTGAACTATAGGTCCGACCATCGCTGGACCATTGTCTAGAATAGCTGGGGATGATGGGAGTTGTAGTCCAGTGAGGAGCACACCAGGTTCTGGATGGGTGGGCTAGAGCAGAGGTCGGCAACCTAAGGCCCGTGGGCCGGTTCTGGCCTGAATGGCTTCTGGATCCGGCCTGCGGACAGTTCAGAAATCGCCGCATGGTTCTGATTCATATCATTTGGGCTGCACCATTTTTTCTACGGAAGTCGCTTCTGCACATGTCCACAGCACCGGAAATCACTTCTGCGCAGGCGTGAGAGAAAAGGGGGGGGGAGTTATTTTTTAAAAAATCATTTTTTAAAAAAAATTAAGAAGTAATATCTTCTTTTCTGGGTCTCCTCTGTTGCGCGGCCCTGTCCTGATCTCTTGGAGCGCTATCTGCCATGGAGTAGGCTTGGGTCAGGCCTGGGCTTGGCCACATGTCCTTGCCCTCCCAGTGCTCTCCTACCTCTCTTCCTCAGTGGCAGCGGCAGCAGTGCGGCAAGGTCAGGGCTCCCCTCTTTTTTCTCCTTCCTCTTCCTCTTTTCCTTCCTCTTTCCTCCTTCTCCCTGCGTCAGCTCTGGGGTTTTTACTGGCCCTGGAGTGCTGCTGGGCAGTGGGCGAGGTGGCCGGGCGTTCTCACTCCCGGCTCAATTTGGGTAATGGGGTGTGTGTGTGTGTGTCAGCGGTTCCCCCAGTTGACGTGCTGGGCGTCCACGGTTCTACCTCGGCAGTGGCAGTCTCAGCAGCCCAGAGCCAGTCTGGTAGCGCAATTGGTTCTGGCTGGCTTCAGGAGCTGCCCGCTGCCGTGGCGCCCGCCATTTTGCCTCGCCGGAAGTCCCCATATGATGTGCCTTGTGCCGTTGAACCAATCACACAACATTCATTCCCTGCTAATAAATCTACAACACTTAAAATATAAATCCGGGGACATTAAATGAAATCTGGGGATGGATTTTGTACAGGGGCAGATTTGTAAATCCGGGAACTTTCCCCGGGAAATGGGGACATCTGGTAACCATAATCCAGGTAGCTTTGTTTCTCAGCAACTTAAGTTTCTGAACCACCTTCCAAAGCAACCCTGTGTAAAAGGCATTGCAGCAGTGCACTTTGGAGATAACTAGGGCTATAACCCTGGGGAAGGTCTGTAGCTTGGCGGTCAGACATCTGCCTTGCACACAAAACGTCACAAGTTCAATCCCTGGTGTCTCCAGGTGTGGCTGGGAAGTGCTCTTTGTCTGAAAGGCTGGGGAGGCACTGCCAGTCAGAGTAGCCAACTGAGCTGGAGGGACCAAGAGTCTGACTCATCATAAATCAGCTTCTTACGAGGAACTGAGATCAGCTTGGGCTGATCCAGATTGAGCACCTCTAGATATGTCATCGCTCTGCCGAACCAGGTTGGTTGCACGGCACGGTGACATCACCCCGTTCGCTGTGGGATCCCTGACTGGTTGGTATCACTTAAGTGACTAATTTAGGAAAGAGGAAGATGTAGTGTCTCAACAACCTGGCCGATGAGGTTGTTCAGGGGTGGGTGGGCGGCTATTCAGATATCTTAAGGTAATGGTCTGAAGGCAGATGGGGTTATCCTCTTGCTGAAGCTAAACTGGGCTGGGTCTGGTCAGTGCTTGGATGGGAGACCACCTGTGAAGCACATGCATTGAAGAAGGGCAGGATATAAATATAAGGAAACAAAATAAATAAATAAATAAATGTATGTGTGTGTTATTTTGTTAGGAGATACAGTCTCTGTTAGTAGCACATGTTCACACACACACACACACACTCATGAGGTGCTCATCTTTTTGACTCTGGGCAAAAAGATTTTTGCTTTCTAGGATTTGTGGGCAGCACCAAGGACATGTTGTTGCATTGTGACATTTAGTATTATTAACTATTCATTATTAACAATTGATTACTAATTGTTAATTCTTCTTTAATATCCCGCTCAGAGTATGTGCATAGAAACTAATTGACCTATTATTCATGTCTTTTAATTTCAGTCAATCAGCTCCAACTGGGACTAGCATTGTATTAGATCTATCATTATTATTTTTACTTTATTTAGTTGCTTTTTCATGGGGCATGACTCCAAGTGACTTATAAAATCATATAAAAAATTGAAACCGAGTATAAAAGCAACCCAACACTATAGTGTGTTTGTGTGTGTGTGTGTACTAGAACACAACTGATCTACGGGTATAGGGTGATATACAAATTTAGTAAGTAAAAAATATAAATAAATAAAAATTAAACGAGAAGCAAGAAATAGGCTCAAATACTTTCTTTAGAACAATCCTGATGTCATTTTATTATTGCATTTTCACTTGGTTGCAAATCACTTAGAGATGTTTTGTGGGTATGTTGCCAATGGTGGGAGTGATGTCCACATTTAATAAACTAAACTAGCTAAACTACCATATTGATATGACAAGTTTTTATCCCCTCAAAAAACAGATTTGGAAAATATTTGGTGCAGCTATCCATGATTTGCACTGCCCTGCTTGCTCCTTGTGGCAAGATTTATTTATTTTTTACTACCAGTATTTACGAAATGTTGTTGCTGCCTCTTCCAGGCTGAAATAAGAGTTGGAAGATGTCGGCAGAGCAAAGTCATCAGCAGCGGAAGCAGAGCCCTGCCCTGCCCCGTGCCCTGAGCAAGATGGTTCCAGAACCCACCCTAGAACCAGAACTGCTCCACAAACCTGAAGAAGACCAGGAATGTGACCCCCCAGAAACCAAAGAACCAGAAGATCTGCTCCAGGGAGACAAGGAGCCCCAAGAAAGGAAGGAGCCATCTGACAAGCCTCCAACATCTGACATGGTCAAGGAAGATAATCCAGAGTCCAAGCGGGGACCTCCATCAGGAAAGGAGAAGGAGGCTCCCCCGCAGACTCAGCAGGAGCACAAGGATACTCAAGCTTTGCCCCGTGCTCTGAGCCAAGAGTCCCTGAAGCCAACACATCCTCCTCTCCCTTCTCCTAAAGAAGTTGAAGGCCACCTCTACACCCAGCCTCCTCCTCCTGTGGAACAGCACCAGCACCAGCACCAGCAGAAGAAGCAGCCATCGCAGTGGCCCCCAAAGTAGTTCTCCTACAAGGGAAGGTCAACAGAGATCCAATGTACACATTGCGATTTCTGATATGGTTGATTGCCTCTCCTTAGGTGTTCCTTCAACTGTTTTTCTGTTATTGCCATCTTCTTAAGGCAGTGCTGTGGGGTGGGATTTCTGGAAGCTGGTGATGTGGAAAGAGATTCCATGGACAGACCATTCATGGAGCTGTCCAGTGCAGGAGACTCATAGGAAAACCCATACAAGCCAGGGGGTTGTGTGAATCTGATACTAAATGCAAGATTCCACCTTTGGCATACCAAAGTGGAGAACGTTCTCCCCCTCTATTTGATGACTTCTTCTCCCCCCACCTTTTTCCCCCAAGGTGCCCAAGGTGGTATACATGGTTTTCCCCTTCCTCATTTAAACCCCCACAACAACCTGTGAGGCAGGTTAGAGTGAGAGGCAGGGCCTGGGTGGCTTCATGTAGCCAAGTGGGGATTTGAACCCTGATCTCCCAGGTCCTTGTCTCAACACTCTAACCACTGCACCACACTGACTCTCCTACACTACAAAAGCTCTCATAATGGGTTCTTTCACAGGATCTTCTCCAAAACACTCCTTGAGTAGGGAAACTTTACACCAGAACTAGTCTGACATTGCTTTGCTACCTGGCTACCCAACAACCAAAGTAAGTCTCTTTTGAAGAGACCTATGAACAAGGTGGGATTTGACCTCACGGATGTTCAGTTCAGAGCGTGATGCGTTATCTCCCTCTAGTGTCCACAGTGGATAAATTTGTATTAGCAGAATCTACTTGTTGAAACTTATCCCGTTCAAGCAAATGTATTGTGGCACCTGAAAACCGACAGATCAGTGGTGGCCTGGAAATAACTTATTGCGTTAATTTTGAGCTCGGTCAACACCAGTCCCCCCCCTCTTAATTGTGGCCTAAATAAGTTTCATTTTTAGGACTCAATCAAGATCAGGAATGTCTTCTATGGGGTGTTACACTACAAATGTAGCAGTAGCAGTGGTGATAACATTAAAATAATAATAATAGTGAAAACATCTGTTATCACCAATTACAGCTGTTGCAATTGGCTGCTATGCTTCTCTGTTATGTACTTGAACTTTGCATATAAATTGAATAGACATTAGCCCTTGTCAGGCATTAAATAAATGTGTGAGGGATGTACAAGCATGCTAGCTTTGCCTCACTCCTGTTGCAATAGCTCTCCATGATTTGGAGGGTATAGCAGAGACTGATCTGTTAGGACAAATGGGGCACTGCCCCACCAATCTCAGTCTGCCCTCATCCAGACCCCACTTGCCTGCCTCCTGCCTTGCATCCAGTCCAGGAGGTGGCACTGCTGCTCACGTTCCTCCTCCTCAGTTTCAGTGCTGCCCTTCGCAGAACTCAGCACTGAGGAAAGGAGCAGGATGGGGAGAAAACTACAGTTAGTTGGCCCTGCCTGCCATTGGCTTTGGTGCCATCAACTGCCACGCTCCTTTCTCAACACACAATGACTCTTTTTTTTTTTAATGCATTTTTATTGAAGTTATACACAGAAAACAGACATATATGAAAATACAGGAAAAAAATTACAAAAGAAAAAAGAAAAAGAAAAACCACACATCCGAAAAGAGAAAAACACACAATCTGAACTTCCCTCCATCCTTTTGATAAGTATCAAATATCTCCTTCCATTACGTATTTGATTTCCAATCTATAGTCTTAAATTCACTCGCTGGTCGTATTGTTCTAACCCCGTCAATTCACTTTAAGCATTTATTCCAATATATTTCCAAAATTTACTCCAATTTTTCAGAAATTTCTGTTCATCCTGGTCTCTTATTTTACCTGTTAGTTTGTCAAGCTCAGCATAGTTTACCATTCTAATCTGCCAGTCCTTTATGTTGGGGATGGTTTCCACTTTCCAATATTGTGCCAACATAATTCTCGCTGCTGTGGTGGCGTAGAGGAATATCGTCCTATCTTCCTTTTTAATTTCTTTATCCATCATTCCCAACAGGAAGGCTTCAGGCCTCTTGGGAAAGGTATACTTAAATATTTTTTTAAGTTCATTATAAATTAATTCCCAAAAGCCTTTCACCTTTTTACATGTCCACCATAAATGATATAGGTCACCCTCCACCTCGCCACATTTCCAGCATCTCTTATCCTTTAATCTATACATTTTGGCCAATTTCACAGGGGTGTGGTACCATCTATATAGCATAACACACAATGACTCTTAATTGAAAGTAAGGAAGAGATCTTCAGGTTAATAGGAGTATGGGATCAGCAGCAAGTACAAGATACAGAAGTCAAGATTCCAAAGAACATGAGCAAGGCAAGTGGTCCATCACTGCAAAGAAGCTACGAAGACGTCCCAACAAGTTGACACAGCCCTCCAGCCAAGTTTTTGAGGGTGAGCTCACTCTTTCGCCTTATGGTCTTGCTACACACACACACACACACACACACACACACACACACACGTGTGCTCTCCATCTGGATGGATGCATCTGATCTCACCTACAAAGGTTGCACCAGACTGTGTCCTGCCCCTATTCCCCCAGCTCTGTAGCCACCTTCTCCTCCCTGTCACGTGACTCTGTACACTGCAGTAGGGGAGACAGAGCATCAGAACATGATGAAACTTCTGGATCAAACCAATGGCCCATTTAGTCTGGCATCCTTTTCTCATGGTGGCTAACTGGATTCCTTTGGAAAACTTGCACAGGGGCCTCCAAAGGGTTCTGCTCTATGTCTCCCATCTTCTCTGGGACTGATGGAGTTCAACAACACCCCAAACATAATGAAGCCGATGATAAGAGAGTGCTTTCAATTGTTAAACTGGAGCAAGCATATCCTTAGAATTTCATAAAGCACCCTCTACCATCTTCCTCCAGCTCCCCACCCCCCATAATACAGAGGCCGCACACCAGTTCCTCTCCATTAATCCATCGATCCAGAGTGAGGCCTAGCAAATGCTGGTTCATGATCCTAAATGTGGCCTACAATGGGGACAGGAAATTCTGTGGCTCTGCAGTTATTGTTGGACTCAAACACCCCCAGACAGATTGGCCAACTCTTGGAGATTTGTTTTTTAATTACGTGTGTATCCCATAGGAGCCCACAGCTGTACTTTGCTCCTCTGATCAGCAGATGGAGTTGAAGATGGGAGCTGGAGTCTAGCAACATCTGGAGGACCACAGGTCTAGAAGAATCTCTGCTTCACAGATAAGAATGCCCTGAGATGAAGCAGTAGATATATAACCCAGATTTGCAATTACTCCCTGAAGGTACTAGTCCCACAAATCATTTAGTGGCTCATCCACTCGCACCTTCCATTGGTGGCCTCTGTGATTGGTGGTTGCTTGGAGGTGATCTTTGATCTGCGCGGGTGACCAAATTAGCATCCATTCACATGCTTAATAGAACCCCCATTTTCAACCGCCCTTATTGGCTAGATCCAAAGACCGCCATGGGAGATACTTCCATGGGGCATGTTCTCTGTCTCCCACAACACACAGGCAATAAGTGCACAGAGGAACCTGTACTTCAAGGAGAACTTCCTCCTGGCTCTACCTGCTGGTCAGAGGAAGGAACTACAATCCATTCCATCCCGCAGCCCACAAGTCTTTTTGGTCCTGGGAATCAGGTGCAGTGGGAGAGCCAATTGGATGCAACTGAAGGAGTTAAAGACTCACTTATGAAGTAGGCTGTTGTGAGCATACAAGGGGAACACAGATGGAGCAGGGAATATGCAGTTGAAAGGTTTTGACTCCTACAGATCCCAAATCCCCATAATAAAAGAAACAACACACTCCTGGCAGTGGCGGAGCTTCATGCTGGGGCACCGGGGGGCAGAGACCAGGCGGGGGCGGGGCTGGCCCAGCGCAGGTGGGGGGACAGCCACGATGGAGCCCCACTGGGATCACGCTTCCTAGGGCGGTGCGCTCCCCCCGCACTCTTCCAGTGACTTCTGGTTCAGATGACGCCTAATTGAACAGTCCACCTCCCCCCAGATGAAAAGTCAACCCACAAGGTGGACCCCATTTAGCTCCACTGAGATCTATAGAGAACTTCAGCATCATTCTTGCCTCCATATAATTTGGTACCGCAACTCTGACCCACCCCTGATGTTCTGTCTGCAGATGTATCTCTACTAAGTTATCTCGGGATGAACACATGATGACAACATCAGTGCCTTCGTCTCCCCCCCCCCCATCCAGTGTTATTTATTGTTTCCAGTAAGTGTAATCATAAACTCTGTAATTTAATCTACCCTTCCTTCTGAAAGAATGATCAATAAATCACAGAGTATCACTTAGTTTCTGTCTCTCTTTGGATGCATGTCATTGCTTTGTAACCCATGGTCATGCTAAAAGCTTGGGACTCAAGGAACAGTTTTGCTCCTGTTCCCCTCCCACACATTGAGACGGTACCCAGGGGCAGCTTCATTTGAGCATCAGAAGATAAGAGTCTGTTTGGTCACCTGCTGCCATGCTAACCCAACATCCTATTCTTACTGTGCCCACCCATTCTGTGTCCAGGGCAGCTGTCTACCAGCTCCATCTGGTATGCAGGCTGAGATCCTGCCTGCCCACAGACTGTCTCGCCAGAGTGGTGCATGCTCTAGTTATCTCCCGCTTGGACTACTGCAATGCGCTCTACGTGGGGCTACCTTTGAAGGTGACCCAGAAATTGCAACTAATCCAGAATGCAGCAGCTAGACTGGTGACTGGGAGCGGCTGCCGGGACCACATAACACCAGTCCTGAAAGACTGACATTGGCTCCCAGTACGTTTCCGAGCAGAGTTCAAAGTGTTGGTGCTGACCTTGAAAGCCCTAAACGGCCTCGGTCCAGTATACCTGAAGGAGCGTCTCCACCCCCATCGTTCTACCCAGACACTGAGGTCCAGCTTTGAGGGTCTTCTGGCGGTTCCCTCGCTGCAAGAAGCCAAGTTACAGGGAACAAGGCAGAGGGCCTTCTCGGTGGTGGCACCTGCCCTGTGGAATGCCCTCCCATCAGATGTCAAGGAAATTAACAACTATCTGACTTTTAGAAAACATCTGAAGGCAGCCCTTTACAGGGAAGTTTTTAATGTCTGATGTTCTATTGTATTTTTAATCTTTCGTTGGAAGCCGCCCAGTGTGACTGGGGAAACCCAATTATTATTATAATTATTATAATAAATTATTATTATATATGCCTGTGGGAAACCTACAAGCAAGACCTGATCATAAGTGCACTCTGCCCTCCTGTGGTTTCCAGCAACTAGTATTCAGAAGCATTACTGCCTCTTGGGCTTGCCGATCAGAAGGTCAGTGGTTCGAATCCCCGTGACGGGGTGAGCTCCTGTTGCTCTGTCCCAGCTCCTGCCAACCTAGCAGTTCAAAAGCACGCCAGTGCAAGTAAATAAATAGGTACCACTGCGGTGGAAAGGTAAACGATGTTTCCGTGCACTCTGGCTTCCGTCATGGTGTCCTGTTGCACCAGAAGTGGTTCGGTCCTGCTGGCCACATGACCCAGAAAGCTGTCTCGTGGACAAACGCCAGCTCCCTCGGCCTGAAAGCGAGATGAACGCCGCAACCCCATAGTCACCTTTGACTGGACTTAACCATCCAGGGGTCCTTTACATTTTACCTTTACTGCCTCCAACCATGGAGGCAGATCATAGTCATCATGGCCAATAGCTATTGATAGCTTTCGCCATGAATTTGTCTAATTTTATTTTTAATCCCAACTATGTGGCCACTACTACCTGCTGTGGCAGCGAGTTCCATAGTTTAACTCTGTGCTGTGTGAAGAAGTCCTTTCTTTTATATGTCTCGAATCTTCCAACATTCAACTTCAGTGGATGCCCAGAAGTTTTAGTCTTGTGGGAGAGGGAGAAATCATTTTCTTTATGAACTTTCTCCAGGCCAGGGATCACTTTTATAAACTTCCACCATATCAACTGCTTTTTGTCTAAACCAAAAAGTCCTATTGGACCACAGAGCTGGGATCCTTATTTGTTTTTATCTTTTTTTTTTTTTAAGAACCTGCATTTTTAAATTTGTTCTTGACAAATACAAAAACAAGAACTTTTTAAATACTGAAGTTCTTTGGCTCCACCTTCTGTCCAGACCTGGTAGTTGATGTCAGACTGGGATATCTGGATTCCCAAGGTTATGTGGTTGCATCATAATTTCTAATTACTCCAAAGTTGCTGATCCCTTTTTCTCAATTAAAAGGGCGGTGGCAGCTGATGTTCTCAGATCTTGAAGGACATCTCATCACCTTCTGCCACTCCCCTCTCAGGGGCGTTTTCACAGTTTTGCTTCTCATGGTTTGCTCAGAAGCTCAGCTGTGCTTTGATCTGCCTTACACTGGCTGATCTCCTTTTCTCTTGTTGTTGTTCTTTAGTCGTTTAGTCGTGTCCGACTCTTCGTGACCCCCTGGACCAGAGCACACCAGGCACTCCTGTCTTCCACTGCCTCCTGCAGTTTGGTCAAACTCACGTTCATAGCTTCAAGAACACTGTCCCACCATCTCGTCCCCTGTCGTCCCCTTCTCCTTGTGCCCTCCATCTTTCCCAACATCAGGGTCTTTTCCAGGGAGTCTTCTCTTCTCATGAGGTGGCCAAAGTCTTGGAGCCTCAGCTTCAGGATCTGTCCTTCCAATGAGCACTCAGGGCTGATCTCCTTCAGAATAGATCGGTTTGATCTTCTTGCAGTCCATGGGAATCTCAAGAGTCTCCTCCAGCACCATAATTCAAAAGCATCCATTCTTTGGCGATCAGCCTTCTTTATGGTCCAGCTCTCGCTTCCGCACATCTCTACTGGGAAAACCAGAGCTTTAACTATACGGGCCTTTGTTGGCAAGGTGATGTCTCTGCTTTTTAAGATGCTGTCTAGGTTTGTCATTGCTTTTCTCCCAAGAAGCAGGTGTCTTTTAATTTCATGACATCTGGCTAAATCCCAACATGCCAGTTTCCACACAGCCACAAAAAAGATGCGACAAAACTACAAAATGCACAGGGTTTGTTCTCTCTATGGGGAAGGGTCAAAGCTCAGTAGAAAGTCTTTGCTTTCCATGAGGAATGTCCCAGGCTCAGTCCTGGCATCCCTAGATAGGGCTGAGAGAAACCTCTGGCTGGAATCCTTGACAGGCTGTACCACTGAGTGTAGAGAATACCTGGAGATGGTGGGGATTGAACCTTTGACCCTCTGCATGCAGTGCAGATGCTGAACTCTAGCCTCAAGACTTGCAGGACTCCATCCTCCTCTCTGCCTCCACTGCTGTGGTCCCTAATGCTCAGTAGGGTTACTGCAGATGGTATCTTGAGCTGGAAGAAAAAAATCTTCTGCCAGTTTCCCAGCTGGTAGAAACGTGCTTCTTAGTATTTGTACTAGTGATGTATTTGTTAGAATATGTACTTTACAAAGAATAAAGTGTACTGGGTAAAAGAGAACCTATGTAATGTAACAGCTGCAAAT
Source organism: Podarcis vaucheri (assembly GCF_965113315.1). Taxonomy (NCBI): domain Eukaryota; kingdom Metazoa; phylum Chordata; class Lepidosauria; order Squamata; family Lacertidae; genus Podarcis; species Podarcis vaucheri. The sequence goes on along the minus strand of NC_138754.1, from coordinate 2,084,816 downwards.
CTTGCAACTCTAATTAAGGTCACAGAAAGGCTGATTCATTGCACTGTCAATTTGCTAGCTCTCTTAAAAGTGAGCATGTGTGTGTCATTGGTAGTGGTAAGAGGGGTGGGAGTTAGAGGTTGGCTGGTTGTTCTTAAGAAGAAGAAGAGGAGGAGGAGGAGGAGTTTGGATTTGATAACCCGCTTTATTACTACCCGAAGGAGTCTCAAAGCGGCTAACATTCTCCTTTCCCTTCCTCCCCCACAACAAACACTCTGTGAGGTGAGTGGGGCTGAGAGACTTCGAAGAAGTGTGACTAGCCCAAGGTCACCCAGCAGCTGCATGTGGAGGAGCAGGGAAGCGAACCCGATTCACCAGATTACGCGTCCACTGCTCTTAACCACTACACCATATTGGCTCTCTTTTGCCATTGTTTTTCTGAGTGTGGCGACTCCAACAACACGCTGCCCATAGGAGTTGGTGAAGACAGACAAGCTATAATTTATGGACTGCTTCAAATAAGTTTTGGAAGCAAGAAGCAGGAAAACCCTCTCTTGGGCTCAAGGGCAAGAAGCGCATTGCATCGGACTTGATATGGACAAATAATACTGTTTGTAATAGTTGCCATCCTGCAAGTAAAGAGCCATCATCCACGTCTTGTGTGTGGAGCCTACTTCAGCGCTAGGGCTTCAGGGACAAAACTACTGCATCACTTTGCATGACTCAGAAAAATAGCCAACACTGCTGACCAAACATGAAGCAGACTTCTGGTTGGATGTGGAGAGTGGCTGTGTAGTAGAGCGTTTGTTTTATATGCAGAAGGTCTCAGGTGCTATCCTTCCCATCTCCAGGTAGGGTTGGGAGAGGCTTTCTGTCTGAAATCCTGGAGAGCCACTCCCAACCAGCGTAGGCAGAACTTAGCTAGATGAACCATTGGTCTGACTTGGTGTAAGGTGGCTGACTATGTTCAGAAAGGGTGTCATATCAAGGATTGTTGTTGTTGTTGTTTAGTCATTTAGTCGTGTCCAACTCTTCGTGACCCCCTGGACCAGAGCACGCCAGGCACTCCTATCTTCCACTGCCTCCCACAGTTTGATCAAATTCATGCTGGTAGCTTTGAGAACACTGTCCCACCATCTCGTCCTCTGTCGTCCCCTTCTCCTTGTGCCTTCCATCTTTCCCAACACCAGGGTCTTTTCCAGGAAGTCTTCTCATGAGGTGGCCAAAGTATTGGAGCCTCAGCTTCAGGATCTGTCTTTCAGGACCTGAGTGCTCACTGGAAGGACAGATCCTGAAGCTGAGGCTCCAATACTTTGGCCACCTCATTAGAAGACTTCCTGGAAAAGACCCTGATGTTGGGAAAGATGGAAGGCACAAGGAGAAGGGAATGGCAGAGGACAAGATGGTTAAACAGTGGTAGTGAAGGGGCTTGAATAACTCAGAGAAGGTATGAGCTATGCCGTGCAGGGCCACCCAAGATGGACAGGTCATAGTGGAGAGCTTTGACCAAACGCGATCCACCTAGAGTAGGAACCGGCAAGCCACTCCAGTATCCCAGCCAAGAAAACTCCATGGACAAAGACAACAGGCATATCAAGGATAGAGCAATTTATTTAGCAATGGGACAGTGTAAGCAAACATTTGCAGGGATGAGCTGTCACTCACTGGCACAGCATTTTCCTTACATGCAGAAGATCCCAAAATCCCTGGCTTTTCCAGGTAGGACTGGTTAGGACTGCTTCTGAAACCTTGCAAAGCAGCTGCAAGTCAGTGTCATGGAATCATAGACTTATAGAAACATAGAACCATAGAATTGTAGAGTTGGAAGTGACCCCACGTGTCACCTAAGTCCAACCCCCTGCAATGCAGGAATCTTATCTAAATCATACATAAACGATGGCCACCCAACCTCTGCTTAAACACCTCCAAGGAAGGAGAGACCACAATCTCCCACTGTCAGGCAGCTCTTACTGTCAGAAAGTTCTTCCTGATGTTTAGTCAGAATCTCCTTTCTTGAATCCATTGTTTCAGGTTCTAGCCTCCAGGGCAGGAGAAAACAAGCTGGCTCCATCCTCTATGTGACAGCCCTTTAGCTATTTGAAGATGTCTATCATATCTCCTCTCAGTCGCTTCTTTTCCAGCCGAACATACCCAACTCCCTCAACCGTTTCTCATAAGTCTTGGTTTCCAGACCCTTGGTCATCTTGGTCCCCCTCCTCTGCAAAAAGTTCCAACTTGTCAATGCCCTTCTTAAATTGTGGTGCCCAGTACTGGACACAATGTTCCAGATGTGTCAACAGCTCTGAGCTAGATGGACCAGTTGTTTGACTCACCAAGGAAGCCTCCTATGTTCCTATGAATTTTCAGTCGGAGAAAGAATATGGATAAATGGCCTGAACTTTTACATGACTATGTTCCTAGTGTTCACAGCAGCTGTAGCTCTCACCATCTGCCTGTCCCATGGGCTGGTCTCTCACATCTCTGTCCCTTTTTGTGTCTGAAGAGGGTGCTGGGGCGTGGTACACATTCCACAATGTACAGAAGTCACAGACCCATCAAAACATAAAGGAAAACTGGTGGATCATGTTGATGGCCCATCTAATCCACCATCCTGTTCTTACAGTGACCAACCAGATACCCCTAAGAAACTCTCAAACAGAGGGCTCACCTGCACTTACCTTTTATACTGCAGTTCTAGGCAAAGCACTGTGTTCAAGTGCTCCCCCCTTTTTTGCCACAATACCTTCCCTGCAAAATCCTGCTGTTTAACACTGGATCAGAACAAATGGCAATTCTGGTTTTCTGCAGTTTGCAATTTGCTCTGATTCACCAGTAAAGAGCAGGTTTCCATGGGGAAAGTGATGGCGTGGGGAGTGCTCAGTCACAGTGCTTTGAAGCTTGGATCTGCGTCTAGAAAAGCAGCAGAAAAGGAACTCTGGATGAGCCCAAAGTCGTTTTTTTGTTTCAGTGTCCTTGTCATCTACTGGCAAGAAGCTGAAGTGTGTGGAACTGAATGGAATTGCACATTATTTTGCTTTTCTCTTGTTCTCTCCATCCCATCTCTTTGTTGTCACCTAAAAACACCAGAAGATTCTCGGTGGTTCAGGTCAAAGAGGACCTATCTAGTCCAGCATCCTGTTCTCACAGTGGCCAACCAGATGTCTTTTGGAAGTCCTCAAGCAAGACACGAGTGAAACAGCTCCTAGCTCAAACTCCAGATGTCCCTCAGGTTCATCAGTAGGCTGGTGTAAGAGCTGCAGATCTTACCTGGCAATGTACTCTGTGTGCCAGTATTGTAATCTTAGCTGATGCAACCTAATGATTTGGTTTGCGCCTCACGCCGTGACATGAGATAATGGCAGCTCCTGAGCCACGTGGCCCTTGCATTCCAAACCAGAGCATCTTGGGATGAAGCCATACGGACATGGCAACCATACCACTCAGATAGCATCAATAAGAGGAGGGAGGAAGAGGACAGTTGGTTGTGGGTCAACAGCCAAGCACTTCCTTCCTGTTCTTCTTCAGATCTCTCCTCCATCTGCACATGCAAAAGCAGTGGTGCTCTAAGTAGTGCCCTGCAGATGTTGTTGGATGTCTTCAGCTCCAGTCAGTATGGACAAAGGTCAGGGGTGTTGGTAGTTGGACCCAAAACATTGGGCGGTGGGGGGCAGCAAATGTCTCCCCACATGTGTTCTAGACTATAAATTCCTTTTTGAGATGAGTGGTAGACTTACCTAAGAGATAGTACAGTGGTACCTCAGGTTACATACGCTTCAGGTTACAGACTCCGCTAACCCAGAAATAGTACCTCGGGTTAAGAACTTTGCTTCAGGATGAGAACAGAAATCATGCTCCAGCAGCGCAGCAGCAGTGGGAGGCCCCCATTAGCTAAAGTGGTGCTTCAGGTTAAGAACAGTTTCAGGTTAAGTACGAACCTCCGGAACGAATTAAGTACTTAACCCGAGATACCACTGTAAAGGTAAAGGGACCCCTGACCATTAGGTTCAGTCATGGCTGACTCTGGGGTTGCAGCACTCATCTCGCTTTACTGGCCGAGGGAGCCGGCATGCAGCTTCTGGGTCATGTGGCCAGCATGACTAAGCTGCTTCTGGCGAACCAGAGCAGCGCACAGAAACGCCGTTTACCTTCCCGCTGGAGTGGTACCTATTTATCTACTTGCACTTTGACGTGCTTTTGAACTGCTAGGTTGGCAGGAGCAGGGACCGAGCAACGGGAGCTCAGCCCGTCGCGGGGATTCGAACCGCTGACCTTCTGATCGGCAAGCCCTAGGCTCTGTGGTTTAACCCACAGCGCCACCCGCGTCCCCTCTAAGAGATAGTAGTGTTGACCTATTTCAGTCAGCCACTGACATTATTATTATTATTATTATTATTATTATTATTATTATTATTTCAATTTCTATACTTCCCCTTATCAAAAGATTTCAGTACAACAACAACCCCACAGCAGATGTTAATGCAGGAACAGGCAACCTCTGGACTGCCAGATGTTGTTGAACTAGAACTCCTATCAGCCCCATCCAGCGTGGTCAAAGGTAAGGGATTTTGGGAGTTGTTGTCAAACGAAGAATGTACTCCTTCATGCAGCACATCATTAAGCTATGGAAGTCATTCGCACAGAAAGCAGTGATGGCCACCAACTTTAAAAGATAATTAGAGAAATTCATGGAGGAGAAGGCTATCAGTGGCTAGCAGTCACAATGACTGCACTCTGTCTCCGTGGTTGGAGGCAATAATGCTTAATAATAATAATTATACATTTGTACCTTGGTTGACAAACGCCTTAGCAGTCGAGAATTTTGGCTCCCAAATGCCATAAACCCAGAAGTGAGTGTTCCCGTTTGCAAATGTTCTTTTGGAAGCCGAACATCCGGCGGGGCTTCCGCGGCTTCCAATTGGCTACAGGAAACTCCTGCAGCCAATCGGAAGCTGCGCCTTGGAAGTCGAACATTTTGGAAGTCAAACGGACTTCTGGAATGGATTCTGTTCAGCTTCCAAGGTACGACTGTAATAATAATAAGCCCCCCATCTGGCTGGGTTTCCGCAGCCACTCTGGGCGGTTCTCAACAAAATATTCAAAACACAACAAAACACCAACCATTAAAAACTTCCCTGAGCAGGGTTGCCTTCAGATGTCCTCTAAAAGTCAGGTAGCTGTTTGTCTCCTTGACGTCTGATGGGAAGGCGTTCCACAGGGAGGGTGCCACTACTGAGAAGGCCCTCTGCTGGACCCCTGTAGCTTCATGTCTCTCAGTGAGGGAACCACCAGAAGGTCCTCGGAGCTGAACTTCAGTGTCCGGGCTGGAATACCAGAAGGGGGCAGAGTGTTTTTGTGCTTGAGTCCTGCTTGAGTGTTGTAAACAAAAATCTGCCCTTTCCCCCCTTATGGGGTATCCAAGAGCCCATATAGAGTCCATATGTAGGTTCCCTGTTGGTAGGAGAAAATAACAGAGGCCAAGCAGAGAATATTGAGAAGCAAAGCAGCTAGTAAGCTTGATCTTTATTGATCTGTTGCAACAGGGTCCTCACTCACCACACGCAGGAGGGAGGAGGAACCCAGAACCAAGGTGTGTCCGCTCTTATATAGACATTTTAAATTCCCTGCCTTGGAGCTTAAGACCACCCCTCCATACATCATACATACATCACAGAAGGGGTGCAACCCAAGACCACCACCCCACAAACATCATACTTACATCACAGAAAAAGTGGTCTACAACAGAAATTTGAATGTGGTTTTTCCTGTCTGCCAGGTTATCTGATTGCCTTTCCTGATAGCCTGTCACCCATTAAAATGCTAATTACTCAATTCCTGAGACAATGGGAAGCCTCCCTGACCGCCTCCCTCCTTGCAGAGAAAACATTTGGTCAGTTTGGGAATCAAAAATGGTTTCAGGTCGGTCTTCCTGTGCTGATCTATGTACGTGCTTGGCTGGTACATTTATGAACATCTATTATCCATCTAAGACCTTAAAATTCTTACCACAAGAGTTTCCCATTGGAGTGTCTGCTTGGCCAGGATGAGAGACTAGATGGGTCATTGGACTGGATCCAGCAAGCTCTTTTCTTTTTTTTTTTAATAGATATTTATTAAAAATTTTCCATTTCAAAAAAAAGAAAAAAAAGAAAACATATGCAGTTTAGAACCCTTATTTTTCTATAACATCTTTCCCTGACTTCCCCACACCTCCCCTTCTTATATTCCAGTTCAAATTGTTAATTCAACAAGTTCTTATCCCCAATTTTTAACCTTTTTATATTTAGTTCAATTTAAAAGACCATTTTTACAACATCAAAATTTATGCATCAATGTTCATTCTTGAATCTTAAATCCTTTTTCTAAAGTCAACCCAAATTCCCTTCCACGAATTCCCCACTTTTCATACTAGTAACAAAACAGTATAAAAAGAAAAAAGATGGATTATAATTATGCACCCTTTGGATCCCCAAACCCCACCCCATCCCCTTTTCCGGTTTCAATCCCCAACAAATGTCCATCAGTCTTAATCTGCTATCAGCCTGGAGATCTCACGTCCGAGGCTCTCAATTCTCTCTCAGTTCTTCTCTGCCGGTTTTTTTGATAGTCCTTAGTATTAAACACCAGATCTCGGAGACGCTCTGGCCCGATAGGGACAATGTTTCTTCCAGCCAGACCGCCATACTTAAAAGTGGAGCCCAAATCTTGTTTCAGCAAGCTCTTTTCTTATGTTATGTTAACTTCTGGAGATCACCATGTTGGCTAACCATGCTATATAGATGTGGAGAAGCCCAGAGCAAACACATTCCTCAAGGACTTACTTCAACGCCGTTTAACTGTCGGATTATCCGGATGCCTTTGCCATCCCTCACTCAACAAGGAATACAGTCCCTCTACCCTCAAATTGTGAATAAGCTCTAGGTTATTATTATTATTATCATTATAGCAACTTACAACCAAAATAACAGTTCTGAAACTTCTTGCTCTTTGATGCACAAAGGGCAGCTACTGGATTGGTTTGGCATAGTCTGCCATTGATCAGCCCAACAGACTTCACAAAACGATCCCAGTGGACTGGAATTTTCCAGGGAAGCAAAGGAATGATGGCGGCTCGCCAAGCATGGTTTCATTCCCCTTCTTGAAAAATTGCTTCACATCCTCATCTGAATGTGATATGTGCCAAAAATGGTTGGCACACAGCAGCACAACAAATTGATGTCCCCGCATAATTGCCAGGGCATGAAACTCAAGTTGTAACCCCAATTTAGCATACGGAATAATGTCTCTTCAAGGTAGCACAAGATAGCAGCCTAACTACTGTTGCCTGTGCTCTGGTAACCTCAAGGTTAGATTACTGCAATGTGTTATATGGAGGGAACTTCCCAGGGAAGTCTGCCTGGCGCCTTCATTATACACCTTTAGGTGCCAGGCAAAAACGTTCCTTTACTTGATTTGATTGACATCCTATGCCCTTTTAAAATGTGGGTTGTTTTTTTCCGGGGGGTTGTTGAGTTTGTTTTTTGTTTTTTGGATTATGTAATTTGTGGTTTTATATTTTGATTTTATTCTATGAACCACCCTGAGACTTCTGGGTATAGGGCGGTATATAAATTCAAAGAAGAAGAAGAAGAGGAGGAGGAGGAGGAAGAAGAAGAAGAAGATGAAGAGGAAGAAGAAGGAAGAAGGAGGGGGGAGGAGGAGAATTAGGAGGAAGAAGAAGAAGATTGCCCTCTCTTTGCTTGCACATGTTTCTTATAAATTTACCCTGTTGTGAGAATACCAAATATCCTGCCTTTCAGGATACAAACCATTCAAAGGTATCTATCAAATTAAACTACATTTTTTTTTTAAAAAAAAGCAACACAATAAAGCAGGGGTTGACAATGTGTCAGCTATGGGAGTCAAGGTGCCCACTAGAATGTCCTGGGAAATGTCACAGGAAATAGCACGAGAGACAGTTTGCTCTTTCTTCTAAATTCTGTTAATCCATCTGGGAAAGCCTGTCAGAACAGAAAATATCTTTAATCATTTCCAGAAAACGCAGATAGTCAGTGCCTGCCATCTCTTGACAGGAATGCTGTTCCATAGAACAGGGGCAGTCACACTAAAAGCCCTGCTTTTGTTGTTGCTTAGTGGGCTTCTGAAATCTTTTGAACCTGCAGGAGATACTCTCCTGCAGACAGCAGTGATCTACTGGGTGTATCAACATCAACTTCACTCGACTGGTCATGTTGTGCTGATGCCTGATGATCGTCTTCCAAAGCAACCACTCTATTCCGAACTTAAAAATGGAAAGCGTAATGCTGGTGGTCAACAAAAGAGGTTTAAAGACTGTCTCAAGGCAAATCTAAAAAAATGTAGTATAAACACCAACAACTGGGAAACACTGGCCTGCGAGCGCTCCAGTTGGAGAACAGCCTTGACCAAAGATGTCATGGGCTTTGAAGACTCTCAAACTCAGGACGCAAGGGAGAAAGGTGCTAAGAGGAAGGCACGCTTGGCAAACCCTCACCATGATCAACTCCTGCCCGGAAACCGATGTCCCCACTGTGGAAGGACGTGTGGGTCCAGAATTGGCCTCCACAGTCACTTACGGACTCATTGTTAAAACCGTGTTTATGGAAGACAATCTTACTCAGCTACGAGGAATCGCCAAAGAAGAAGAAGAAGAAGAAGAAGAAGAAGAAGAAGAAGAAGAAGAAGAAGAAGAAGAAGAAGAAGGTTCATTGATTTCAATAGGTCTACAATAACAACAGTCCTGCTGGATCAAGCCCATTGAGTCCAGCATCCTGTTTTCACAGTCGCCAACCAGGTGCAGATGGGAAGCCCACAAGAATGACTGGGTGCGACAGAAGCTTTCTGCATCTGTGCTTGCCAGCAATGGACATTCAGAAGTTTACTGCCTCCGACAGCAGAGGCAAAACTTAGCTATCAGGATCAGTAGCCATGAATCATCCCATCCTTCATGCATTTATCTTATCCTCTTTTTAAAGCCATCCAAGTTGGTGACCACCTCTAGGGTTATCTCTAGGGTTGATGACCACCTCTAGGGTTATATTTTCCAGTTAAGTCCTCCTCAGGTTTGACCCCACTCAAACCCATGGGCATCCCTAATTTAAGGCCATTGGTGCCAATGGGTCTGTTCTGAGTAGGACTTACAGAAAGCAATCAATTCTGATAGATAAATAAGTAAATTAACCGCCAATGTTTGTCTGGGCTGTTTATGGAGTCCCATTGTCTGGAAGCCTTTGATCTCCTGCCTCTTCCTCCTGCTAAACAGCTGCAGGGTGTGACCTCCGCAGCACCTGCCAATTAGCCGTGACATGATAATTAACGATAACACAAGTTGGGCTCCACGTTCTCTCTTGGCGAGTCACTGGGTCTACAGCAGCAGGTAAAAATGTCTGTGTAAGGCTGAGAGGAATCCCATTTGCACATGCAATCATCTCTGCCTCGTGGCCACAAGACCGTTGCAGGAAACTGCATAAATTCTCTGCCCCTTCACCTTGCTCCTCTGTTCTGGTCTGTGTGTCCTGCTCTCCTCTCCTCCTCTCCTCTCCACTGAGCAGGGTAAGTTTGATCTTTCCTCTACTCTTAATTGCTCTTCTGCGCCAGGGAGACTGTTGGATGGGGGTGTGGAGCCGTCCAAGTGACATTTCTGTTCCATTTGACTTTGTAATGTCTGTCTGGAGTTGCAATGAGAGCCACAATCAGATGGGTCTGCTTCCTTATCCACACGAATGCCTTAGACAGAGGTTCCTTCCTCTGGGATAGCCCCAAGCTTCAGGGAAATGAGCTTGTCCAACCGATTATGTATTGGTAGTGGCAAAAAGTTCTGTCACCAGGATGAGTTTTTGTTAATTGGGTTTTTATGACAATGGATTGGTATATAAACCCTGGAAAATATACAAGATAAATAAGTCAATAGGGTGAGTTTGGTGTAAGGACTGGATCCTGCAAAATGATCTTGGGGGTGGGTAGTGATGGAATAAGTTTTCTCCCTGACCTTGGTGTCTTCAGGCATTAAAAATTGCATCTCTTCTCTCATCTACATAGCCCGAGTTTAGCTTCTCTCTCTCTCTCTCTCTCTCTCTCTCTCTCTCTCTCTCTCTCTCGTTCATGCTTGCCCTCCATCATATAATAAATTTAACCCAACCAATGGAATTATATTAATATATTTCTTAATGATTTAGAGTGTTATCCATCAAGTAATTCTCAGGGTAGATTTGAAATACAGTCGTACCTCGGTTCTGGAACAAGTATGGCTTCTGATTGGCTGCAGGAGCGTCCTGCAGCCAATCGGAAGCCACCGAAGCTGCGCCGGACATTCAGCTTCTGAAAATCGTTCAAAAACTGGAACACTCCCTTCTGGGTTTCAATTGTTTGGGAGCCAATTTGTTTGGGAACCAAGGCATTCAAGGCTCTCTCTATTTGTTAGGAAGGCTGGAGAGTCTCTTTCTGTTCTTCCCTTGGGAAATATTAATACAGGGACAGATTTGTCCAGTTTTCTAAGCTATTGCTTGTTTACTGCTTAGACTTCATTGTACAGCTTGATTTCTTTGTGGGAAGAAATGCTGAGTTTACCAGAACAGCGTCCGGGTCTTGACTTAAGAGTTGATGTTCCTTCTATGAAATAAACAAGAGATTGTAAAGAAAAGGACTATGTATATTTCTCTGCTTATCTATACTGCTTATTGTGGTCCTTGGTGATATATTTTCCTGTGACTTTGCATTGTGCTATTATATCACCACCCTCTGCATTGTCTGTCACAGCGCTTCATGGTTTCAGGCAGGTGGTCTCTTCTGGCCCTTCCTGGACGTGAGAGGGGTCCTCCTGGGACCTTCTACGTGCAAGACAGATCCTCTACCACCGAGCTGTGGCCCTTCCCCACTTAATGGCAGATGGGTTTTGTGGGTTGGGAAAGAGTTGATGGAAGATATTGGGGGGGGGGGACCCATTAAGGTGCAGAGAGAGAATTTTAAATTAAAAGAATATAGGAATATTTGCCACCATGTAGTGGGTAGCTCCTAGCTTAAAGGGACCCCTGACCATTAGGTCCAGTCGTGGCCGACTCTGGGGTTGCGGTGTTCATCTTGCTTTATTGGCCAAGGGAGCCGGCGTACAGCTTCCGGGTCATGTGGCCAGAAACTGGTAGTTAGAATCATTACTGCCTCAAAGCATGCAGCTCAAGGGAACCACTTGAAGCATCCATTGCGTTGAGCTGTTTCAATTGCTTTTGTTTGATTTGCTCATTGCAAATAGCTAGAAGTCCGCCCATTTTAATAATAAGCCTGATTTGCAACGGGCTTCGCATAATACCGATTGCAACTGTATGTTCTGACTGCCTCCTGTTTTCTTTTTTTTATATAAATATTTTATTAAGTTTTCACAATAAAAAAGCGTACAAAGACAAAGAAAATACAAAGTCACAAAAAAACAATGCAATACAAAAATGGAAACATTAAACACATCAAAAAAAAACACATATAGTAACAAAAAACAAAAATTTCCCTCTTTCTTAACTTGTTTTCCCGACTTCCTCAAGTCTCCCATTCTTGTATCCCTTTTTAAAAATTAATTCAGCAAATTCATATCCTATTAATTTATCTGTTGTTAATCCAATCTTACATTTTACTTTGTTGCTAAAGCCCCTGCAATTCATTTCAATGTCCTTAACATTCATAAATTTTACAATATTTCTGCAAATAAATTTTAAATTTCTTCCAATCTTCCTCCACTGTCTCCTCTCCCTGGTCTCGGATTCTGCCAGTCATTTCCCTGACTGTCTCCTGTTTTCTCTCTCCCAGGTTGCCTCCCGTTGAACCACCAGCCCCCTAAGATGTATTGCTACGAGCAGCAGTGTAAGCAGCCATGCCTACCGCCCCCTATTTGCCAACAGAATACTGGCATCAAAGGCACGAAAGGGTACAGACCTCAGAGCCAGCAGCCATACCTCCCACCATGCTCTCCCCAGGGGCAAGATTCCTGCAGACCTGGCTACCTCCAGTCCCCTTATGCTCCACAGAGCCCCCAGAGCTATGCACCAGAATACATACAGCCATGCTCTCCTCAGTCCCAGTCATGCTATGAACCTCAAAGCACACAGTCTTGCTCTCCGCAGACCTATGGCGCACCATGCATCCCAGTCTGTTGCCCACAGGGCCAGAAGTGTGCGCCAACTCAAAGCATCCAGTCGTGCTACCCGCCACAGCAGAAATCGCTCAGATCTTCGCAGTGCACCCAGCAGACCTGCTGCCCCCCATGCAAATCGGCCTCTTTTAGCTGCCAGCAGTCATGCGTCACCCAAACCACACAGCAGTGCACTCCAAAAGGCAGTGGGCAGTGGGTTTCCCAGCAGAGCACAATCCAGTGTTCGCCGGCATGCGCAACCAAAGGAGACTGGCTGTGCGCGACCAAAGGAGGCCAACAGTGCGCAAGTCAACCGTGCATCACCAAAGGAGGCCCCTGTAGCCAACAATATTCAAGTCAGTCTTCTTTCTCAAAGGGAAGCTCCGGCTATGCAAGCAAGGGCCAGCAACAGTGGTCAAGTGGTGCGACGAAGGGAGGGCCGGTCTACTCCACAAAGACCGGCCAGCGGTATTCGAGAAAGGGAGGCCAATCGTTTGGGCCACAGCAATGCAAAACCCAGGTGAAAATATCAAGCAAGGGCCAGAAATATTGTTCCGCTGGTAAGTGGCCCTTTTAAACAAAGGCAGGCTGGGAACATTTGCAGTCAAAGGTGGAACACATTACTATGCACATGGATAAGGCTTCTTCTTCGCATGACGCATGATTCGCTTGTGGAACTCAACACCACAGGATGGGGCAACAGTCGCTGGCTTCAGGGTTGTTGTTGCTTTTAAATAAATGAGCATTTTAATAAATACTCATGATATTACAATAGGTTGAAAGCAGCATAAAGTTTATCATTAAATGTATTGTTCTGAAACTTTACAAAAATGTCAATTTTCGCATAAGCCTGTTAGGCTGGTTTCTATGTATTGTTTTCTAATAAGTTAGTTTAATCATAGTTACTATAGTCTAGATTTGGATACAGCAGGAGATATAGGCTTCCCCAGTTTTTAGCTGTCTTAATCTTAGCAGCAGATTAAACACTGCTTCTGACTGGCTTTGGTGGTTTTGAAAAGGGATTTGACAAAGTCTTAGACAGTTTTAAAAGGGAATTAAGCAGATTAATGGCCACATCTTCGTCTCTGTTAGCGGTGATAGTCAAACTGAGCTTCTATGTCAAAAGGCCTGTTACCTTTCATTATCATATGCAGGAGATAACAGAGGGATGACTTGATACTTTCACAACTGGCTTGTGATGTTCCCAGTGGCACTTCTCTCCTCTTATACACACTGTGGCAAGTGGACCTGTGTTAGGAGGGGAAATATGAATTATTCCATTGGGCCATGACAGGTTAGCTCATCATCTAAACCAATAATGGGGGATTTGTGTTCCTCCAGATATTGTTGAACTACAATGTTCATGTAGGGAACAGAGTGACAGTTTTGGTTTCACCATCCAACGGCTGTTTCACCATTGGGAATGTGGATTCCACCATAATAATAATCTATTTATTTATACCCCACCTATCTAACACCCTGAAGAGCTGAAGCCAACCAGTGTAAGCAATACTGGTCTATATGGACCAATAGTCTGACTTGATATAACACAGCTTTCTGAAAGGAGGTTAGAAGATGGAAGGCTATTCTAGGCCTCAGGGGTGGTTAAAAGTGGGGTACACACAGGCAGAAATGGGTTATGGGGTAAAGAAGGAATGTGAAGAGTAAGAAATTGAGAGCTGGTAAAGTCTAGATGTTTTGTATGATGAGATAAGGCATGAATTCAGAGCTTAAGAAGAATTCTCATCTCCTTTTTTGACGTTCATGTTCTGGAAAATATAAGAACGTAAAGACATCCCTCTTGCATGAAAATAAATGCCCTTTTAGTCCAGCAACCTCCCTCCACACTGGCAAAGTAGATTATGGTTACCAGGTTTTTTCCAATGATTCCTGGGACACTTTTTTATTTTATTTATTTTTTAAGCTGAGTAGCAACAGGGAGTCAGTGGTGGGGATGGTGAGGCAAAAGACCCTGGGCCTAAGCACACATGCATATTGTATAAAGGTGCAAAGCCCTTCTTCCGCACCCTGTGAAACATAAATGTACAGAGTTATTTAAAAATTGAGCAACAGCGCACCACCTGCCCGTGACTCCCAAGCCTTCCCCGATCTCCTTCCCCCTTCCCCCTTTGTTTTGACAGATCAGGGGAGGCTCGGGAGTCACGGGTGGGCAGCCGTTGCCCAGGAGGGGCCAGCCTGGTAGTGCAGTTGGCTCTGGCTGGCTTCAGGAGCTCCTCACTGTTGTGGCGCAGGAAAAATGGTGGGTGCCACGGCAGCGAGCAGCTCCTGAAGCCAGCCAGAGCCAACTGTGCTAACAGACTGGCTCCAGGCTGCTAAGGCTGCCGCTGCCACATTTCCCGGGGGCAGATTTGGAAATCTGGGGACATTCCAGGGACGGAATTTGTCCGGGGACAGATTTGCAAATCCGGGAACTGTCCCCGGGAACTGGGGACGTCTGGTAACCTTAAAGTAGATGCTCCACTGGGAAGCACCTGAGCACAAAAGCGCCCCCCTCACTTGCGATTCCCAGAAACTGAGACTGAGATTTACTGCCTCTGGAGCTGGAGGTTCTACTGCGCCAGAAGTCTCTCCTCCTTGAGTTTCCCTATTTGTCTTTTAAAGCTCTCTGAGCACCACAAGGATTCAGCGAGACTCTGCTGCATCGAAAGGCCAGAGGTCTGTCTACACAATCTCTTTTTAAAAATAGTTTTTATAAAGTTTTACAATTTTATATTCATCACATTCATCATTATCACAAACAAAGAGGGGTCAAATCCCAATCTCTCTCTCCACACCCCCCCCCCCCGTGACTTCCCTCAACTTTCTTTTCTGGTTCTTTTAATGTTTGTTTCTCCTGCTTATTTTATTTTACCTTAATATTGTAGTCGTTGAATTAAGTAATTGTAAATTCTTATCATTTTTGTACCATATTTTCTTTTTCCAAATTACATCTACACTTTGTTATTCTCCAGTTCTTACATCTTAGCTTCTGTGTTTGTTTTTGTTAATTGTAAGTGTTTACCGTATTTTTTGCTCTATCAGACTCACTTTTTCTCTCCTAAAACATAAGGGGAAATGTGTGTGCATCTTATGGAGCGAATGCAGGCTGCACGGCTATCCCAGAAGCCAGAACAGCAAGAGGGATTGCTGCTTTCACTGCGCTGTTCTGGCTTCTGAGATTCAGAATATTTTTTTTCTTGTTTTCCGCCTCCAAAAACTAGGTGAGTCTTGTGGTCTGGTGCGTCTTATAGAGCGGAAAATACGGAACTCGAAGTCCGCTTCTTTACAGTGTTTTTGTAAATGCAACATAAACTGTTCCCAGTCTTTTTAAAAGTCTCTACAGTGGAACCTCGGGTTGCGGACGTAATCTGTGATGGAGACACGTCCACAACCCGCAGCATTCGTAACCTTCAGTGACACGTCTGCGCACACGCATGACGTGATTTGGGGCTTCTGCACATGTGCGAGAGGGGAAACCTGGAAGTAACCCTTCCCGGTACCTCCGGGTTTCCCACAGTCCACAACCTGAAAACACGTAACCCGAAGCGCTTGTAACCCAAGGTACCACTGTATTGTCCTTGTCTCTGTGTCTACACTCTCATCCTGTGGCCAAGCAGTCGCTTTTGGGAAACCACAAGAATGAGACGAGCGACACGGCTTGGGTTCCCATCTTCAGGCTTTTGAAGTCAACCACAGTCAAGAGAGCAGGACACCAGCACACGAACACATATTCTTGGGTGGGGGAAGGAGAGAGGATCTCTCCTTGCTGTAACTTGCTGCTACATCAATGGGTTTCCTTTGGCTAGGATATCTAGGTGGTAGACAGCTGCCCATCACCAGTGGCGTAGCGTGGGGGGTGCAGGGGGGGCCGGCCGCACCGGGCGCAACATCTGGGGTTAGGGCAAATCCACGGGTTAGGGGGCGCAAATCCACGGGTTAGGGGGCGCAAATCCACGGGTTAGGGGGCGCAAATCCATGGGTTAGGGGGCGCAAATCCACGGGTTAGGGGGTGCAAATCCATGGGTTAGGGGGCGCAAATTACTTGCCTTGCCCCGGGTGCTGACAACCCACGCTACGCCACTGCCCATCACACTGCAGAATGTTATTATGTGAATGCTGCTTTGCTGGGATGGGATGGAAGGTCAAAGGCAGCCAACCAGCTGATAAACAACTGATAAAAGAGGAAACTGATACAACACTATATTTTATCAGCTACTTTAACATGATTTATCAGCTACTTTAAAATAAGGCTGCATTTTATATTGCATTTTAACCTGTATTTTAAATTGCTCCCCCCTTTCCCCCCTATTATGTTTTTACTGTGATTTTATTGGTGTTAGCCGCCCTGAGCCCGGCTCTGGCTGGGGAGGGCGGGGTATAAATAAATTATTATTATTATTATTATTATTATTATTATTATTATTATTATTATTATTTTATTCTGTCAAGAGGCACACGAGGGGTTCATTTTGATAACATTTGTGTAAGGGGAAAGTGCATGTATTTGTGTCTGCATTCCTGTTTTGACTTTGACTTTTTCTGTTTGTGTCTCACCTTTCCATACTACTTTGTGCACTAACAATGTCCAAACCTGTGTTAAATTTAATTTTATTCAAAGCCCATTGTTGTTATTTTTAAGTCCCTTCAGAATGTAATGTTGGCAAAGAGTCTCAGCAGCAGTTTTGTGATTGTTGTTGTTGTTACCACCACTATCACTGTGATGCATCTCATCTTTCCATATTCATGCGGGCAAGAACATGGGTTGTAAAACACATTCCTTACACACAGATGGTTCCAGGTTTGATCCATTATATAAAAATATATATAATTATTATTATATATAGCAGGTAAGGAGCATATGCCTGTATTTAGCCTAGTCCAAGGTTATTTTTTTATCTTTTTTATTATAAAAAAACAAGAACAGCTAAAATGTAAAAAATCCTATTTGTTTTAATTCAGACTACAGGACCCTTTCCAATTACAGACCACACATCTTTTCCCTATTGGTGTGTTTTATTATTATTAAAATTCAATTAAAAAAATCTGAAAAATGAAAAAAATAGAACATCTTGGCCATTATTATCATTATTACTATTTTCTGTATGCATTTCTTTGGTTGTTCAAAAGAGTTCACTGCTCTGCTTCCCTACTCATTTAATTACCTACGGGCAGATCAATGCTGTTTATTTGACAGTTACAAGCAAAGGCATTCTGACCAGTCAAGGTCAAGCCCATGATATTCTTTCAAGGACTCGGAGGTTAGCTGAATTCTGGAGCACATTTTAAGTGGGAAAATTGACTCCCTCAGAGAACAGGCTCAAGGTAATTTCAAGCAAGATACATTTGACCACCTCCATCGTTCTGCCTGGACACTGCGGTCCAGCTCCGAGGGCCTTCTGGCGGTTCCCTTGCTGAGAGAAGCCAAGTTACAGGGAACCAGGCAGAGGGCCTTCTCAGTGGTGGCACCCGCCCTGTGGAACACCCTCCCACCAGATGTCAAAGAGAAAAATAACTACCAAACTTTTAGAAGACATCTAAAGGCAGCCCTGTTTAGGGAAGCTTTTAATGTTTAATAGGTTATTGTATTTTAGTGTTTTGTTGGAAGCCGCCCAGAGTGGCTGGGGAAACCCAGCCAGATGGGCGGGGTATAAATAATAAATTATTATTATTATTATTATTATTATTATTATTATTATTATTATTATTATCCAACCAAAACTCTCTCTCTTTTTTTTATCCACATTTAACAACTTCTGCATTTCTTGACACAGGTTCAGGCTTTCCAGGTCTGTGTCTGAATGCTTTTGTTTTGTTTTTGTTTTTTTGCTCCATTGTTTTCCGCGCTGAATTGGAGCAAATGGCCTCCTGCAGAAAACCCGAATTGCCGTTCTGATTCAGTGTTAAATAGTAAGTTTTCCTGGGGAAAGTGGCAGGGCAAACAAGCAAACAAACAAACAAGACCCAGGCACTGACTGCGAAAGTGTGAACCCGTGCCTAGAAAGTATGGGATAGAAGATAATTGTGTATAGTACATTATATTCTTATAAAATCCACTGGATCACACCCATTTTTATTTTTGTTCTTAAGTTGATTGCATCTCTTTCCACTTATCTGTGTGTAAGAGCATTTGTAGCTGTAATTCGAGTCGTCTGTTTGGTAAGAGATGAATCAGAAGTTCATTGCTGTCTTCCTTAAATGATGGCTCTTAAATGATGGTTATCATTGCTGCTTTATTGTGGCAGGAACACTCTTTTATATTTTCATCTGATCTACTTTTTTAACACGTGTTATGTACTTAAATAAAAAGAGGGCTGTATATCTGCTATTAAATGTTGTCTCACACACAACGCCTGCCTCCTAGGAGATATTTTGCCAGATATTGTTTTATATAATAATACCTGGACTGATTTTTCTGGAACATCACGATATCACATTACTTCCCTTCTGGCAATTCCTGTTTTCTATTCAATCTTTATTTACAGCAAACACCCATCTGAAAGGAGGACAAAATACATAAATGCCTTTTTTGCTGCTTAGGCTCATTGGGTCTACGAGAAAGGAAATTAGCTGGAAGGCGAAGGTTGATAATTTTGGCAAAATTGCTCTTGACTGGAATGCCAACCGACTTAAGATGTCTGCTAATCTGGCCCAACTTTATTTTCTAATGGGAAGCAGCCTTGGGGGAATATCTCTCCCAAACAGGAGTTTTTACAAGAGGGGTTGGGTAGGTCATGACCAAACGAATACTATCTTTTGCTGGAGAAAACAGGAAGCTGTTATGGCAATGCCAGGATCATGAATCCAATGAACCAGAACATGGAACAGGGGCTAGAAATAAGGTAGGTATGTTAGTAAATCACTCCACCGAGGCTACATTTTGTGATTAGTGGAAATCACACAATCTGTCTGAGAGGAAGCTTGAGAACCGGATATAGTCCTTTCTGCATGTATTATGTGATGTACTTTCACTTTTGCCTGTTCTCTCTGGACAAGAGAGAGCACCATGATTCTGTGTCTGTGTAATACAGTGTCAATAAATAGTAGTTTAGAACTACGATGCCTCCTTCTTTTGCTTTGTCAAGAGAGAAGGTTAAAAGGTAAAGGGACCCCTGACCATTAGGTCCAGTCGTGGCCAACTCTGGGGTTGTGGCGCTGATCTCACTTTACTGGCCGAGGGAGCCGGCGTGCACCTTCTGGGTCATGTGGCCAGCATGACGAAGCCGCTTCTGGCGAACCAGAGCAGCGCACGGAAATGCCGTTGACCTTCCTGCTGGAGCAGTACCTATTTATCTACTTGCATTTGATGTGCTTTCGAACGGCTAGGTTGGCAGGAGCAGGGGCTGAGCAACGGGAGCTCACCCCACTGCGGGGATTCGAACAGCTGTCCTTCTGATCGGCAAGCCCTAGGCTCTGTGGTTTAACCCTGGAGAAGGAGGGGGTGCCTTTTCCAGAACTTTGCTCACCGGAGGACGCTCGGAGATCTGGAGAGCTGCAGATAGCCTGGAGCGCTCTCCCAACAAGGTGCTCACAATCATGAATGAAGGAGCTCATATGGCATAAACCATGGGTAGTCAAACCAAGGCCCAGGGGCCGGATCTGGCCCAATCACCTTCTCAATCTGGCCCGTGGACAGTCCGGGAATCAGTGTGTTTTTACATGAGTAGAATGTGTCCTTTTATTTAAAATGTATCTCTCAGACTGGTGAGTGGGAGCCGCGGCCAAGACCCCATAACACCGGTCCTGAAAGACCGACATTGGCTCCCAGTACATTTCCGAGCACAATTCAAAGTGTCGCTGCTGACCTTTAAAGCCCTAAATGGCTTTGGCCCAGTAGACCTGAAGGAGTGTCTCCACCCCCATCATTCTGCCCAGACACTGAGGTCCAGCGCCGAGGGCCTTCTGGCGGTTCCCTCACTCTCACTATGAGAAGCGGTCCGGAAATCAGCATGTTTTTACATGAATAAAGGGACCCCTGACCATTAGGTCCAGTCGTGGCCGACTCTGGGGTTGCAGTGCTCATCTCGCTTTACTGGCCGTGGGAGCCGGTGTACAGCTTCTGGGTCATGTGGCCAGCATGACTACGCCGCTTCTGGCGAACCAGAGCAGCAACGGAAACACCGTTTACCTTCCCGCGGAAGCGGTACCTATTTATCTACTTGCACTTTGACGTGCTTTCGAACTGGTAGGTTGGCAGGAGCTGGGACTGAACAATGGGAGCTCACCCCGTCGCGGGGATTCGAACCACCAACCTTCTGATCAGAAAGCTCTAGGCTCTGTGGTTTAACCCACAGTGCCACCTGCGTCCCTTGCAACAGTTGCCATACAGTAGATCAATTTGTCACATCTACGGGACACTTCTCCCAGTGCCTGACATTGTCGGCTCCCACGACCTCCATAAAGGCAGTACAGTGGTGCCCCGCAAGACGAATGCCTCGCAAGACAGAAAACTCGCTAGACGAAAGAGTTTTCCGTTTTGGAGGTGCTTCGCAAAATGAATTTCCTATGGGCTTGCTTCGCAAGACGACAATGTCTTGCGAGTTCCTGCTGGTTTGTTTTTCTCTCACCCCCTTTTTCTAAGCCGCTAAGCCGCTTATCAGCTGATCCGATCAGCAGATAAGCCGCTAAAAGCCGCTAATAGCGCTAATCCGCTAATCCTTCAATGGGCTTGCTTCGCAAGACAAAAAAAACGCTAGACAAAGAGAATCACAGAATGGATTCTTTTCGTCTTGCGAGGCACCACTGTATTGACACATAAGGCATAGACACGGGAGAGGCAGGGAGATTGGATCTAGGGCAAATAGGTTGGTGACGCTGGCCTTAACGAAAGCTCCAGTACGCCCTTGTTTTTACTCTCTTCTTGAACGCAGCAGAGGACTATTTTCATTCCTCCTCCACCTCCTCAAATGAAAGGGCTTGGCCTTCCATTTGGGGCTAGATTTTAATCAAGGGCAAATCAATAGTGCTTGTTTTGTTCTGCTTTTTCATTAAAAAGGGAGGAGGAGGAGGAGGCATCAAGGGCATCAACCATCCTCCCATTGTCTCCCGGGGTTGGCAGGTACGCAGGTGTAATTTAGTAGTTGTGAGGCTTGAAATTAAATTAGCTCTATTGGAAGGTGGCTATGAGGAACCACTGTTCCTTGAAGAACAATGGAGCTGTCACGGCTCCACTGTTGGAAAAAAATAAAATACCGATTAGTGGCAGGCACCCTGTTACTCTCAGTTGCACAGGGTATAAATAATATCATGGAATCCTAGAGTTTGAGGGGACTTTGAAAGCCATCAAATCCAATGTTCTTCAACATCCAGCGCTCACCTTGCATGCAGAGGGTCCCATATTCAGTCTCCAGCATCTTCCAGGTAGGGCTGAGGAAAACCCCTGCCCACCAACCTGGAGAGCTGCTACCAGTCAGTGTTAGCACAACTGACCTAGATTAACCAATGATCTGACTTGGTATAAGGCAGCTTCCCATGCTCCTGTGTCTTAAGGGAAGAGGCACAGTTCACAGGTAGAGCATCTTGCTTTACATGCAGAAAACTTTCCTTATAGGAGCTGCCCTCTATGTTCCCTCACCCACTGCCTTCGTTGCCCTTCTCTGGAGAACGTTCAAGAGGAATTGTGGCTGGACTTTGTCAATGAGTTGCCTCGGATTATGTGTAAACTGTGTGTAAAGTGTCTTAGAAAGGGCTGCTTTTGGTTTCATATCTTTTGTTTCATTTCATTCATACCCTGTCTTCCTGATAGTAAAGGTAAAGGGACCCCTGACCATTTGGTCCAGTCATGACCGACTCTGGGGTTGCGGCGCTCATCTTGCTTTATTGGCCGAGGGAGCCGGCGTACAGTTTCCAGGTCATGTGGCCAGCAGGACTAAGACGCCACTTTTGGCGAACCAGAGCAGCGCATGGAAACGCCGTTTAGCTTCCCACCGGAGTGGTACCTATTGATCTACTTGCACTTTGGCGTGCTTTCAAACTGCTAGGTTGGCAGGAGCAGGGACCAAGCAATGGGAGCTCACCCTGTCGCGGGGATTCGAACCGCCGATCTTCTTATTGGCAAGCCCAAGGCTCTGTGGTTTAACCCACAGCGCCACCCGCGTCCCTTATGCCTTTCTGATAGGTGAGTCTAATTGAAGAGGGTCCTATATCACATCCTGAATTAAATTAAAGGTGCATCCTGGATTGACGTGAATATGCATCCCAAGGATGAAGATCTGGATACAATTTCTGCCTTTGTTCTCGAGTAAAAATGTTCAGATTCACTGGTTCTGATTGTTCCCATGTTTATACTAATGAGTGAGAGGGGGTTAGTCATCACACTTAATAGCATGTCCTGGTTACCCCATGGAGCCTAGGCGAGGTTCTCTGGGATGAAAGGAACTCCTGAGGCTTTCCAAATGTTAATTAAAACCACTTAAATACAAAGCACGATATTATCATGGATGTTAATATCTCTGCATCCTCAGACCCACACACCAAGTAAGAACATTACTTAGGGAGGTGTCGGCAGCCAAACGCTCATCTCAGCCTTGCTCTGGAATTAGCTGGGGCAAGATTCGTGCCACTATTAGTAAGTTATTTCCCCCACAGCTGTTTTTGAAAAGCAGAACGAAAACAAAAGGTTTTCCCTCTTGCTGGATCTCCTGTTCCTGGTTGGTCCCAAGTAACTCTGGATACTCGCTCTGTCCCTTCTCTCCAGGCCTGTCTCCAAGGAGTTGGGGTGCCAGACCTCCAGGACTGACCTGCAGCCTTCAAACGGTCAGCGTAGGGCTTGAAGCTTCAGTAGCTGAGAGCACCTTTGAAAAGATATATTTTAAGAAGACTATGCATGCAGCTTGCAAGCTTCAGCCCAGCAGACCCAGCTGGAAATTACTGCACTGATTGTCTGGGAAATCTGCCCCCTTCCACTCTCCCAATTAATCTGACAGCAAGGTGGGCCATCCACATGAGTTCTCATTTGTGGGCCCAGAAATTGCAGGGTCTGGCATGCTTCTGACCTGGCAAGCCTACAAAGAGGTGATGAGGAAATATGCTTCCTGTACCCTTGGGGGTGGGGGGGGGAACTCTCTCGGTTCTGCCATGAATTATGTTTCCAAAATTCTGTCCGTATAATGCACAGTCTGTTTAATTTGTATTTGCTGAAAGAATACATGAACTGAAACACAACTGTCCTTCTGCAAATCCAATCAAGATATGTGGGAAGCAATGCAAATATTTCATAGCATCATAGAATTGTAGAGTTGGATGGGGTCTCGAGGTTAATCTAGTCCAATGCATGAACCACAGCTGAAGAATCACTGACAGATAACCATCCAACCTCTGTTTGAAGCCTCCATTGCAGGAGAGTCTACCATCTTCCGAGGTCGTCCATTCCACTGTCAAACAGCTCCTACCATCACTAAATTCCACCCTCAGCGGCACCCTTTGTAAATTCTGATTCTTAAAAAGTGTTTGCTAAACTGTTGGGAGTCATTTGTTCAGCTTGTGCTTGAATGAATGAACGAATCTTCATTTGCGTCAGCCATTGGCCATAGCAACAAAACAGCAATGCAATATACCAACAAACAGAAATAAAAAGTCGATTATATAAAACACACTTTAGGGTCCTGAATCAGCAGTCAAACAGTGGACCTTATTCGGATTGCCACAGCTAAAAACCTTGCAACCTTTGCTGTCACTTGCTCCTCCTGATCTGCCAGGAGAAAGGACACTGGGGCAGTGGCTAGGTGACCGGGAATGGACAACAAGAGAGGGGTGATAATCTCATTCCTCAAGTCTTTATAAAGAGTGCAAGCCAGAAGGGCATGCGCCACCAATTCGGTACTGCCATCTCCACAGGGACATTAGTGTTTATTGTGTGGAATCTGTAGGAATCATCCCTCAAGTACAACTGAGGGCAATACATTCCATCTTGCGAGGGTAAAAGCGTGTCTATATTTTGGGAACTTGTGCTTGTTTTCTGTCCTTTCTCAATCAACCCCAGTACCAGCCTTTTTTTTTTTTTTAAATTAGATAGATGGCTGTCCATTTGTCTGTCTGTCTGACTGTTTATTATTACCAATTGGTAACCACAAGCCATCAACCATAAGAAGGACTTGATTGGATAGAATAAAAGCCCCTGAAGTTACTCATCTCTCCTCTTGAGAGGCTTATAGTGTCCCCCAATTTTATGTCCCTATGTAACCCTCTCCCCAACAAAAACCTCCAACATGTTTTCATTTCACAATGCAGACCAGTAGGATTTCTAGAGATTTGTAAGATCCTGATTAAGATCCAGATCAGGTCGGGCAGGGTCTGGATCATTCTTGACCAGATTGGTCCTCATCTAGATTTACATATTTGAGCCACAAATCAGGCCAAGGGGTTTATGCACAGCTATACCCGAAATCCATTTTAGCCGGGGGCTATTGCCACAACTATTGGTAAAAAGAATTCCATACACTAATGATGTATTAGAGTATTTGAAGTGCAGAAGGCAGAGCAGACTTCCTCCAAAAATCCACACGTCTCTGAATTTTGCAGAGCTGCTCTCCAGCCAAGCAACATTTACAAAAATGTGTCTGTTGGGGTGAAATTTGCACAAGAATGCAAATATTCGTGAAAACGGCATAAGCAAATTTGTGTTGCATTTGGGAAGATTGCATTGCAAAGGTGCCTATATTAGTCAAGATTGCTTTTTAAGAATGGGTATGTCAGAACAGTGTTACCCAACCATTCCTCCCACCCAATTCCTCTTGAAAATCACTGAGGGTCTTGGTGGAACACTTAATTATTTTTCTCCCCATTGCAGCAACAGTAAAGTGCAGTGGTCAGTGCTGTATGGTTTTTACCTGTACGGTGGTACCTTGGTTCTTGAACGGCTTGGCTCCCAAACAAATCGGTTCCCGAATGCCACAAACCCGGAAGTCAGTGTTCCAGTTTGCTAACATTTTTTTGGAAGCCGAACGTCTGAAGTGCAAGAAGCTCCTGCAGCCAATCGGAAGCTGCACCTTGGTTTTTGAACGGTTCTGGGAGTCAAACAGTATTAAGTTAACGGGTTAAGTTTGACAACCAAGGTACCACTGTATTTTTTACATAGATGCTGCTGACCACCTAAATGAAGCTCGTAGACTACCGGTTGTCCACGGTCTTGGGACACCTGCACTGGGAGAATTTTGCACTGAGATGCTGGTGAATTTTCACAAGATCTTAAAAAAGCAAACAAACAAAAACTCTTGTGAAAATTTGGATATCTTAAGTGGAAAACAAGAAATGGAGGGAAGTTGAAACATCTCCAATATTTAGCCACTAACTTGGTAAGCTCCTGATCATTCCCCAGTAATAGAAAATTTATGACCTCCAACTCTTGTTTCCATTTGGGGATACAGAGTTGATCTAGAAATTGTTGACGGGGGTCAGCACATAGTTTACAATTAAGAACCATATGTGTGAGGGTTTCCACCAGGTGGTCTTCACTTGGGCAAGTTCTTTCTCTTTCCACCCTGCCGGAGAACCTTCCCCAAAGGAGGTTGGATGGATTTGAATTAAACCTGGCCAGCGAAAATGCCCTTCTTTCTTGAGGGTTAAGCAGAAATTCTAGGTAATAAGAGCTTCCAGATGGTGGAAAAGACTGGCTCAGTCTGGTGGGATCTCTGATCCTGAAGACATTAAAGCAGAAAGTTGCCTCCTGCTGTGTAGCCCCTCCAAAGTTTGTAGGGCTGACTAGATGACATAAACTGAAGTACCTTCCAGCTCGATAATCCCATGAATTCGGATCAGCAAGTACAAGTAGCTGTTGCTGATCGGTGGCATGTATTTTGCATGAGGCACAGCCCTGCTTGCAAGCTGTAGGACTTTCAATGGACGTCTTTGCAATTTAATTTAATGTTTTAGGAGGAGGAAGAAACAGCCCTCATTTGTAAGCTTGGCATATTACCCTGGATCACGATTTGCAGGTTGCCAGTGACGTCGCCCCAGCATAAGTGCCTCACGTCCCTCAGGGGGATTTTTAAAACCACATAAAAAGCTCTCCTCATCCCCAGCCTTTGCTGACACTTCTGTCCAGACTCGTTTGCGTCTGGAAGTCAGGTAAGTTAGGAACTGTTTCCCCCCTCTCTGTGCACTCTCTGCTACTGAATTTCTGGATATTGCTTCGAGACAAACTTTAAATGGGACCAGGACGCCTGAAGGTCTAATAGTCTGCATCCTTGTGAGACTCTCATCCTGGTATATTTGTCCAAACTGGAGCATTTGATGGGATTTTGCTATTTGTGTGAAATGTCACATGTTGTGAATTGGGTTGTACCCTTGGCTCTGGGAGAAAAGATCTGAACGATTCCAAAGAAGCGTGTGAGGTGGTGTGCGCATTGTGGGAACTAGCAGAGTTTTCAAGGTGGAATGCAAAAGAGGGGCTTTGCCTGCTTTTCCTCCCAGCAGAGGATGCTGAGAATGAAATCGGAAGCAATTTTGGATGTCTCTTAGGCAATGTATAAGTGAGCCCAAACCCTTGGTATAAGCCTCTCAAAATCTCGCAAGGGTGTGTGCCTGCCTCTTGCACAATTTTATGTTGTTTGTCAACTGCGCCTAAGGTGGCATCCAAAATACTATTCAACATCCTTCCTTGGAAGAAAACATCTGAGGGATTTCTAAGAAGCCTAAAAGAGATTTGACGAGACTAGTAGTGATGTTTTCTTTCTATGGATTTTGTCCTGGATGTAAACCTTCGAGGATGGGTCTCAAATACCCTTCTCTGACCTCATTTTCTAGTATGTGGGGGAGGGACAGAAGGGTAGTCATTGGATTGTATCCAACTAAGCCCTACTCAGGGTAGACCTATTGAAATCAATTTACTTCAGTTAGTCATGGTCATTGAATTCTTCACCAGCTGAAGATTCTGAACCAACTTCAGAGGCAGCCCCAATGTATAACACATTGCCGTAATCTAACCTAGAGATTACTAGAGTATAGATGACAGATTATGCTATTATTAGCTGGTGGGATGATTTTATTCCTCTTGATTTTTATTGATTATTATTATTATTATTATTATTATTATTATTATTATTATTATTTACTATTATTATTATTACTAGTTCATCATTTTATTATCGTATTGTTGTTGCAATGTGCCTTTTTGGGTAATTTAAACATTTATCTGTATCATGCCCTGATATCCCCCTACTTTTTTTTTTTTTAGAAAGATCCATTTATAGCTTGTAAACAAACAAAGAAAGATAATTTGGAACATGATTCCTATCAGAATCAGAAGGGTCAAGTGCTTTAGTGGAAGAAAAGATAAATTTGCAACACAGCATGAAAGCCCCACTGCTGTTACAGACTTGGGTTGGACACCGAAGCAGTGAGAGATTTGTCCACAAGGTACCAATGTGTTAAGCTAGAGGTCAGCAAACGTTTTCAGCAGGGGGCCGGTCCATTGTCCCTCAGACCTTGTGGGGGGCCGGACTATATTTTTTTTTGGGGGGGGGAGATGAATGAATTCCTATGCCCCACAAATAACCCAGAGATGCATTTTAACGAAAAGGACACATTCTACTCATGTAAAAACACGCTGATTCTTCGATTTCAATTTAAATAAAGATACTGACTTGAAAATCGTTTGGGATGCCAGCAAAGCTGTTCTTAGAGGAGTTTTTTTATACAGCAAAACTCAATTAAAAGAAAAGAGAAAGAAAAGAAGAAGTGGTAGAAGAGATTAGGAAGAATGAAATAGAATTATATACGAAGCCAGATAATGCGGAAATAAAAAGAAATATTAAAATGCTACAATCACAATATTCTATGAAGAAATGGAGTGGAAATTAAGATGAATGAGACAGAGAAATTTTGAGTTCGCTAACTAGCCGGGCAAATTACTGGCTTGGCAGCTAAAGAAAAGAGAGTGATTTTGATTTAGAAGGCGATTGGGCCGGATTCGGGCCCCGGGACTTAGTTTGCCTACTATACACAAAGGAAGCTATGTTAGCTGGCGCCAGTAGCGCCATTCACTCACTGCTGGCTTAGAGGTCCTCTCCCCAATTCTCATTCATCTCTAAGATAAGGGAGGAGTTGACAAGCAGTCGGTGTAAGAAACCTCCCCTGTCCCAATTAGCTATGCGTCCCAAGCCCACAGGCAAAGAGAGCATCGAAGGAAGCCGATTAGCATAGATCAAAACAAGAAACATCTATGAGATCATTCTTGCAGAAACTAGTCCTGGAGTTATCTGGACTACCTAGATGGCGCTTGTAGGCCATCCAGAACATTTTCACTTTTTGGTTTCATTTCTCTTTCACCAAGCATTTTTACAGAATTAATTTGATTTATTCTCCGTTTTAGGAAGTTATCATTTCATGTGTTAATGACTTTATTGCACACGTCCATAACATATATATTTTATGAAATAACAATATATTTCACCTGGTGCCTTCATTATACACCTTTAGGCGCCAGGCGAAAATGTTTCTTTTTAACCAGGCCTCTGGCTGAACTGATTTGCATCCTATGCCCTTTTAAAATGTGGTGTGTGTGTTTTTTTTGGGGGGGTTATTGGGTTGTTTTTGTATTTATTAGGTATTTTGTGGTTTTATATCTTGATTTTATTCTGTGAACCGTCCTGAGACCCCTGGGTATAGGGCGGTATATTAATAATAATAATAATAATAATAATAATAATAATTGTGATTTGTGTGATGTGTGTAGATATACTCTAATAAATAAATGAAGCAGTCAATAAATGTGAGATTTAGTTATGAAAGGGGGAAAGCAGAGAAGAACTTGGATAATATTAAAAAAACGATGTGAAATTATGAAATTCTGCTACCCACTCACCCCTTTATAATTTCAGGTTGCTACATAACTTCTTCCCAGTAACTCCCAGTGACTTTGTCTCTGCTCCTGATTTGGTGCACATGGAGGATGCTGCTCCTGGTCTTCCACTGAACTTTTCTCATCGGTAAGCAGGTGTGGCTTTGGGAGACAAATGGATGAATCATAGAATCATAGAATCATAGAATCCTAGAGTTGGAAGAGACCCCAAGGGCCATCGAGTCCAACCCCCTGCCAAGCAGGAAACACCATCAGAGCACTCCTGACATATGGATGTCAAGCCTCTGCTTAAAGACCTCCAAAGAAGGAGACTCCACCACACTCCTTGGCAGCAAATGCCACTGTCAAACAGCTCTTACTGTCAGGAAGTTCTTCCAAATGTTTAGGTGGAATCTTCTTTCTTGTAGTTTGGATCCATTGCTCCGTGTCCGCTTCTCTGGAGCAGCAGAAAACAACCTTTCTCCCTCCTCTATGTGACATCCTTTTATATATTTGAACATGGCTATCATATCACCCCTGAACCTCCTCTTCTCCAGGCTAAACATGCCCAGCTCCCTTAGCCGTTCCTCATAAGGCATCGTTTCCAGGCCTTTGACCATTTTGGTTGCCCTCCTCTGGACACCTTCCAGTTTGTCAGTGTCCTTCATGAATTGTGGTGCCCAGAACTGGACACAGTACTCCAGGTGAGGTCTGACCAGATGAGCTGGAGAGAAAGCCAAGCTCTCCAAATCCTGCTCAGCTTTCTCTTCTCTTCTTTTTTACCGTTCAATATTCATGATGATTTTAATTTTTTACACCACGTACAGTATCTATCATTTCACTCAGCATTCGGGAGAGAAAATCCTTTTTCTCAACTTAAGGGGGGGGATGATGGAATGCAATTAAGCTACAGTGGTACCTCGGGTTAAGTACTTAATTCGTTCTGGAGGTCCGTTCTTAACCTGAAACTGTTCTTAACCTGAAGCACCACTTTAGCTAATGGGGCCTCCCGCTGCCGCCGCAGCCCGATTTCTGTTCTCATCCTGAAGCAAAGTTCTTAACCTGAAGCACTATTTCTGGGTTAGCAGAGTCTGTAACCTGAAGCATCTGTAACCTGAAGTGTATGTAACCTGAGGTACCACTGTATTTTTATTTTTTAAATGAATTTTTATTTGCTTTTCCAAAACATAAACACACAACAAAACCAATTCCGAATCTAATTATCGAGATTACTCTGAATCTCCTGACTTCCTCTCATCCCTTCCATGGGTCCTATTGATTCTATTTTCAGCTGCATATCAATACAGTGGTACCTAGGGTTACGAACGTCATTCGTTCCGGAGGTCCGTTCTTAACCCGAAACCGTTCTTAACCTGAGGTACCACTTTAGCTAATGGGGCCTCCTGCTGCCACGCCACCGGCACACAATTTCCATTCTCATCCTGGGGCAAAATTCTCAACCAGAGGTACTACTTCCAGGGGTGCAGAGTTTGTAACCCAAAGTGTTTGTAACCCGAAGCATTTGTAACCTGAGGTACCACTGTACTTCTCCAGTTTTTCACCTTCCTAGATTATCAATACATTCTGTTACATTACAAGTGTCTTTAAAATCCTGCTGTTTTGACCTGTTTACAATAATTTTGTATATACATTACAAACATTTCCCATCCTTTTTAAAATTTCTTGTCTTCTTGGTTCCTGAGCTTCCTGGTTAGTTTTGCCGTTTCGGCGTAGTCCATCAACTTGATTTGCCATTCTTCTCTGGTCGGGACTGTCTCTTCCTTCCATCTCTGGGCTAGTAACATCCGAGTGGCCGTAAAATCCTCCTCAGCTTTCTGACCAAGTTAATTTGCTCCTCGTTATTTTCTTCTTAAAATACTTAGGTCAGGTATTCAGGAGGTATCCTCTGACTCATCATTTGCATGTTTTACCTCTTCTTCTACTAGAGTGGTACCAGTGGTAGGGAATCACAAGTGGGCAGGGCCGTCTTAAGCATATCTGGTGCTGTGGTTCAAAGATCCCTCTGGCACCCCCCCTTTCCCAGAATTGTTGACCTTTCCCCAAGCCTCTGCGTGGATCGCTCTCCTCCTGTGGAGGCTTGAGAAGGAAGCTGCACACCTGCCAGCCATATGGTTGACGGGGCACAGCTGGCAGACATGCAGGGAAAGGGGAGGCTGCCAGCAAAGCCACGCAGCTCCCCTACTCACTGGGGCGCCCCTGAGAGGCCAGCCCCCTGGCGCAACACACCAGTAAGCCCAATAGGAAAGACAGCTCTGAAAGTGGGAGAGACTTGCTGTTGCACTCTCTTCTGGTGGGTTTTCCATTGGGACATCTGGTTGATCACTGTGAAGATAGGATGTTGATCTAGGTGGGCCTTTGTCCTGATTCAGCTCCAGGACTCTTCTCATGTTCTTAGAGGAGATGACCTTCTCAATTCCTTCTTGCAGGTATCGCCGGGCCAGCCAAAAGGTGCCCTATTATGGATACACATCTGGTCGGCCGTTGCCACCCTTTGTCTCGAAAAGGCTACCCAGGTCTGGCTCACAATACTACCCGTTCTATGGGTCAAGATACCCTGCATACAAAACCCTTCCACCACGTGGGAAAGTTCCATGCGCTCAGCTCTACTCTCTGCCTGGTGTGACTGGTTATCAACCACGAGGCGCGGCAGTCTACCCAGACCCACACACAGCCAGGTACTCCAAGCTAAACAAGAACCCGACGTTGCCACACACAGCTATCTATCAGAAACCTTTGCCGACCCAATGTCCATACAGTGGCATGACCAAAGGCCGACATGGCCCCATTAACAAGGGCTCGCTACCATGTGTCACTGGCGCCCCTCTACCCCGTATGGCCAAAGGTCCGGTAATGTATCCCACCAATGTCTCTCAGCCGTGTTTAAACAAGGCCCCGCTACCGCGTATGACCAAAGGCCCTGTGCTGTACTCAAGCAAGGACCTATTGCCACATATTCATGACCCACCACCCCGCGTGGCGAAGGGACCGCTGCCACGGATGACAAAAGGCCCTGTATTCTATGCAACCGAAGACCCACAACCAGGCCTAGGCAACGCCTCACAAGCAAATGTGACCAAGGGCATCCAGCCACACCCGGCAAGGGGCACTCTCCCACGTGCTACCAAGGGGCCTCGTCTCGTTGTGACCAAAGTCCCACGGTTCAGCGCGCTGAGGGCCTCGCGATACTTCCTGAAGAGAGCTTCGCGGCCCAACTTGTCGAGAGGCTCTCAGCCAAGCTTGGTCAAGGGCTCGCGGCCGTCCCTGGCAAAGGGCTCCAGGGTCTCTTTGACTAAAGGCTCCCAGCCCAGTCTGGTCCGTAACACCACAAACCTGGCGGCCTCAAAGAAGCTTCCCAAAAACGTCAAGATCGCAAGCACTGGGAAGAAGTACTGTTCGGCCACCAAGTGGCCTTTCTGAAGATGACAGGGATGTGGGAGAAACTCACTTGACTTTCACGCACCGAGGAGCCGGGCACACATCAGTGGCGGTGGATGGACGGCTTGCTTGCCTTCCCACCCAAAGCATGGGGATCTCAGCCAGTGACTCGACGTGACTCCTTATTCTGCAGAGAGATTTCACTGTTCATAGCAAAAGTTTCATTTTTGACAGTGGCGTATGTGTTTTGATCCATTTTTATTTGATTTTAGGATCCACCCTGTTCTAGTGACTAATTTGTTTTGAGCTGCTTTTGAAGTTGGAGTTGCCTCCAAGGTTATACTTACTCAGAGCAGACCCATAAGGAGTTTCAATAAGCCATTTCTAAGTAGTTTCAATGCTAATAATAATAATAATATATTTGTACCCCGCCCATCAGACTGGGTTCACCCCAGCCACTCTGGGCAGCTTCTGACTTAGATTGTTGCGACCTGCCCTTGGCCCTTATGGTGATCTGCAGATATTTTATTAAATTAATAATGTTAATAGTTTTCCGAGACTGGGCTGGGTCAGTTGACGCAATCAATTTTAATGCTATTCGTGTAATTTATTATCCTCCCATCATCAGTCCTACTCAGAGCAGACATGTTGAAATCCACGGACTGGCTGAAAAGAGAACTAATAGCTTTGGGTTGTATCCAACCGCGCAGAAGAGACCTATTGAAAATAATGGTCCTAAGTTAGTTGCGTTCATTAATATCTGCGGATCTACACTGGGTAGGGCTAATATTGGACACCACCTGTTGAAATTAATGGACCCAAGTTAGTCATGCCCATCACTGGGCCTACTCTGAGTTGGTTTAAGTACCCTGTTTTTCCTATGTATTTTATTGTATTCACCCTTTCCTTTGAACGAAAGGATTCTAGTCCCACTCAGAGTAGACCTTTTGAAATGAATGACATAGGTCCATTCATTTCAATGGGTCTACTCTAAGAAAGAGTTAGTTGACTGCAACCCTACATTCCCCATTTTACCTCTTTCTGTTCTCAGTGTGAGTGTTAAGCTTCTGTTTGGAATTAAAAGATTGTTGTATACTTGCTTGTATCACCAGGCTTCTACCATCCTTAAAAAAATAGTGTTGTACAATCATTCTGTTAATTGTCTCCCTAATTGTGTAGCTCCTTCCCCTTCTGTTTTGTTTATGTAAATTCTCTGTTCCCCTCTCAATAGACTGGGTGTATATGTGTGTGTCATTTTCATACCTTCACCAGCAGAACTGGGTTCTACGCAGTGCTTTTCCCCTAGGAAATAGGGGCCGGTACTCACCATTAAGTTGTTACAATAAGAGCCACACTTTTTAACAACATCAAGAACAACGGTATCATTTTCATGAAGGAAAACTGGAAGTCAACGGAAGAAATCGGAGACCTGTAGCGCAGTGGCGTAGCGTGGGGGGTGCAGGGGGCGCCGGCCGCACCGGGCGCAACATGGGGGGGGCGCTCGCACTCGCAGCTCTCTGCCCCTACTTGGCTCAGTCACTCTCTCTCACTGCAGTGCTGGCTGTGCGAATCCGATCTGAGCCGCCGGGTCGCCGCCCACTGTGGAGGGGGTGGGTGCCAGGCGTGCGGTGCGGAGAGAGAGCGAGGGACTATCTGGGGAAGGGACAGTGCAGCGGCCGCCCAGCGCAGCGCTGAGCGCGGGAGAGAACCACACCAGACCAGACCAGGCAGCAGCAAAAAGAAGCTGGCAGCAGCGGCAGGTTAGGGGGCGCAAATTACTTGCCTTGCCCCAGGTTAGGGGGCGCAAATTACTTGCCTTGCCCCGGGTGCTGACAACCCACGCTACGCCGCTGCTGTAGCGTACACCCCCTCTGCTATTTTCTTCCAAGTTGTTCCAGATCTCTCAGTAGTTCTTCCTCCCAGTTCACCCTCCTGAATGAGTACAGGTGACACTCCACTTAAGTGGGAGTTATGTTCTGGGCCCCTATGTGCATAAGTGAAATCTTGTGAAGTGGTGAGCACTGAAGTGGAGAGCCAGTGTGGTGTAGTGGTTAAGAGCGGTGGACTCGTAATCTGGGGAACCGGGTTCGCGTCTCCGCTCCTCCACATGCAGCTGCTGGGTGACCTTGGGCCAGTCACACTTCTCTGAAGTCTCTCAGCCCCACTCAACTTACAGAGTGTTTGTTGTGGGGGAGGAAGGGAAAGGAGAATGTTAGCCACTTTGAGACTCCTTCGGGTAGTGATAAAGTGGGATGTCAAATCCAGACTCTTCTTCTTCATCATCATCTTCTCTAAACCAGGCATAGGCAAACTCGGCCCTCCAGATGTTTTGGGACTACAACTCCCACCATCCCTAGCTAACAGGACCAGTGGTCAGGAATCATAGGAGTTGTAGTCCCAAAACATCTGGAGGGCCGAGTTTGCCTATGCCTGCTCTAAATACCCTTTAAATGTCCTCTCTACTGCACTCTCTTCAGTCCATACCAAAAAAAACCCACTGTATCCAAAAATATCCCCAACTAGAATTAAGGCTCTGGGTCTGGCAGGAGGCTGCAGGACCCATGGGAAAGCAGCTGCTGCAGCTGCGCTACCTTGCACATCAGCTGTTAGGCGGGGA
This sequence comes from Podarcis vaucheri, assembly GCF_965113315.1. NCBI lineage: Eukaryota > Metazoa > Chordata > Lepidosauria > Squamata > Lacertidae > Podarcis > Podarcis vaucheri. The sequence continues at coordinate 2,049,923 of NC_138754.1, read as the reverse complement.
GGCTGAGCAGCCTAAACAAAGCCCCACTGCACCTCAGGTCTCTTCAGGGCTTCCTCTTCCCTCACAGACATGCTCTTTGGGCTCTGGGAAGGGTCTCCTCGTGAGGCACAAGGACTCTCCAACTTACTCTCTTCATTTCCGGGTATGAATTTAATTATTTCCCGGCGCTGTGTGTCTACACGGTCACATGAAGGTCAACCACCCATTTGTGAGTGGTGGGATACAGTCATACCTTGGGTTAAATATGCTTCACGTTGAGCGCTTTCAGGTTGAGCTCCACGGTGACCCGGAAGTAATGGAATGCGTTTTTTCCGGGTTTCACCGCTCGCGCCTGCACAGACGCTTAGAATGACATCATGCGCATGCACGGAAGCAACAAAATGCGACCTGTGCATGTGCAGGCGCAGCTGTGTGTTATGTTCTACTCAGGATGCGAACGGGGCTCCAGCATGGATCCCATTCACATCCAGAGGTACCACTGTAATGTAAATCCCGTTCCTCATATCTCTCGCCTGTATCCCTCCAGACCATCTGATATCCAAATCCAGGTCTCAGTATTACGTTCTTCTTCTTTTTACTGTTCTAATATGCTTTGTTGAATTTAAATCCATACAAAAACGCATACAGAAGAATTCTGCATAAAAGAGAAAAAAAAGAAAAAATACAACTTAATATTCCACATCACTCTTCTTGCATTCCTAACAACTTCCCGTCACCCCAACATGTATCTGCAACTTATTCTATCAAGCGCACTGTTTGTGTCTATTTTCCTTTTGTTATATTTCGCCAATATTGTATTTTCTCATACCTATCCATCCTACTGCAGAAGTCATTCAAAGGCTGCCACAGACGTAAAGTTATTACAATAAACCTTAAAATATCTTCTATACATATAGGTAAAGGTAAAGGGACCCCTGACTATTTGGTCCAGTCGTAGCCGACTCTGGGGTTTCGGCGCTCATCTCACTTTATTGGCTGAGGGATCCGGCGTACAGCTTCCGGGTCATGTGGCCAGCAGGACTAAGCCGCTTCTGGCGAACCAGAGCAGCGCCGTTTACCTTCCCACCAGAGTGGTACCTATTTATCTACTTGCACTTTGACGTGCTTTCGAACTGCTAGGTTGGCAGGAGCAGGGACCGAGCAACGGGAGCTCACCCCGTCGTGGGGATTCGAACCGCTGACCTTCTGATCAGCAAGCCCTAGGCTCTGTGGTTTAACCCACAGCGCCACCTGTGTCCCATTTCTATACATATGTTCTATACATACCCCATTTCCTAATAAATGTCTGATCAGAGCGACCCCTCAGTTTTTCTGTTAATTTAGCCAACTCGGCATATTCCAGCAGTTTATTTTGCCACTCCAGCTTGGAAGGTAGTTTCTCTCCCTTCCAATTTGTGGCAATTAATATTTTTGCCACTACCGTAGTGTACAAGAATATTTCTCTCACGCCTTTAGGTGTATCTGGGCCTAATCTCCCCAGAAGAAAAGCCTCCGGTTTCTTTGCAAAAGATACCTTAATCTTTCTTTTGAGTTCATTATAAATAACATCCCAATATTCATTTAGTTTCTTACAGGTACATATGTAGCGTTGAGCCTTCCACTTCCCCACACCTCCAACATTTACTTGAAGCATTCTTATACATTTTAGATTATTTTAGTGGTGTCAGGTACCATCGGAATTGCATCTTTATAAAGTTTTCTTTTAAAGTATAACAAGCTGTAAATTTCATATTAACCTTCCATAAGTCAATAGTATTACATTCTTGTTAATAACAAACATGGGTTAATTTTGTGTGTATGTGTGTGTTTAAAAAACAAATAAAACACTGTTAAGAAAACCATTGCAGCTTTTTCAAGAATAGTTAAATCTCTTTCAGAATTTGCAGCATGGAGCTTTGCATTTTTAATTTTTTAATTCTTTATTGATTAAAAATGTACGTATCTATACAAACATTATATGCTATCTCTTTACATATGAAGAAAACAAAAATTATGTAGAGAATAGGAAATTTCTAAAGGAACGAAAAAGAGGAAAAGGAAAAATATGAAGAAATAACAAATATACAAAGTAAAAAAAATCAAAAGAGGAAAAGAAAAGACAAGACAACATTATTTACACAATAAAAGTGTTCATCGACACAGTCCTTCCCATCCTCATTATACTGTAATATATTCTTTTTTAACACAGATTTGCAAGCCCGCTTCATATTAAGCGCCAACAAATTCAATCATGCTTACACCCAGATACTCGTAGTTAGGACTCGAGTCTTCTTCTTCTTCTTCTTCTTCTTCTTCTTCTTCTTCTTATTATTATTATTATTATTTACTGAATTTATATACAGTGGTACCTCGGGTTACATATGCTTCAGGTTACATACGCTTCAGGTTCCACTAACCCAGAAATAGTGCTTCAGGTTAAGAACTTTGCTTCAGGATGAGAACAGAAATCGTGCTCCGGCGGCACGGCGGCAGCAGGAGGCCCCATTTGCTAAAGTGGTGCTTCAGGTTAAGAACAGTTTCAGGTTAAGTACAGACCTCCGGAACGAATTAAATACTTAACCCGAGGTACCACTGTACATCTCTATACCTTGAAGTCTCAGGGCGGTTCACATAAAAGATCAACATAAAAACCACAATATATATAATCAAAATAAAAACAACAACCCAATAACACACACTCTCCCCCCAAAAGGGTATAGGATGTCAATCAGATCACCAAAGACCTGGTTAAAAAGGAAAGTTTTTGCCTGGCACCTAAGCTGTATAATGAAGGCGTATAATGAATATAACGCATAATAAAGGTGTATAATGAACGTTGCCTTTTTCACAGTGGTATTTGCCGAGCCCCTTCAGTTTGTGGTCTCCACATGAACCCATAAAGGTGGATAAGGTAAAGGTAAAGGTACCCCTGCCCGAACGGGCCAGTCTTGACAGACTCTGGGGTTTGTGTGCCCATCTCACTCAAGAAGCCGGGGGCCAGCGCTGTCCGGAGACACTTCCGGGTCACGTGGCCAGCGTGACAAAGCTGCATCTGGCGAGCCAGCGCAGCACACGGAACGCCGTTTACCTTCCCGCTGGTAAGCGGTACCTATTTATCTACTTGCACCCGGGGGTGCTTTCGAACTGCTAGGTTGGCAGGCGCTGGGACCGAGCAGCGGGAGCGCACCCCGCCGCAGGGATTCGAACCGCCGACCTTTCGATCGGCAAGCCCTAGGCGCTGAGGCTTTAACCCACAGCGCCACCCGCGTCCCTAATAAAGGTGGATAATCCCAACCAATCAGGATCACATAACGAGCAGGATAATGCCACGACACCCCGGCGTTTGAAATGATCGGATGGTTCCATTGCATCACAATACGCTCTCCAACAAGAACAGACTCACAACGTCCACCCCGTTGCGTTGTGAAAGATCACCACCTGGTGGCTCCTATGGTGGAATACAGTATTCTTAAAAAACAAAACAAAACCATAAATTAAGCTCATTGGCTGGTCTTTAATTGCTGGATAAAATTCTCCGAGAACGAGTTGCATTACAGTGGTACCTCTGGTTACGAACTTAATTCATTCCGGAGGTCTGATCTTAACCTGAAACTGTTCTTAACCTGAGGTACCACTTTAGCTAATGGGGCTTCCTGCTGCTGCCGGAGCACGATTTCTGTTCTCATCCTGAAGCAAAGTTCTTAACCCGAGGTACTATTTCTGGGTTAGCAGAGTCCGTAACCTGAAGCGTTTGTAACCTGAGGTACCACTGTATTATCATTCATTATTAGTGGTAATATTATTACTTACCCGCCCTTCACCCTAAGACCCCAGGTCTTGCAAGATGGTTGGCCATCCGAGACAATGGAGGAGTGGCTCTCTGGAGGTGAAATCAAACTGTTGGAAGGTTGCAGCGCCTGCTTTGGTTGTAGGGACCGATATTGGAGAGACATGTTTTGTTGCAGCTGGGGCAGATGAAGGCGTCTAGTCGTGCTGCTGAAGATATTTAAAATAGTTTAAAGCAACCTACGCAACACATAGGTTAGGTAAGGCTGAGAAGCCATGAGCATTTCCAAAACACCAAAAGTGCTTTACAAACATGCAGATGTAATGCGTCCACATTGTTATAGAAAAATAGGAAAATAATGTAAAGATTGAGCACAAATTGGATATGCATCCTTCAGTTCAGGTTAGGAAGTAGAAATTCTAGCTGGGGCGGTTCAATTCTTTTTTTTTAAAAAAATTGAAGATTCTCATGAAATACACCCCTCCCCCACCAAATGACATCTAACAATATATTTACAAAATAAATTCCCACTGTCTCCCCCCGTATGACTTCCCTCAACTTCCCTTTCTGGTTTTGAAAAAAAAAAAGGAAAACCCAATAAAAAAATTATATAAAAAAACAAGACTCTCATGAAATACAAAAGAACGTGCAATGTCTTTATTTTTTTGGGTACAGATTATGAAGTCTTCGTGTTACGTTCAGTGTAACACAATATGGTACCCGGAGGTAGGGGGAGAGATTAGAGGGGGAGAGGATGGGTGATAAACTTAAACACTTTTTTTTTTCATTTTTCCAACTTCGCATAGGTGCAAGGTTTCTGACTTAGGGTTGCCAGACATCCCCGGTTCCCGGGGGCAGTCCCCGGATTTGCAAATCTGTCCCCGGGAAACGTGGCAGCGGGAGCCTCAGCAGCCCTGAGCCAGCCTGGTAGCGCACTTGGCTGTGGCCAGCTTCAGGAGCTGCTCTCTGCCGTGGCGCCCACCATTTTTCCTGCGCCACAAGAGTGAGCAGCACCTGGAGCCAGCCAGAGCCAACTGTGCTACCAGGCTGGCTCTGGGCTGCTGACTGCCGCTGCCACTGCTGAAGGAAAACCAGGGGCGTCCAGTGATACAGATCTCCTTCCCCCTTCCCTTTGACAGATCGGGGGAGGCTCGGGAGTCATAGAATCATAGAATCCTAGAGTTGGAAGAGACCCCAAGGGCCATTGAGTCCAACCCCCTGCCAAGCAGGAAACACCATCAGAGCACTCCTGACATATGGATGTCAAGCCTCTGCTTAAAGACCTCCAAAGTAGGAGACTCCACCACACTCCTTGGCAGCAAATTCCACTGTCGAACAGCTCTTACTGTCAGGAAGTTCTTCCGAATGTTTAGGTGGAATCTTCTTTCTTGTAGTTTGGATCCATTGCTCCGTGTCTGCTTCTCTGGAGCAGCAGAAAACAACCTTTCTCCCTCCTCTATGTGACATCCTTTTATATATTTGAACATGGCTATCATATCACCCCTTTACCTCCTCTTCTCCAGGCTAAACATGCCCAGCTCCCTTAGCCGTTCCTCATAAGGCATCGTTTCCAGGCCTTTGACCATTTTGGTTGCCCTCCTCTGGACACGTTCCAGTTTGCATGTGGGCCCAGTTTTTTTTAAAAAAACTCTGCACATTTATGTTTCACAGGGTGTGAAAGAAGGGCTTTGCACCTTGCCTGGCAGAGAAACCTCCTGCCTTGCGCCCCTCCTGGGCAACAGCCGCCCGCCCGTGACTCCCGAGCCTCCCCCAATCTGTCAAAACAAAGAGGGAAGGGGGCAGGAGATCAGCGAAGCCTCAGGCGTCATGGGTGGGTGGCGTGCCATTACCCAGTTTTTTTAAAACTCTGCGCACAGGGTGCGAAAGAAGGGCTTTGCACCTTTATACAATATGCATGTGTGCTTGGGCCCAGGGTCTTTTGCCTCACCATCCCCACTACTGGCTCCCTGTTGCTACTCAGCTTTTTAAAAAAGTGTCCCCGGATTCATTGGGGAAAAAAATCTGTAACCATATTCTGACCAGCTGACTGCAAGCTTTATTCATTTCATGACATTCCATTTCCTGATCATTCGATCATTTATTTAAAACAAACAAACAGCAGACGTCACAAGAAAACGTATGCATGTGATAACGCACATGTATAAAATGTTGGTCCAACTTGCTTGGCGTTTTCTACAGTGACTGAAGGGAAACAGGTGAGGCGAATTGAAATCCTGCCCCCTGGTTGCAAGCCCTGTATAGAATAAAAGAATCATAGAGTCGTAGAGTTGGAAGGTGGCTGGGGAAACTCAGCCAGATGAAAGGGATATAAGAAATAAATTATTATTATTATTATTATTATTATTATTATTATTATTATTATTATTATTATTATTATTATACCAAGGGTCATGTAGCCCAACCCTCGGCAATGCAGGAACCACGGTCAAAGAATTCCTGATAGATGGCCACCCAACCCATTTAAAACCTTGTTGCTCCAACCCCTTGATATATATTTTTTTCTGAAGAAGCCTTCTCTGTCTTGCACTGCACCAACTCGCCAGAAGATGGCAAGAAGGGCTGCTTTATTTCCCCTTCTTTCTACATGGGCAGGTGTATTAAGAAATCACTGCAGGGAGAAATCCCAATGAAAGAACAGTGGCAAGAAAAATTGATGAGTTATGCAGAATTGGCTAAATTCTGCATACAAATTGCGTGATAAGGACAACTGTGACTTTAATGAAGAATGGGAACTTTTTACAAATTATCTAAAAAGACAACAAAATGAATTGGACTCCTTGACAGGTTTTGAATAAACATACACAAATTTATTGGTTGATTACATGATAGACAAGGTAAGGATGTGTATATCTGTGGAGAGTGTATTAACTTATGGTCTGTGTGTGTGGTTTGGGAGCTGCATGGTCAGGGGAAAAAAAACAATGCTGTCCAGGGTTGTAAAGACTGCGGAGAGAATAATTGGGTGCCTTCTTCCCACCTTAGATCAAATCTACGCTTCCAGGTGCCACAAGAAAGCTGCAGAGATAGCGCAGGATAGTGTGCAGCCTAGAAATGATCTCTTTCAGTTTCTGCCTTCTGGAAGAAGGTCCAGGGTTATAAAGACCAGGACTAGCCGCCTGAGAAGCAGTTTCTACCCAAATGCAATTCTGGTTTTAAATGCAGTGTAAGGAGTCTCTATAGTATATTGTATTTTAAGATGGGGTTTCAGAGTTTTTAGGGGTTTGGGAATGTCTGATGTAGATTTTTCAATTTCATTGTTCTGTATGGGACAATGACAATAAAGATATCGTATATTGTAAATTTCATAATATGCAAAGAACAATATGTGTAGATAAATCAGAGAGAGGAACTGAGGGATGTCCTGGGGGGGGGGTTGAAGGGGTGGGTGGGGAAAAGGGGGGGAAATAACGTATGTGTTTATATGGATTGACAATTTGTTATGCTGGAATTGTTTAATAAAAATATTTAAAAAAGAAATCGCTGCAGGGAGTCATTATGGTGGCTTTTGAGGCGACCAGTGCAGCTGGCAGAAGAGGGTTGTTCTTCAGCATCTGGTCTGGACATCATTGAAGTCTCATATATGAATCCAACAGAGCACCATTTGGCTGTCTTAACCAGCGTTGGCCAAGATGTTGCCCTCCAAATGTCGTTGGTCTCCAGCTGCAATTGTCTCTGACCATTGGCTTGCAAGTAAAGGGACCCCTGACCATTAGGTCCAGTTGTGACTGACTGGGGTTGCGGTGCTCATCTCGCTTTATTGGCCGAGGGAGCCGGTGTACAGCTTCCAGGTCATGTGGCCAGCATGACTAAGCCACTTCTGGCGAACCAGAGCAGTGCACAGAAACGCCGTTTACCTTCCCGCCGGAGTGGTACCTATTTATCTACTTGCACTTTGACGTGCTTCCGAACTGCTAGGTTGGCAGGAGCAGGGACCGAGCAATGGGAGCTCACCCCGTCGCAGGGATTCGAACCGCCAACCTTCTGATCGGCAAATCCTAGGCTTGGTTTAACCCACAGCGCCACCCGCGTCCCATGTCCCATGTCCAGGCTTGCAGACACTCCTGGATTAAATTTATGTCAACTGCACTGGTGGAATTATCCATAGCAGCAAACAATAAACATATATAAAATGACCCATCAATACAGGACCATTCTGTCAAGCAGCCTGTTCTGCGAGTGGCCAGTCAGATACAAACAGGACCTGGGTACAACAGCCCATGCCCTATTTGTGATTCCCAGCAATGGATATTCAGAGGAATGTTGCCTTCAACAGAGGAGGGAGAGCAACATGTTTGATACCTCTTCTGCCCTATCTAGGTGTCTGCATGTGAAAAGAGATTTGGGGAGAGAGGGGGGCACAGGGAGCTGGGTTTTAGCCCTAAAAGCAGTGTAATAATAATAATACTTTTTTTTATTTATACCCTGCCCTTTCTGGTTCAGAAAACTGGGCTCAGGGCGGCTAACAACAAATTTAAAACACTTAATTTATGCAACAAAAAACAGCATAAAATACAGTATAAAATGTGAATAACAATAAATTCAGAATTCAAAAATCAATTTAGGGGGGAAATCCATCCAATAAACATTAGATGGTCACCAGGGCTAGCTGGCTAAATTAGTCCTATTTGGGCCAGTGAGGAGACCAGGGGAGAGTTAGCTGTGGGATCTCAGAGCGGGTAATCTTCATAAAAGGGGAAGGAAGGGGAATAAAAAATCAGGCTAAGTTCAAACTGAAAGCCAGGCGGAATAGCTCTGTCTTACAGGCCTGACGGAAGGAGGTTAAATCCTGCAGGGCCCTGGTCTCATGGAACAGAGCATTCCACCAGGTCGGAGCCACCACTGAAAAGGCCCTGGTGGAGGATAGTCTGACTTCCTTGGGCCCGAGACCTCTAAACTATGATTATTCATTGACCTTAAGGTCCTCTGCGGGGCAGACCAGGAGAGGTGGTCCCGTAAATACGAGGGCCCTAAGCCACAAAGGGCTTTAAAGTGTAGGTACCCATGAGATCCTTTTTAGCTCCATGATCCTATGAGAAAAAAATGTGGGACTGTGCATTTCTTCCCACTAATGTGGAGGATAAATTACTGTCTTAATCCTATAGATCCCATACTAGTGAAAACAAAACCAGGACACAGGTCATATGCTGCACATTTTGTTTAATGATTTAGAAGGCATATACAGATTATGACAGAGACATAAAGGAAAATCAAGAAGTAACCATGGTTTGCATTTGAAGAAGAACATAGCAGACACTCAAGATTGGGGGAAAATGGAGCATAGACATGATAAGGAATTGTGGAGACCTGGATTTCAGATGTATTCAGAGCGGCCATGATCAACCTCATCCGGAGGTCGTGCGCGCTCGTCGTCTCTGAGAACCAGGCTCAGAAGCTCAGCTGCAGAACTTTTGTCCAAAGTCCATTGCTGGGTCATTTCTTGGGTTTCTAGGGGGTCCGTCTGGCCTTGGTCTGGGCAGGATCTCACCACCCCCAGCAGCCAGAACGGCACCCACGGCCACCCCAGCCCCCAGAACCACCCCAGCTGCCATAGCCACGGCCACCCCAGCTGCCATAGCCGCCATAGCCGCCAGAACATCCACGGCCACCCCAACCCCCATAGCCACCACAGCTGCCATAGCCACGGCCTCCCCAGCCACCATAGCTCCCATAGCCACCATAACCGCCGTAGCTGCCGTATCCACAGCAAGGTGCATCAGTTGACACAGCGCATGAATCGTCAGCGCAGCTCATGACGGGTCCTGGGACGGTGATGCGGAAGGGGGGAGGCTGGATCCACACGTGGTGCGGGGGGCATTGCGATTCGCAAGTGAAGCCGCAGTGTCCGTAGCCGAAAGTCATCTTTCTGCAATGAGTCGGGGTCTGAAAGAGCAAGCGAGGGAGTCCCGTTAATCAAAAGGCAAGCAGAGACTAGATGCACAAAACTCTCAAGTCATTACTTTTCAGAATACATGAAGGAAAGCTGTGAACCCTCAATGGGTAGCAGAGTCCTCCGTTTTCACTTTGTAGCAGTTGCAATGAAGTTGAAACTGGTCTAAAAAACAGCTAGAATCCAAGAGTTGTAGAAAAGGAATTTCTACTCAGAGTAGGCCCACTGGGACCAATGGACCCACCCTTAGGTTCCATCAGGGCCAGATGGGCAGGGTATAAATAATAAATTATTATTATCCATCTCTGTCTCCACTCAGCCATCCCTCACCATCCTGACTACTTCCTTACAACAACCAGGGGGTGACTTTGGCTGTCAGCATCCTGCCTCTCAGGCTGAGTGTTGCCTTCGTAGAACTCTATGGTAAGAGGTGGGGGAGAAAGCTAGGGTGAGCTGGCTTTGCCTGTCATGGGTTCTAACACCACCTTCTGTTGGACTCCCTGGCTTTTGTCTCACCAGTCCCAATGGGCACCAGCCAAGTCTGATAGGGATCAGTATAAGCATGAGATCCCTTCCACCTGACCTCTGGCTCATTGTGCCTTCTTCTGAGCTCATATTTAGCTTGCTGGTAATAATGGCACCCTCTATCTTGGGAACGGGGTCATAGCTCAGTGATACAACATCTCTTTTGCATGCAGAGGGCACCAGATTCAATCCCTGACATCTCTAGGTTGGACTGAGAGATACTTCTTCCCGAGACCCTAGACAGCCACTGCCCTTCAAAGCAGACAATACTGAGACAATACTGGTCTAAGGCAGCTTCCTACCTATAAGGCAACTGGATTAGATCAGAACATACCTGGTCCTCCAAGAAGAAGATGCCACAAGATGCTCTTTCCTGAGTGAGGAGAAGCTGATGGTTAGGTCCTGGATGGAGAGCTCTTTTATACTCTCCTCCTTGGGCATCCTCGTGGGTGTGACACACCCAGTGGGCAGATCCAAGTTCGAATTGATTGCTGGCTTTCAGATTATGGTAGGGATCACACCCAAATCACTGCAATTGTTCTGACGCTGCAGTTTGGGAGATGCCAAGGATGCTTTCTGGTCTCCTCAAGCAAAGGGAGATGTGCCATAAATGGACTGAATGTGCGATGCAATTGTGGCTTACACAAAGGTAATTTCAAGAAGCGCTGGGGTGCTTGTGGAATTCTCCTTACCTGAACTTTGGACTGGTGGTCAGAAGGAACTAAGCCATTGACCCATCTAACTCTGTTCTCACAGTGGCCAACCTGATGCCCCCATAGGAAGCCCACAATCAGGATTCGAGTGCAAGAACAACTCTCCCCTCCTGTGGTTTCCAGCAACTGGTGTTCAGAAGAATTCATGCCTCCAACTGTGGAAGCAGAGCATAGCCATCATGGCTGAATCCCCTGAATGCCCATACCTTGTTACCACGTACCACTGATCTGATCCTTCACCGGACACTTCTTCCAGTTTTGGAGTCTCAAGTAATGTTAGTGTCAGAGCTGCCTGAGGTCCCAGCTCACAAAGGACCAATGCCAGTTCGTTGTTATATACAAAAGTCTTTATTGAAGTTCAGTTTTGGTTTCACAGCCGCAGCGCGCAGCTCTACGTCTGAAACTCTAGACCACTGAAGCTCCGTCTGAATCTCCTCCCCCCAGACACCAGTTTAAGACTCTAGCCTTGCTCCACCTCTTCCTTTGCTCTTTCCTCCTCTGGTTCCGCCTGTCAGCTGGGGTCTCGCCCTTCCTAGACTCTTCTGACGCTGAGTCCCCTGAGTCTTCCCCCTGCCTCCGGCGGGCTTTAGGACCTGGTTCCCAATCCGGGCTTTCTTCTGTCCCGCGCGCCTGTACGTTTGAACTTGGCGCGCGCGCCCAGCCGGCCACCTTCCTCCTGACCGTTACACTGCTCCTGTCACTGCTTCCCCCTTCGGGGAGGCTAGCTGGACCCGACCTCCCCTCCATTCCCCCACTCTCCGATGGAGGCGTGGTCAGCCCTGACTCATCTTCTCTCCCTGACACCTGGGACTCTTCCCCCCCACTACGCTCTGGTGGGGAAGCTGGTCCTGATCTCCAGCTGCTGCTTGGGGAGTCCCCGCTGGCCCCTTGTTTCTGGTGTGTCCCCCCTGGGACCCCCCTCGCCCTGACCATCGGCGCCTCCTTCTGGGAATCTTCTGATTCGCTGGAGAAGCTCATGGAATCTCTCGGGTCACTGCCATACTCCCCTACGCTGCCCTCAGATTCTTCCCCTTCGCTCTCCATTTCCTCTCTCCCCTGTGCCTCTGTTCCTGAGCCCCTGACAGTTAGTAATACCCAGAGTAGATCCATTGGGTTGCATTCATCTGAGTTCTATTCATGGCAGACCTGTTGAAAATAACGGGCCAAAATTAGTCATGTCCTTCCTTTTTAAAAGGTCTCCTCTGAACAGGATTAACATTGGATACAACCCATTGAAATTAAGGTCCCATCTGGTAGCGCAAGGATGGAAGATTGAAGGAACCCCAACTAAAGAATCATGGCAAGAAGAATTGACGGACTATGCAGAACTGGCAAAACTGACACATAAGCTACGGGACAAGGAAAACTGTGACTTTAAGGATGAATGGGAACACTTTACAAAGTATCTGAAGGTGCAACAAAGTGAACTGGACTCCTTGGCAGGTTTTGAATAAACATTCACAAACTTTTTATTGATAATAAGCAGCTAAATAGTTTGAGGATCTATAGAACTTTGTAACATGCAGAAAACAGCAGTCTCAGAGAAACCAAAGGCTGGAACTGAGGGAAGTCGGGGGGTGGGAGGAGTGGGTTTTGTGTGGGAGGGTGGGGGTAGGGAGGAAAAATGGGGGGGAGAGAAGGATGATATGTTTTTGGATAATATGTCTTGTTTTAATTTTGAATAAAAAAACTTAAAAAAGAAAGAAATTAAGGTCCCATCTGCACTATACATTTGAAGTGGCAGCATACCACTTTTCTTCCTCTACAATATCCTGTTCGAGGGGAGGCAACAGAATAGAACAGAACATACAAAATGCAGCTGCACCAGCAATTTGTCTAATGGCCTTTCCCAATTCTCACACCTCCAATCTGCACCTTAGCCATGTGCCCCAAGATATATGCATATGCTTACACCAGTGACTCCCAATTAGCTAAGCCAAGCCACAGACCCCTTACTTTTGAAAATGTTAACATCTCTGTGGTAGATTCTGTTATGCGAATGGTGCCACCATACCCTCCAACATGTTCCTGCACAAAAGTGAGATGTGCATGTTCTGGGCTGTGTGGCTGTGTTTCCTCCTCGGGGAAAAGCCCCCAAGAGCCGCACACACACTCAGCGTGCTCTTTAAAGGGAGCGTGGCTCTTGGGGGAGCCTTCATCCCCTGCCTGGGAGAGGCTGCGCGCGGATATCCCATAAGCCAGGACAGCCAGCAGGATCGCTGTGCTGCGATCCGGCTGGCTGTCCTGGCTTATGGGATTCAGAATATTTTAAGAAAGAAAGAAAGAAAGAAAGAAAGAAAGAAAGAAAGAAAGAAAGAAAGAAAGAAAGAAAGAAAGAAAGAAAGAAAAACAATCTGCAGAGTGGGCTCTGAGCACGTGCAGATGCCAGCATGGAGTGGAACACTTGCAAAAGCAACACAGAATGGAAATGTGCTGATCTGCCCATCTGTAGCTTAGGGTCATGTCCTCAACCCAAGGCGAATGTGAGCCCAAAACCACCCTTCCACAAGCCCTTGTGCACCTGCATCTTAAACAAGGACAATGATGCCCGTGTGTGGAAGACATGAAGTGTTGCAAAGCCACCCCCGAATGGAGGCTTTCTCCAGAAGGCTTCACAAACAGCCATTAATGTTTAATATGCATCACTGTTGTGATGTACGTTGTTCTTCTCGGGGCATTTAGCATCGCTGATTAAGAGCGTTGTTTGTGGGGGTGTCCACCAAACTGGCTCAGGTCTGCAATTTGCCTCATTATACGAGCTCAGAAATGGATGCCAGCCTTTTAGTTGGGATCACAAGGATGTGGGTTTATTTTATTTTTCCTGTGTACATAATTGCATGCAGTCTTGACCCATGATTAATCATGGCCACATTCCTATCATGTTGACGGTCCTGAATCTATAACTTTCAAGTGACCTTGGGCATACAGATTTGTTCTAGTCGGCAAGGCTTTCCTTCTAGAAAAAGAAAAAACAGTGCCGGCACTGCATAGGCTTGAATACTGCTAGAAAAACAACAACATGCTGCTAGTAAAAAAACTGAAAAAGGTAAAGAACCCCTGACAGTTAAGTCCAGTCACGTATGACTCTGGGGTTCTGGTGCTCATCTCGCTTTACTGGCCAAGGAGCCGGCATTTGTCTGCAGACAGTTTTTCCAGGTCATGTGACCAGCATGACTAAGCCCCTTCTGGTGAATCAGAGCAGCGCACGGAAACACTGTTTACCTTCCCGCCGGAAGGTACCTATTTATCTACTTGCACTTTGCTTTGGAACTGCTAGGTGGGTAGGAGTAGGGACAGAGCGACGATGGAAGCTTACCCCATCGCTGGGATTCGAACCACCAACCTTCTGATCGGCAAGCCCCAGACTCTGTGGTTTAGACCGCAGCGCCACCCACGTCCCCGTAGGAATGGTCAAATCTGTTCATTTCACATTCTCAAGTTGGTGTTGTGGTTAGAGTGTCAAGCGGAGACCAGGGAGGCACCAGGGTTCAAATTCCCAATCGACCCCCTTGCTGGGTAGTTGTGGGGATTAAATGAGAAAGAAAAGGGATTACCGTATTTTTCGCTCTATAAGATGCACTTTCCCCCTCCTAAAAAGTAAGGGGAAATGTGTGTGCGTCTTATGGAACAAATGCAGGAGGGAGGCTCTGCTCAGCGCTTCCTTTAAAGAGCCACGTGGAGAGTGTGTGCGGCTCTTGGAGGCAAGAGCCGCACACACACTCAGCATGCTCTTTAAAGGGAGCCTGGCTCTTGGGGGAGCCTTAGGCGCACGCAGCCTCTCCTGGGCAGGGGATGAAGGCTCCCCTTGCCCGTGAGAGGCTGCGCGCATGCTATGGCCACACGGCTAATGCAATAAATCTAATCTATCTTAAAAGAAAAGAAAAAAAATCTAATCTATCTATGTTGAAATTGCTGAATAATTTTATTTTTTTTAAAGGACACGAGGAGGGGACCAGGCCAGATTAAACTGTAATTAAAATATGCAATAAAACAATCCAATTAAACATTAAAAAGAAAGAATGTCAGATGTTACCAGTTGCTAGTTGGCACCAGCCATCAAGGTCATTGAGCCTTCATCAAATAAAACTGCAAGGCCATTCTGCGTGCCCAGAGAGGGTGATTGTGACATCACATGAAATTAAAGGGTCCTACAAGGAGAGAAGTGCCTCTCATTTGGAAATAATGGCAGACCCAGCAGCAAAGCAAGCTCATTGTCACCTAGCAATTATAACCCGAAGATCAGAGTTTACAACCAACAAATCTTGGCTGGTAAACAATTGCATAAACCCTCCTCGAGAGCATTCCTGCGCTGGCTTCCTCACAGTATAAAAAGGACTCCCATCAAGCAGTCCTCCATCAGTTGCTCTCCCAGCATTCAACCACATCATCTCTCGTCTTCTGCTCCTCAGAGAACAGGTGAGCTGGAATTATTTCCTTTTAATTAAATATAAAAACAAATTCAAATGGGTTCAGAAAAGTTCAAGGGAGATCACCAAGGTTCTGGAGAACCATGAGGAAAGGTTGAAGTGACTGGGTTTGTTTCACCAGAAGAGGAGAACAGGAGGTTGGTAGCTGGAACATGGTAACATCTGAAGGGTTGTCCCATAGACAGCACTGAACATTTGTTCTCTGCTGGCCCACAAGAAACGTCTGGATGTCAAGAGTTGTCCTACCCAGAGGTGACCCATTTAAACAATGGACACAGCTAACTATCTCGGAAGGTAGTAGATTTTGCTTCACTGGAGGTCCATTGGTCCCAGTGGGCCTACTCAGAGAAGAAATTATCTTTATACAACCCTTGGATTCTAGCTATTGTTTAGACCAGTCTCAACTTCATTGCTTCTGCTCTGAAGTCAAAACTGAAGAGTCTTCCACCCAGGCTGAGTTTGAAGTTTCCTTTCATTCAGCCTCAAATCTAATGATGTGAGAACATTGTGCATCTAGTCTCTCTTGTGTTCCTTGCCTTTTGGTTAACCGGATTCCCTCGCTTGCTCTTTCAGACTCCGACTCATTGCAGAAAGATGACTTTCGGCTACGGACACTGCGGCTTCACTTGCGAATCGCAATGCCCCCCGCACCATGTGTGGATCCAGCCTCCCCCCTTCTGTGTCTCTGTCCCAGGACCCATCATGAGCTGCGCTGATGATTCATGCGCTGTGTCAACTGATGCACCTTGCTGTGGCTATGGCAGCTATGGGGGCTATGGGGGCTATGGCAGCTATGGTGGATGGGGAGGCCGTGGGGGCTGCGGTGGTTATGGGGGCTGGGGCAGCTGGGGCGGCCGTGGGGGCTGGGGTGGATACGGAGCCTGGGGTGGCCGTGGGTGCTGTTGGTAAGATCCTGCCCAGACTGAGGCCAGATGGAGCCCATAGAAACCCAAGAAATGACCCGGCAATGAATTTTTGACAAAGTTCTGCAGCTGAGCTTCTGAGCCTGGTTCTCAGAGACGACGAGTGCTCACGATCTCCGAATGAGGTTGATCGTGGCTTCTCTGAGCACCTCTGAAATCCAGGTCTCCACACTCCCTTACCCTCCTTTTTTTTAATATTCTCTTTACTATGCTGTTCTTCAGATACAAACCATGGTTGCATCTAGATCTTCCTTTATGTCTCAACATGTTCTGATACTCTGTGCATATGCTTTCAATATCATTAAAAAAAAATTGTGCTTCATATCACCTGTGTTCTGGTTTTGATTTTGCTGGTGTATGGGGTAATAGCTAAATAGTAGCAAGAAGTGCCGCAAAGGGGAAAAAAACCACAACCACATTTATCAACAGAATTGTAAGATTTGGAAGGGATTTCATAGGCCATGTCTTTCAGTCTTGTTCCTGTGACTAGTTATTGTTCCTTTCCTTAATGCGCCTTGTGTTGATTCCTTAGCATGCAAATAGGTCTTAGAGGTTGATGGGGACTGATAGAATGGTTTATGATTTCAATCAATCAATCAGTCAATCAATCAATCAATCAATCAATCAATCAATCAATCAATCAATCTGTATTATGGTCCAGAGACCCAACAAATCGTTACAAAGCAATGCACAGTTCAGACAGCCTACCTCCAGGTTAAACAAGCATTTTGTTCAGACTTAAAGATAGGGATCAATGGTTCTTGCAACCACCAATTTCAATATCATTTACAACTGAGCTTTGTGTTACCTTAGTTTTTAAAAAAACAAAACTGGTATAGGAGCTGCTATTTAAGGTAGTAGCAATTTGCACTGCAAGATCACATATACTCATATAATCACAGAACTGGAAATGATCTCAGAGTTCATCTCCACTGACTCCATAGACATGACTCTGCACAGCATGCTAGTCCTTTCTTATTTCCTTTAGTGTGCAACATGTTGGTTGCTGGGCATGCATTCCAAGGGGGACAAATGTCAGGTTCTGCCCTTAGGCAGTAAGAACCACATGCACCAGATGGGGGACACCTGGCTTACCAGCAGTGCATGTGAAAAGGATCGAGGGGTCTTGGTGGACCACAAACTGAACATGAGCCAAAAGTGTGATGAAACAGCAAAACAGCAACAACAACAACAACTAATGGTATTCTAGGCTGCATCAACAGAGCTATAGTGTGCAGATCAAGGGAAGTCACGGTACCACTCTATTCTGCCTTGGTCAGACCATATCTGGAATACTGTGTCCAGTTCTGGGTGTCACAATTTAAGAAGGACGTTGACAGGCTGAAAGGTGTGCAAAGGAGGGCAACCAAGATGATAAATGAAACCAAGCCTGATAAGGAATGGTTGAAGGAGCTGAGTATATTTAGCCTGGAAAAGAGGAGACTGAGAGGAAATATGAGAGCCATCTTCTAATATCTCAAGGGCTGTCCCATGGAGCAGTGGCGTAGCGTGGGTTGTCAGCACCCGGGGCAAGGCAAGTAATTTGCGCCCCCTAACCCGTGGATTTTAGCAGGGGGCAGAGAGCTGCGAGTGCGACCCCCCAGATGTTGCACCCAGTGTGGCCGCCCCCCCTGCACCCCCCACGTTACGCCACTGCCATGGAGGAAGGAGCAAGCTTGTTTTCTCCTGCTCTGGAGGGCAGGACTTGAACCAACAGCTTCAAGTTAAAAGGAAGAAGATTCTGACTAAACATCTGATGGTAAGATCTGTCTGACAGTGGAACTCGGGAGATTGTGGACTCTCCTTACTTGGAAGTTTTAAAGCAGAGGTTAAATGCCTATTTGTCATGAACGCTTTTGATGAGATTCCTGCATTGCAGGAGGTTGGAGTAGACAACCCTTGGGGTCCCTTCCAGCTCTAAGATTCTGTGATTCTATAATAAGTCTAAGAGGTCAGTGGGAATTTGTACAATGGCTGCTGGTGTCTTGATGGCACCGGTGGCTGCTTAAAAGTAGAGGGGAAGTGATATTTCTCTGCAATGGAAGTGCCAATTGGGTTTGTCCTAATCTCATCACTACAAGACAGGGAGTGTGGGGCTGAAGGCTGGTGAAGAAACTCCTGAAGAAGTGATCAAAGTGGTTAAGATCTGGGACCACAGAAGTTGATCAAAAGAGAGATGTGAAGGTTCTTCCCATGAAAACGTCCATTAAACAGAGTGAGATCTGGTGGATTTCCTCAATAAACACGTCACTGTAATGTCTGAGGAGACTTTACTTGGTCAGAACAACAGTGCTTTCAGACAAACTCACAAAAGTGGAGTCGACAGGCCTATCAACTAGACAGGTTTCTATGAAGGCATTCTTCGGCTCAGCTTTGCACATGCATAGAAATTAAGTTGCGTTCTGGGAGGACAAGCATGTCTGCATTTTCAGAGCTGGATGTCTGATTCAGTGAGAGGGACAGGAGGTGAACTCTCTACCACGCTAGCTCAAAGCTGAGCTTTTCCCGTACAAACTTTCTTAACACATTCTAATATACACTCAGAGTAAGCAGATTCCCAAGCTACCTCCTTTCACACATTATTTTTTAAGTTGCTTCACGTGTTGGCAATCTATCCCAGCATATACTATAATTCCCACTGCACCTGCTCAAGGTTGCCCCATCTTAAGGTAACCAGTAGGGCTGCCGTCATCCAGCATTTTGCTTTAACATGCAGCTCATGTCAGTCCTGAGGTTGATGAAAAGCATGTCCTGAAGCAGGACAGATTATAATTCATATGACTCATCAATGGAACAAAGATAGCATCAGCTTCTCTCTCTCTCTGCATCTGTCAGGAGTGTGTGCAGGAGCCAGGCCCTGTGACTGGTAGGGCCTCACAGAACTGGGGCCTTCCTGAGTTTGCACTTTGACGTGCTTTCGAATTGCTAGGTGGGCAGGAGCAGGGACTGAGCAATGGGAGCTCACCCCGTCGCGGGGATTCAAACCGCCGACCTTCTGATCGGCAAGCCCAAGAGGCTCATTTCTTTAGACTACAGCGCCTCCCGCGTCCCCGTAGGAATGGTCAAATCTGTTCATTTCCGGTTCTCAAGTTGGCGTTGTGGATAGAGTGTCAGGCTGAGACCAGGGAGGGACCAGGGTTCAAATTCCCAATCGACCCCCTTGCTGGGTAGTTGTGGGGATTAAATGAGAAAGAGGTGAGCCATGTACCTCACCTTCAGCTCCTTGGAGAGGAAAGATGCAATAAGTAATGAAATTCTATGATTCAGCTGTTCTTGCTAGGCTGTTGCAGTACTCATGCTCCCATCTGCTTTGTAGACTATGTTGCAACCGCCAAACGTCATTTACAGCAGCCACCCAAGAATGTCAGGATATGTACAATTTTATAACATGCAGAGAATAATATGTGCAGAGAAATGAGAGAGAGGAACTGAGGGAATTCCCTGGTGGGGTGGAGCAAGGGATGCAAGGGGGTGGAAAAAGGGGGGGAATAATGTATTTGATTATTGATAATTTGTTATGTTGAAATTGCTTAATAATTTTTTTTTAAAGGACACAAGGAGGGGACCAGGCCAGATTAAACTGTAATTAAAATATGCAATAAAACAATCCAATTAAACATTAAAAAGAAAGAATGTCAGATGTTTCCAGTTGCTAGTCGGCACCAGCCATCAAGGTCATTGAGCCTTCATCAAATAAAACTGCAAGGCCATTCTGCGTGCCCAGAGAGGGTGATTGTGACATCACATGAAATTAAAGGGTCCTACAAGGAGAGAAGTGCCTCTCATTTGGAAATAATGGCAGACCCAGCGGCAAAGCAAGCTCACTGTCACCTAGCAATTATAACCCGAAGATCAGAGCTTGCAGCCAACAAATCTTGGCTGGTAAATAATTGCATAAACCTTAGAGAGCATTCCTGCGCTGGCTTCCTCACAGTATAAAAAGGACTCTCATCAAGCAGTCCTCCATCAGTTGCTCTCCCAGCATTCAACCACATCATCTCTCGTCTTCTGCTCCTCAGAGAACAGGTGAGCTGGAATTATTTCCTTTTAATTAAATATAAAAACAAGTTCAAATGGGTTCAGAAAAGTTCAAGGGAGATCACCAAGGTTCTGGAGAACCATGAGGAAAGGTTGAAGTGACTGGGTTTGTTTCACCAGAAGAGGAGAACAGGAGGTTGGTAGGTGGAACATGGTAACATCTGAAGGGTTGTCCCATAGACAGCACTGAACATTTGTTCTCTGCTGGCCCACAAGAAAGGTCTGGATGTCATGAGTTGTCCTACCCAGAGGTGACCCATTTAAACAATGGACACAGCTAACTACCTCGGAAGGTAGTAGATTTTGCTTCACTGGAGGTCCATTGGTCCCAGTGGGCCTACTCAGAGAAGAAATTATTTTTATACAACCCTTGGATTCTAGCTATTGTTGAGACCAGTCTCAACTTCATTGCTTCTGCTCTGAAGTCAAAACTGAAGAGTCTTCCACCCAGGCTGAGTTTGTAGGTTCCCTTCATTCAGCCTCAAATCTAATGATGTGAGAACATTGTGCATCTAGTCTCTGTCGTGTTCCTTGACTTTTGGTTAACCGGATTCCCTCGCTTGCTCTTTCAGACCCCAACTCACTGCAGAAAGATGACTTTCGGCTACGGACACTGCGGCTTCACTTGCGAATCGCAATGCCCCCCTCACCATGTGTGGATCCAGCCTCCCCCCTTCTGTATCTCTGTCCCAGGACCCATCATGAGCTGCGCTGATGATTCATGTGCCGTGTCAACTGATGCACCTTGCTGTGGCTATGGCAGCTATGGGGGCTATGGGGGCTATGGCAGCTATGGTGGCTGGGGAGGCCATGGGGGCTGCGGTGGTTATGGGGGCTGGGGCAGCTGGGGCGGCCGTGGGGGCTGGGGTGGATACGGAGCCTGGGGTGGCCGTGGGTGCTGTTGGTAAGATCCTGCCCAGACTGAGGCCAGATGGAGCCCATAGAAACCCAATAAATGACCCGGCAATGAATTTTTGACAAAGTTCTGCAGCTGAGCTTCTGAGCCTGGTTCTCAGAGACGACGAGTGCTCACGATCTCCAGATGAGGTTGATCGTGGCTTCTCTGAGCACCTCTGAAATCCAGGTCTCCACACTCCCTTACCCTCCTTTTTTTTGAAAATTCTCTTTACTATGCTGTTCTTCAGATACAAACCATGGTTGCATCTAGATCTTCCTTTATGTCTCAACATGTTCTGATACTCTGTGCATATGCTTTCAATATCATTAAAAAAAATTGTGCTTCATATCACCTGTGTTCTGGTTTTGATTTTGCTGGTGCAGGGGTAATAGCTAAATAGTAGCAAGAAGTGCTGCAAAGGAAAAAAAACCCACAACCACATTTATCAACAGAATTGTAAGATTTGGAAGGGATTTCATAGGCCATGTCATTCAGTCTTGTTCCTGTGACTAGTTATTGTTCTTTTCCTTTAGTGTGCCTTGTGTTGATTCCTTAGCATGCAAATAGGTCTTAGAGGTTGATGGGGACTGATAGAATGGTTTATGATTTCAATCAATCAATCAATCAATCAATCAGTCAGTCAATCAATCAATCAATCAATCTTTATTATGGTTCACAGACCCAACAAATCGTTACAAAGCAATGCAAAATTCAGACAGCCTACCTCCAGGTTAAACAAGCATTTTGTTCAGACTTAAAGATAGGGATCATTGGTTCTTGCAACCACCAATTTCAATATCATTTAAAACTGAGCTTTGTGTTACCTTAGTTTTTTTTTAAAAAAAACAAAACTGGTATAGGAGCTGCTATTTAAGGTAGTAGCAATTTGCACTCCAAGATCACATATACTCATATAATCACAGAACTGGAAATGATCTCAGAGTTCATCTCCACTGACTCCATAGACATGACTCTGCACAGCATGCTAGTCCTTTCTTATTTCCTTTAGTGTGCAACATGTTGGTTGCTGGGCATGCATTCCGATGGGGACAAATGTCAGGTTCTGCCCTTAGGCAGTAAGAACCACATGCACCAGATGGGGGACACCTGGCTTACCAGCAGTGCATGTGAAAAGGATCTAGGGGTCTTGGTGGAGCACAAGCTGAACATGAGCCAAAAGTGTGATGAAACAGCAAAACAACAATAACAACAACTAATGGTATTCTAGGCTGCATCAACAGAGCTATAGTGTGCAGATCAAGGGAAGTCATGGTACCACTCTATTCTGCCTTGGTCAGACCATACCTGGAATACTGTGTCCAGTTCTGGGTGTCACAATTTAAGAAGGACGTTGGCAAGCTGGAAGGTGTGCAAAGGAGGGCAACCAAGATGATAAATGAAACCAAGCCTGATAAGGAATGGTTGAAGGAGCTGAGTATATTTAGCCTGGAAAAGAGGAGACTGAGAGGAAATATGAGAGCCATCTTCAAATATCTCAAGGGCTGTCCCATGGAGGAAGGAGCAAGCTTGTTTTCTCCTGCTCTGGAGGGCAGGACTTGAAGCAGCCACTTCAAGTTGCAAGGAAGAAGATTCTGACTAAACATCAGAAAGAACTTTCTGATGGTAAGATCTGTCTGACAGTGGAACTTGGGAGGTTGAGGACTCTCCTTGCTTGGAAGTTTTTAAGCAGAGGTTAAATGGCTATTTGTCATGAACACTTTAGCTGAGATTCCTGCATTCCAGGAGGTAGGAGTAGACAACCCTTGGGGTTCCTTCCAGCTCTAAGATTCTGTGATTCTATAATATGTCTAAGAGGTCAGTGGGAATTTGTACAATGGCTGCTGGTGTCTTGATGGCACCGGTGGCTGCTTAAAAGTAGAGGGGAAGTGATATTTCTCTGCAATGGAAGTGCCAGTTGGGTTTGTCCTAATCTCATCACTACAAGACAGGGAGTGTGGGGCTGAAGGCTGGTGAAGAAACTCCTGAAGAAGTGATCAAAGTGGTTAAGATCTGGGACCACAGAAGTTGATCAAAAGAGAGATGTGAAGGTTCTTCCCATGAAAACGTCCATTAGACAGAGTGACATGTGGTGGATTTCCTCAATAAACACATCACTGTAATGTCTGAGGAGACTTTACTTGGTCAGAACAAAAGTGCTTTCAGACAAACTCACAAAAGTGGAGTCTACAGGCCTATCAACTAGACAGGTTTCTATGAAGGCATTCTTCGGCTCAGCTTTGCACATGCATAGAAATTAAGTTGCGTTCTGGGAGGAAAAACATGCCTGCATTTTCAGAGCTGGATGTCTGATTCAGTGAGAGGTGCAGGGTGTGTATTTTCTACCAGGCTAGCTCAAGGCTGAGCTTTTCCTGTACAAACTTTCTTAACACATTCTAATATACATTCAGAGTAAGCAGATTCCCCTAACAACATCCTTTCACACATTATTTTTTAAGTTGCTTCACGTGTAGGCAATCTATCCCAGCATATACTATAATTCCCACTGCTCCTGCTGAAGGTTCCCCCACCTTAAAGTAACCAGTAGGGCTGCCGTCATCCAGCATTTTGCTTTAACATGCAGCTCATGTCAGTCCTGAGGTTGATGAAAAGCATGTCCTGAAGCAGGACAGGTTATAATTCATATGACTCATCAACAGAACAAAGATGGCATCAGCTTCTCTCTCTCTCTCTCTCTCTCTCTCTCTCTCTCTCTCTCTCTCTCTCTCCATCCGTCAGGAGTGCGGGCAGGAGCCAGGCCCTGTGACTGGTAGGGCCTCACAGAACTGGGGCCTTCCTGAGTTTGTACTTCGACGTGCTTTCGAATTGCTAGGTGGGCAGGAGCAGGGACTAAGCAACGGGAGCTCACCCCATCGCGGGGATTCAAACCGCCGACCTTCTGATCGGCAAGCCCAAGAGGCTCATTGGTTTAGACTACAGCGCCTCCCGCGTCCCCGTAGGAATGATCAAATCTGTTCATTTCTGATTCTCAAGTTGGCGTTGTGGATAGAGTGTCAGGCTGAGACCAGGGAGGGACCAGGGTTCAAATTCCCAATCGAACCCCTTGCTGGGTATTTGTGGGGACTAAATGAGAAAGAGGGGAGCTATGTACCTCACCTTCAGCTCCTTGGAGAGGAAAGATGCAATAAGTAATGAAATTCTATGATTCAGCTGTTCTTGCTATTCTGTTGCAGTACCCATGCTCCCATCTGCTTTGTAGACTATGTTGCAACCGCCAAACGTCATTTACAGCAGCCACCCAAGAATGTCAGGATATGTACAATTTTATAACATGCAGAGAATAATATGTGCAGAGAAATCAGAGAGAGGAACTGAGGGAATTCCCTGGTGGGGTTGAGCAAGGGATGCAAGGGGGGTGGAAAGGGGGGGGATAATATATGTGATTATTGATAATTTGTTATGTTGAAATTGCTGAATAAATTTTTTTTTAAAAAAAAAGGACACAAGGAGGGGACCAGGCTAGATCAAACTGTAATTAAAATATGCAATAAAACAGTCCAATTAAACATTAAAAAGAAAGAATGTCAGATGTTTCCAGTTGCTAGTCGTCACCAGCCATCAAGGTCATTGAGCCTTCATCAAATAAAACTGCAAGGCCAATCTGCTTGCCCAGAGAGGGTGATTGTGACATGACATGAAGTTAAAGGTCCTACAAGGATAGAAGTCACTCTAATTTGGAAATAATGGCAGACCCAGCAGCAAAGCAAGCTCATTGTCACCTAGCAATTATAACCCGAAGATCAGAGTTTACAACCAACAAATCTTGGCTGGTAAACAATTGCATAAACCCTCCTCGAGAGCATTCCTGCGCTGGCTTCCTCACAGTATAAAAAGGGCTCCCATCAAGCAGTTCTCCATCAGTTGCTCTCCCAGCATTCAACCACATCATCTCTCGTCTTCTGCTCCTCAGAGAACAGGTGAGCTGGAATTATTTCCTTTTAATTAAATATAAAAACAAGTTCAAATGGGTTCAGAAAAGTTCAAGGGAGATCACCAAGGTTCTGGAGAACCATGAGGAAAGGTTGAAGTGACTGGGTTTGTTTCACCAGAAGAGGAGAACAGGAGGTTGGTAGGTGGAACATGGTAATATCTGAAGGGTTGTCCGCTAGACAGCACTGAACATTTGTTCTCTGCTGGCCCACAAGAAAGGTCTGGATGTCATGAGTTGTCCTACCCAGAGGTGACCCATTTAAACAATGGACACAGCTAACTACCTCGGAAGGCAGTAGATTTTGCTTCACTGGAGGTCCATTGGTCCCAGTGGGCCTACTCAGAGAAGAAATTATTTTTATACAACCCTTGGATTCTAGCTATTGTTTAGACCAGTCTCAACTTCATTGTTTCTGCTCTGAAGTCAAAACCGAAGAGTCTTCCACCCTGGCTGAGTTTGTACGTTCCCTTCATTCAGCCTCATATCTAATGATGTGAGAACATTCTGCATCTAGTCTCTCTTGTGTTCCTTGCCTTTTGGTTAACCGGATTCCCTCGCTTGCTCTTTCAGACTCTGACTCATTGCAGAAAGATGACTTTCGGCTACGGACACTGCGGCTTCACTTGCGAATCGCAATGCCCCCCGCACCATGTGTGGATCCAACCTCCCCCCTTCTGTATCTGTGTCCCAGGACCCATCATGAGCTGCGCTGATGATTCATGCGCCGTGTCAACTGATGCACCTTGCTGCGGCTATGGCAGCTATGGGGGCTATGGCGGCTATGGCAGCTATGGTGGCTGGGGAGGCCATGGGGGCTGCGGTGGTTATGGGGGCTGGGGTGGCCGTGGGCGTTGTGGTGGCTTTGGGGGCTGGGGCGGCTGGGGCGGCCGTGGGGGCTGGGGTGGATATGGAGCCTGGGGTGGCCGTGGGTGCTGTTGGTAAGATCCTGCCCAGACTGAGGTCAGATGGAACCCATAGAAACCCAAGAAATGACCCGGCAATGAATTTTTGACAAAGTTCTGCAGCTGAGCTTCTGAGCCTGGTTCTCAGAGACGACGAGTGCTCACGATCTCCAAATGAGGTTGATCGTGGCTTCTCTGAGCACCTCTGAAATCCAGGTCTCCACACTCCCTTACCCTCCATTATTATTATTTTTTTTTTGAAAATTCTCTTTACTATGCTGTTCTTCAGATACAAACCATGGTTGCATCTAGATCTTCCTTTATGTCTCAACGTGTTCTGACACTCTGTGCATATGCTTTCAATATCATTAAAAAAAAAATTGTGCTTCATATCACCTGTGTTCTGGTTTTGATTTTGCTGGTGTATGGGGTAATCGCTAAATAGTAGCAAGAAGTGCCGCAAAGCAAACAAACCCACAACCACATTTATCAACAGAATTGTAAGATTTGGAAGGGATTTCATAGGCCATGTCATTCAGTCTTGCTCCTGTGACTAGTTCTTGTTCTTTCCCTTTAGTGTGCCTTGTGTTGATTCCTTAGCATGCAAATAGGTCTTAGAGGTTGATGGGGACTGATAGAATGGTTTATGATTTCAATCAATCAATCAATCAATCAATCAATCAATCAATCAATCTTTATTATGGTCCAGAGACCCAACAAATCGTTACAAAGCAATGCACAGTTCAGACAGCCTACCTCCAGGTTAAACAAGCATTTTGTTCAGACTTAAAGATAGAGATCATTGGTTCTTGCAACCACCAATTTTAATATCATTTACAACTGAGCTTTGTGTTACCTTAAGGTAAAGGTAAAGGTACCCCTGCCCGAACGGGCCAGTCTTGACAGACTGTGGGGTTTGTGCGCCCATCTCACATTTATTGGCCGGGGGCCAGTGCTGTCCGGGGACACTTCTGGGTCACGTGGCCAGCGTGACATCGCTGCTCTGGCGAGCCAGAGCCGCACACGGAACGCCGTTTACCTTCCCGCTAGTAAGCGGTACCTATTTATCTACTTGCACCCGGAGGTGCTTTCGAACTGCTAGGTGGGCAGGCGCTGGGACCGAACAGCGGGAGCGCACCCCGCCGCGGGGATTCGAACCGCCGACCTTTCGATCGGCAAGCCCTAGGCGTTGAGGCTTTAGCCCACAGCGCCACCCGCGTCCCTTATTGTGTTACCTTAGTTGTTTTTTTTTTAAAAAAAAAACTGGTATAGGAGCTGCTATTTAAGGTAGTAGCAATTTGCACTCCAAGATCACATATACTCATATAATCACAGAGTTGGAAATGATCTCAGAGTTCATCTCCACTGACTCCATAGACATGACTCTGCACAGCATGCTAGTCCTATCTTGTTTCCTTTCGTGTGCAACATGTTGGTTGCTGGACATGCATTCCAATGGGGACAAATGTCAGGGTCTGCCCTTAGGCAGGAAGAAACAGGTGCACCAGATGGGGGACACCTGGCTTACCAGCAGTGCATGTGAAAAGGATAGAGGGGTCTTGGTGGAGCACAAGCTGAACATGAGCCAAAAGTGTGATGAAACAGCAAAACAACAACAACAACAACAACAACAACTAATGGTATTCTAGGCTGCATCAACAGAGCTATAGTGTGCAGATCAAGGGAAGTCATGGTACCACTCTATTCTGCCTTGGTCAGACCATATCTGGAATACTGTGCCCAGTTCTGGGTGTCACAATTTAAGAAGAACGTTGACAAGCTGGAAGGTGTGCAAAGGAGGGCAACCAAGATGATAAATGAAACCAAGCCTGATAAGGAATGGTTGAAGGAGCTGAGTATATTTAGCCTGGAAAAGAGGAGACTGAGA
Source organism: Podarcis vaucheri (assembly GCF_965113315.1). Classification (NCBI taxonomy): domain Eukaryota; kingdom Metazoa; phylum Chordata; class Lepidosauria; order Squamata; family Lacertidae; genus Podarcis; species Podarcis vaucheri. Next base: position 2,021,986 of record NC_138754.1, on the reverse strand, counting down.
GGAAATATGAGAGCCATCTTCAAATATCTCAAGGGCTGTCCCATGGGAGAAGGAGCAAGCTTGTTTTCTCCTGCTCTGGAGGGCAGGACTTGAAGCAGCCGCTTCAAGTTGCAAGGAAGAAGATTCTGACTAAACATCAGAAAGAACTTTCTGATGGTAAGATCTGTCTGACAGTGGAACTCGGGAGATTGTGGACTCTCCTTGCTTGGAAGTTTTTAAGCAGAGGTTAAATGGCTATTTGTCATGAATGCTTTAGCTGAGATTCCTGCACTGCAGGAGGTTGGAGTAGACAATCCAGCTCTAGGATTCCATGATTCTATAATAAGTCTAAGAGGTCAGTGGGAATTTGTACAATGGCTGCTGGTGTCTTGATGGCACCGATGGCTGCTTAAAAGTAGAGGGGAAGTGATATTTCTCTGCAATGGAAGTGCCAGTTGGGTTTGTCCTAATCTCATCACTACAAGACAGGGAGTGTGGGGCTGAAGGCTGGTGAAGAAACTCCAGAAGAAGTGATCAAAGTGGTTAAGATCTGGAACCACAGAAGCTGATCAAAAGAGAGATGTGAAGGTTCTTCCCATGAAAACGTCCATTAGACAGAGTGACGTGTGGTGGATTTCCTCAATAAACACGTCACTGTAATGTCTGAGGAGACTTTACTTGGTCACAACAACAGTGCTTTCAGACAAACTCACAAAAGTGGAGTCGACAGGTCTATCAACTAGACAGGTTTCTATGAAGGCATTCTTCGGCTCAGCTTTGCACATGCATAGAAATTAAGTTGCGTTCTGGGAGGAAAAACATGCCTGCATTTTCAGAGCTGGATGTCTGATTCAGTGAGAGGTGCAGGGTGTGTATTTTCTACCAGGCTAGCTCAAGGCTGAGCTTTTCCTGTACAAACTTTCTTAACACATTCTAATATACATTCAGAGTAAGCAGATTCCCCTAACAACATCCTTTCACACATTATTTTTTAAGTTGCTTCACGTGTAGGCAATCTATCCCAGCATATACTATAATTCCCACTGCTCCTGCTGAAGGTTCCCCCACCTTAAAGTAACCAGTAGGGCTGCCGTCATCCAGCATTTTGCTTTAACATGCAGCTCATGTCAGTCCTGAGGTTGATGAAAAGCATGTCCTGAAGCAGGACAGGTTATAATTCATATGACTCATCAATGGAACAAAGATAGCATCAGCTTCTCTCTCTCTCTCTCTGCATCTGTCAGGAGTGTGTGCAGGAGCCAGGCCCTGTGATGAAAAGAGTGTGTGCAGGAGCCAGGCCCCTGTTGATGAAAAGCATGTCCTGAAGCAGGACAGGTTATAATTCATATGACTCATCAATGGAACAAAGATAGCATCAGCTTCTCTCTCTCTCTCTCTGCATCTGTCAGGAGTGTGTGCAGGAGCCAGGCCCTGTGATGAAAAGAGTGTGTGCAGGAGCCAGGCCCATGTTGATGAAAAGCATGTCCTGAAGCAGGACAGGTTATAATTCATATGACTCATCAATGGAACAAAGATAGCATCAGCTTCTCTCTCTCTCTCTCTGCATCTGTCAGGAGTGTGTGCAGGAGCCAGGCCCTGTGATGAAAAGAGTGTGTGCAGGAGCCAGGCCCCTGTTGATGAAAAGCATGTCCTGAAGCAGGACAGGTTATAATTCATATGACTCATCAATGGAACAAAGATAGCATCAGCTTCTCTCTCTCTCTCTCTGCATCTGTCAGGAGTGTGTGCAGGAGCCAGGCCCTGTGATGAAAAGAGTGTGTGCAGGAGCCAGGCCCATGTTGATGAAAAGCATGTCCTGAAGCAGGACAGGTTATAATTCATATGACTCATCAATGGAACAAAGATAGCATCAGCTTCTCTCTCTCTCTCTCTGCATCTGTCAGGAGTGTGTGCAGGAGCCAGGCCCTGTGATGAAAAGAGTGTGTGCAGGAGCCAGGCCCCTGTTGATGAAAAGCATGTCCTGAAGCAGGACAGGTTATAATTCATATGACTCATCAACAGAAGAAAGATAGCATCAGCTTCTCTCTCTCTCTCTCTCTCTCTCTCTCTCTCTCTCTCTCTCTCTCCATCTGTCAGGAGTGTGTGCAGGAGCCAGGCCCTGTGACTGGTAGGGCCTCACAGAACTGGGGCCTTCCTGAGTTTGCACTTTGACGTGCTTTCGAATTGCTAGGTGGGCAGGAGCAGGGACTAAGCAACGGGAGCTCACCCCGTCGCGGGGATTCAAACCGCCGACCTTCTGATCGGCAAGCCCAAGAGGCTCATTGGTTTAGACTACAGCGCCTCCCGCATCCCCGTAGGAATGGTCAAATCTGTTCATTTCCGGTTCTCAAGTTGGCGTTGTGGATAGAGTGTCAGGCTCAGACCAGGGAGGGACCAGGGTTCAAATTCCCTATTGACCCCCTTGCTGGGTAGTTGTGGGGATTAAATGAGAAAGAGGAGAGCCATGTACCTCACCTTCAGCTCCTTGGAGAGGAAAGATGCAATAAGAAATGGAATTCTATGATTCAGCTGTTCTTGCTAGGCTGTTGCAGTACCCATGCTCCCATCTGCTTTGTAGACTATGTTGCAACCGCCAAACGTCATTTACAGCAGCCACCCAAGAATGTCAGGATATGTACAATTTTATAACATGCAGAGAATAATATGTGCAGAGAAATCAGAGAGAGGAACTGAGGGAATTCCCTGGTGGGGTGGAGCAAGGGATGCAAGGGGGTGGAAAAAGGGGGGAATAATATATGTGATTATTGATAATTTGTTATGTTGAAATTGCTTAATAAAAATATTTTTTTTTAAAAAAAAGGACACAAGGAGGGGACCAGGCTAGATTAAACTGTAATTAAAATATGCAATAAAACAGTCCAATTAAACATTAAAAAGAAAGAATGTCAGATGTTTCCAGTTGCTAGTTGGCACCAGCCATCAAGGTCATTGAGCCTTCATCAAATAAAACTGCAAGGCCATTCTGCGTGCCCAGAGAGGGTGATTGTGACATCACATGAAATTAAAGGGTCCTACAAGGAGAGAAGTGCCTCTCATTTGGAAATAATGGCAGACCCAGCGGCAAAGCAAGCTCACTGTCACCTAGCAATTATAACCCGAAGATCAGAGTTTACAGCCCACAAATCTTGGCTGGTAAACAATTGCATAAACCCTCCTCGAGAGCATTCCTGCGCTGGCTTCCTCACAGTATAAAAAGGACTCCCATCAAGCAGTCCTCCATCAGTTGCTCTCCCAGCATTCAACCACATCATCTCTCGTCTTCTGCTCCTCAGAGAACAGGTGAGCTGGAATTATTTCCTTTTAATTAAATATAAAAACAAGTTCAAATGGGTTCAGAAAAGTGCAAAGGAGATGACTGAGGTTCTGGAGAACCATGAGGAAAGGTTGAAGTGACTGGGTTTGTTTCACCAGCAGAGGAGAACAGGAGGTTGGTAGCTGGAACATCGTAACATCTGAAGGGTGGTCCCATAGACAGCACAGAACATTTGTGCTCTGCTGGCCCACAAGAAACGTCTGGATGTCAAGAGTTGTCCTACCCAGAGGTGACCCATTTAAACAATGGACACAGCTAACTACCTCGGAAGGTAGTAGATTTTGCTTCACTGGAGGTCCATTGGTCCCAGTGGGCCTACTCAGAGAAGAAATTATTTTTATACAACCCTTGGATTCTAGCTATTGTTTAGACCAGTCTCAACTTCATTGCTTCTGCTCTGAAGTCAAAGCTGAAGAGTCTTCCACCCAGGCTGAGTTTGAAGTTTCCTTTCATTCAGCCTCAAATCTAATGATGTGAGAACATTCTGCATCTAGTCTCTGTCGTGTTCCTTGCCTTTTGGTTAACCGGATTCCCTCGCTTGCTCTTTCAGACCCCGACTCATTGCAGAAAGATGACTTTCGGCTACGGACACTGCGGCTTCACTTGCGAATCGCAATGCCCCCCGCACCATGTGTGGATCCAGCCTCCCCCCTTCTGTGTCTCTGTCCCAGGACCCATCATGAGCTGCGCTGATGATTCATGCGCCGTGTCAACTGATGCACCTTGCTGTGGCTATGGCAGCTATGGGGGCTATGGGGGCTATGGCAGCTATGGTGGCTGGGGAGGCCATGGGGGCTGCGGTGGTTATGGGGGCTGGGGCGGCTGGGGCGGCCGTGGGGGCTGGGGTGGATACGGAGCCTGGGGTGGCCGTGGGTGCTGTTGGTAAGATCCTGCCCAGACTGAGGCCAGACGGAGCCCATAGAAACCCAAGAAATGACCCGGCAATGAATTTTTGACAAAGTTCTGCAGCTGAGCTTCTGAGCCTGGTTCTCAGAGACGACGAGTGCTCACGATCTCCGAATGAGGTTGATCGTGGCTTCTCTGAGCACCTCTGAAATCCAGGTCTCCACACTCCCTTACCCTCCATTATTATTATTTTTTGAAAATTCTCTTTACTATGATGTTCTTCAGATACAAACCATGGTTGCATCTAGATCTTCCTTTATGTCTCAACATGTTCTGACACTCTGTGCATATGCTTTCAATATCATTAAAAAAAATGTGCTTCATATCACCTGTGTTCTGGTTTTGATTTTGCTGGTGTATGGGGTAATCGCTAAATAGTAGCAAGAAGTGCTGCAAAGCAAACAAACCCACAACCACATTTATCAACAGAATTGTAAGATTTGGAAGGGATTTCATAGGCCATGTCATTCAGTCTTGCTCCTGTGACTAGTTCTTGTTCTTTCCCTTTAGTGTGCCTTGTGTTGATTCCTTAGCATGCAAATAGGTCTGAGAGGTTGATGGGGACTGATAGAATGGTTTATGATTTCAATGAATCAATGAATCAATCAATCAATCAATCTTTATTACGGTCCAGAGACCCAACAAATCGTTACAAAGCAATGCACAGTTCAGACAGCCTACCTCCAGGTTAAACAAGCATTTTGTTCAGACTTAAAGATAGGGATCACTGGTTCTTGCAACCACCAATTTCAATATCATTTACAACTGAGCTTTGTGTTACCTTAGTTTTTTAAAAAAACAAAACTGGTATAGGAGCTGCTATTTAAGGTAGTAGCAATTTGCACTCCAAGATCACATATACTCATATAATCACAGAGTTGGAAATGATCTCAGAGTTCATCTCCACTGACTCCATAGACATGACTCTGCACAGCATGCTAGTCCTTTCTTGTTTCCTTTAGTGTGCAACATGTTGCGCTCTCTCTCTCTCTCTCTCTCTCTCTCTCTCTCTCTCTCTCTGCATCTGTCAGGAGTGTGTGCAGGAGCCAGGCCCTGTGACTGGTAGGGCCTCACAGGACTGGGGCCTTCCTGAGTTTGACCTGGAAGGGCAAGGTGCGGCCACACAGGTGAGGCTTGACAGAAGACTCGTAGCACCTGGTGGCAAGGGCCGGGAGGGGTATTTAAGACCAGCAATTCCCTCTGGCTCTTTGCCACAGCAACACGCTACCCACCTAGCTGTGCTTTGGCCTCCTGACTCCTGGTTTCCTGACCCTTGGACTCTTGGCTTCCTGACTCCTGGTTTCCTGATTTGTGGACTCTTGGCTTCCCAACCCCTGGACTGCTGACCCTGGACTGCTGATTCCTGCTTCCCAACCTCTACCCCAGTCCCAACGTACCAAGCTGGTACTCCAACTGCCTGTAACCCAGACCGTGACAGCATCTCTTAAGAAGAATGAGTGGTGGCCCATCCCATTTCATCACCTGAGAGGAAGTGGGAAGGTGCCACTCTGTGCATGTGTCATGCACCACCCACCCGCCTTGCCCCCACCCCACCAAAGCATCACTTACAGGGTCACACTGCTAAGGGTTCCAGCAAGGTCTCACAAGAGCCCTGTAAGATCTTGTGAGAGAATGCAGAGGTCTCTGGAGGTCTCCTGCGACCTTCCCGGAAAACATGACACCTCCCTCACTTCCGCCTAGCTTACCAGGGTCTCAGAAAGGTCACCTGAGACCTCTCGAGGCCTCAGAACAATTTTGTGGGCCTCTCACAAGATCTCATCAGAAGTTGCCGCTTCTCTTTGTTTTTCCGGCAGTGCCAAGGGGCCTCTGTCTGTCTCATGGGTGGGATGGCCCTGAGAACACTAGATCCCACCTCCCTTTATAAAATGCAGAAAACAGAAGCACAATGCGCTTACCATACTGAAAGATACCCTGGAGGCAGTTATGACAGAGAAGAGTCAACTTTGTAGCTGGCTTGGAAGAACATGAGCCTGGCGGTGTTCTGGCTGTTCTGACATTCTCATGATTGATTCATCCATCCATAACACTGACATGTCATGAACGGATGAATCATAAGAATGTTAGCTGCAGGGGAGAGTTGATGGGAAGCCATTGATTTTAGTTTCCCTAATTCCCCCCTTTCCCTTACATTAAATTCAGCTCACATCATTTTCACATCTTTGCTAAAATGGCCTACATAGTTTATCCTCTTTTAACCCCCCCCCCCCCAAAAAAAAACACCCTGTTAGGCTGAGAGGCATTGAGCTTCACGTGGCCATGTGAGGATCAAAGTGGTCAGGAAAATTCAGCAGCAGCTTAGTGCAATTTTAACAAGCATTTCTTTTTGGGTTTAATTTTGCACAATATGCACAATTCTCACAAGGTACAGTCTTCAGATAGGGCTGGAAGAGACTTCCTGGCTGAAATCATGGAGAGCAACTGCCACTCAGTGTAGACTATGCTGGAATAGATGGATCTAGGTTTTTGTTCATTCGTTTGTCAGGCAAAGCCACTTGAATAGAGCACGAGGCAGAGTATTGATAGGTATAGCCTGGGGAGAGACACAAGGGCCAGCTGGAGGGTCTGGAAGCTGCCATTTAAAACTGCCTTCAGTTCCCTGGAGTGATGCCACCAGCAGTGGTGTGAAGCTCACTGGGGCACTGACTTTGGAAGGTGCATGACAAGGTGACTTTGTCCTTACACCCGCATCTGGCCTGTGGTCACTATTTTCTGCTTAACATGAGACGTGAAATGTGCTCTGTACTCCCCCTTCATCATCAGGCTGCTCCCCTAAGGTGTCAGTCACCACTATGTTCTTGTCAGGCTTTGGGGAATTGGCTTCCTTCCCCTGTGGCAGTAAAACAAAGATCAAACGAAAGGAGTGTCTTACCAGTTAGAATTTTTAATAATTACAGTGAGAGAACAAAGAGCACATCGCCTAGAAATGGTGGTGCTCCCATTTAAGGCTCACACCCCCTCCTTCCCTATTAGTCTACATTACTCCTACGTTTTGTAATCTGAGCTCGTACCTTCTGTGCTTTCTTTTCTGAGGTTTTCTGAGCCCTTCGCGAACTTGGGGAGAGCAGAGGAATGCTGTCCAACGTCTGTGAATCTGTTAACCCTCTCTCTTCCAGTCAGGGCCGGATTTAGGTTTGATGAGGCCCTAAGCTCCTGAAGGTAATGGGGCCCTTTATATGTCCAGCTGTCCTTTGTCAACAACAAATTGTCACTGCTTTTTGTGTTGAATATATGCTATATGGTAATTTATGGACCTAATAGGTATCTAAGGCCATTTGCATATAACAAAATATGTATTTTATCAAAGTAATTGTTGAAAAGTCCATGCAGAATGCAAAGTCCATACAGAATGTAGGCACCCTATATATAGAAATGAGCAAACCAGTGATATCTGAGGGAGCAGGCTAGCAGGAGGGGGCCCTTTACTTACATCATAGGATCCTACACAACACAAACCACTGTTGCTGCATGTAGGCTTTATTTTATTTGTTTTTCATCTTATATTTTGGAAATGTACATCCAGGTTTTTTTCCTTTAAATTTTTGTGGAGCCCCCAAGAGAGTGGGGCCCTAAGCTATAGCTTGTTTAGTTTATGCGTAAATCCAGCCCTGCTTCCAGTGTTTCTTCTCCTCGCTGTTCCCCATCCAGTATTTCCCAGCTTCTGTATTCTGAACTATGCCCCTCTGCAAACCACTGTTCCAAATCTATACTGTCCTCCTGCTCCTGGGAAGATTCAGGATCTGGATCAGGAGCAGGGGGAGGGAGAGGCTCCCACCGTTCCTCCTCAGTGCAGCCCTCCTCAGTGCAGTTCCTCCTCAGTGCACCCCTCCCCTGACAGTTCTCCCCTCTGACCAGCCTGGGGATCTCATCTCTCCAGGCTAAGCACTTTATCTCACCAGGCTCCAATCTGCTTCCTACAGATGCCCCACCCCATAGCTCATAGGATCCACTTCTGAACCTCACAGGAGGAGTGGCATCTTCTACCCAGAGATGTTTTCTTTCGTGTCTACTCCAGAACAAGGCCTCTGAACCGCTATCTGTATTACAACTTCCAAAGCAATGCCAGTTTATTCAGTATATACCCTGGGAACCAAAACAACAAAGAAATGGACAAAGGCTACATGAATGCCATGACAAGTTTTATTGCAGAAGGGGGGAAGAAGATAAATTCACAGACGGAACAAAAAGGTATACATTTGGAAAGGTATCACTCATTCGAGGGAGGCTGAACTACCCTGTGTGTATGCAATTCATTCACGCTGATCAAACAAGGATAAGTCCCCAGAGGTGTATCTATACAGAAGCATTTGCAGGGAATAAAATATGGGCTGATGGGAATATGAGCCACACAACCACCATGGTACATCGGCACGGCCACTCATAGAAACCTTTGGAAAGCTTCTACAGCACACCAAGGAAATTCTGGGTGACACAGACAATGCAACAACCTTTGGCTATGATATCCTACAAGTCTGAATTTGCACGCATGGAACAAGGAGCCTGGGGAATTCCCTAGGAAAATGGCACACAAATCGAGCCTATGGACTTGTTGGTATCTTACGCACACAGCTGAGGGTGCATTACCACCAACTGGTAACACATTCCCTCACCCCCAGGGAATTCTGGGAAGCCCGGTTCAGTGAGGGAAGGGCCATTGTCAAATGAGAGTTCCCAGAATCCTTTGCAAGAAACCATGCCATGCAATAATACTTGAGACGGTAGAAGAGGAGCTTAAAAATGTAAAGAAAAAGCACTGCTCAAGAAAGAAGCATTTGTGAGCCTGGCCTTCAGAGAAGGTGTGAAGGCCCACAACAACTTTCATATAGGTTGCTGGATCGAATAAGATGTAACTTGGCAGAGTTCTTTGCTGGTGAGGTCGTTTCTTTATCCATTGATGTTCCTTCTGTCGTGGTCAAAGCTCTCACCAGCAGCCACCATAGCCACCCCACCCACGGCCAAAGCCACCCCAACCACCGCCATAGCCACCACGGCCCGCACCATAGCCATAACCGTAGCCGCATGGTGCCGTGCAGGAAACAGCACATGAATCATTGGCGCACGACATGATGGGTCCTGGGACTGTGATTAAGAAGGGTGGGGGCTGGATTGGCACGTGGTGTGGGGGGCATTGGGATTCGCAGGTGAAGCCGCAGTTTCCAAAAGCCATCCTTCTAAAATATCTGAAATGATAACATTTGAAAGTGTGGTTAATGGGATGCTATAGGTAAAAATGGGATGGATTGAGAGCGACCAAGCTGATGTTGGATGAACATTGATGAAACACAACACAGGAATGCATTGAGGTTCTATAGGTCTAAAAGGACATCGGGAGAGGGCCTGCCCAATATTTACTAGGCAGGGAGTTCCAGAGGATATAGATGTTGCTACAGTGAAAACGTTGTTCCTTGCAGGTGTGGAAAGAAAATCAGGTTAGGTGTAGGGGACAAGGCAATCCTTCGAATAAACTGGTTCCAACCTGTCAACGGCTTTATAAAGCTTGAACCTGGTTGCAAATGGTTAACCAATGCTTTTGAAATATCATGCAATTTGCTATTCTGTGTTCAACATTTTTGCCCTGCATTCCTAAAAAAATGGGGCTTTCCTCCTCCCTAAGACAAGCTCAACAACTTTGACCTGAACCCCCCAAAAGGGGGTAGATCACTGCCAGTCTTTGTGAGTAGATTGCAATCTCTTGGAAGATGGCCACCCCGGTATATATTATAGAATGCACGAAGATTCTTTCTCTCTCCTCCCATCAAGATGTGCATTGTGATGGGTTATCACAGGAACAAAGGAAGGTAACCCTATACTGAATCAGACCATTGGTCTATCTAGTATTGTCTGCACTGACTGGCAGGGGTTGTCTGGGGTTTCAGGCTGGATTATCTCCCAAACCTACCTGGAGAAGCTGCGGTCTGAACCTAAGACTTTCTCTATGCAAAGTAGGAGATCTACGACTGAGCTATGGTCCTTGGGTCCATGTAGGACCATGTGGTCTATGTGGATTTCCAGTGGCTCTGCAGGCCTTCAGAGATGGAGTCTCTCCCAGCTCTCCCAGGAGATTCCAGGATTTGAACCTGGAACCTTCTGTATGCAAAGTGGGTTGCCAAGGGCTACCAAACCAACCTTGGCACCAGAAAGATGTTCATGGAGGTGATAGCAGCCCCTAGCGCATAGATGGGTTTTCACCAATACATTGCCTTGCAGATGTTTTCGACTGGCTGAAGCTGAGGGAAGCTGGAGTCAAAAACACATGGATAAGAGAAAGAACAAGAAACCATCACACACGTACCTGGTGCTCCAGAGATGGAAATCTCAAGAAGTGATGTAGAAGTGAGGGAAGTTACCGTTTGAAGACTTCTGAGCCTGCCACCCCTTTTATACCATCTCAGGGTGACATGCAGATGTGGTAGGGAATCCCCTCCCCACAATGCAAGGATATAATTAGCAGCTGATCTCTGGTACCCCACTCCAAAGAAAGCACCTTATAAATGCTGCATCTCTGTTTGTGATAATTAGGAGATTATCTGCCCACCTGCGATTCTCTCTCCAACCAAATAAATGCCTATGGTTCGCAGTTCAAAAGTCTGATAGTTAATGCAGGTTGGTGGAGACCAAAGCCAGAGCAGTGCTTGCCCACATCAGAGGACCCTAAACAAAAAGATACGAGCGAAGCACAGCTTGTAAAAGAAGAAGAAGAGTTGGGAAAGGAATCCTGGGAGAGTAGCAATTAGTGATCACAGTCGCACTTATGACATCGTCTTGGCTGAAAGACCACACCAAATCTGGGTTGCCAAACTTAGCATAGGAGTCTCCTTTCCTTTTTTGTGAGGGGTGGAGCAAGTAAAAGAAAGCATTTGTGTTGGTTTTTTTTAAAAAAAATATTAAAATGCAAAATAAGATTGGAAGGGTTCTGATTGGGGGTGGTGGTGATGATGGTGATTAATTGATTGATTGCCTTCTACATCACCATCTCAAGGTGATTTACATATAATATTACTTTTATTTATCACATTTATAACACACTTTTTTCTCCAAGGAGTTCAAGGTGGTATATACATTGTTCTCATTTAATCCACATAGCAACCCTGTAAGGTAAACTAAGCTGAAAGGCAGTGACTAGCCCAAGGTTAAACACTGAGCTTCATGGCTGGGTGGGGATTTGAACCCAGGTCCTAGTCTCACACTTTAACCACTACAGTGGTGCCCCGCATGACGAACGCCTCACGAGACGAAAAACTCACAAAACGAAAGGTTTTTTCGTTTTTGAGTTGCTTCGCAAGACGAATTTCCCTATGGGCTTGCTTCGCAAAACGAAGCTTGCCCCGCAAGCTCCGGGGATAGCGGGGAAGCGCAGCGCGTCTTACCCGCTGTCCCCGGACCTCTTTTGAAGCAAGGGGCGGCGCAGAGAAGATCGCTTCTCCCCGTTGCCAGCCCCGCAATCTCCGGGGACAGAGGGGAAGGCGCAGCGCCTTCCCCTTTCTCCCCGGACCCCTTTTGAACCAAGGGGCGGCAAGGGGGAGAAGCGATCTTCTCCTCTCCGCCCCTTGCTTCAAAAGAGGGGACAGAGCGGCGCTTCCCCTCTGTCCCCGCACGGTCTCCATAGGAACGCATTGATTGATTTTCAATGCATTCCTATGGGAAACCGTGCTTCGCAAGACGAAAAACTCGCAAGAAGAAAAAACTTGTGGAACGAATTAATTTCGTCTTGTGAGGCACCACTGTATGCCACACTGGCTTTCAGATGAGGCAAAACTAAAACACCAGCAAGGGACACTCATGCTAAAGACCCATTTGTCCCCCTGGGAAAGCCTATGGAACAAAAAATGTCTTCGACCAGGACTTTTTTTCCAGTCGGAATGTGCTGGAACTCAGTTCCCACATCTCTCAGGCAGGTGCCATTGCCATTATAAGAGAACAAGGGAGGTGTTCATGGTGAGTTCCGGCACCTCTTTTCCTAGAAAAATAGCTCTGTCTTTGACCATTTATGGAAAATGTACATCCAGTGGGCATCTGTTGTTATCTCGATAGGGTTGCTGTTCCACGGAACTGGGGCAGCCACAATCCAGCCCAGTGTGACCCAAATGGTTGTGCTCCTCTGGATCTGCCTTGGTCATATGCTGGTGGTAGTTTGTTCTGGACCAGAGCATTGATTATCCATTCAGGAATGAACAGATCAGACTGCTGACCAATGGATCAGTCTATTTAAAGGCTTCATGGGTTCATTTGTAGCACTGTTCCACAGTTTTTCTCCATTGATCTGCAAGAAGCCCACATGAAGATTCCTATTACTGAAGTTTGCTCTATGTGGGACTACCCATGAGGTTGGTCTGGGGGCTGTGGCTGGTGTAGAACTTGGCAACTGACTTACTTGAAGGCGCTGAGGTCCAGCTCCGAGAGTCTTCTGGTGGTTCCCTTCCTGTGGGAAGTGAAGTTACTACAGAGAATCAGGCAGAGGGCCTTCTCAGTAGTGGCGCCCGCCCTGTGGAACGCCCTCCCACAAGATGTCAAGGGGTTGAACAACTATCTGACTTTTAGAAGGCATCTGAAGGCAGCCCTGTTTAGGGAAGTTTTTAATGTTTGATGTTTAACTGTGTTTTTAATGTTCTGTTGGGAGCCACCCAGAGTAGCTGTGGAAACCCAGCCAGATGGGCAGGGTATAAATAATAAGTTGTTGTTGTTGTTGTTGTTGTTGTTGTTGTTGTTGTTGTTGTTGTTGTTGTTCTTCTTCTTCTTCTTCTTCTTCTTCTTCTTCTTCTTCTTCATCTTCATCTTCTTCCTCACCACCACTATGACCACCACCATGACCACCGCCACCACCAGCATATAACACTTTGCTTGTGGGATTTGCGCTACCTGCTGATCTGCTACTGGGTCAGTTTCAAGGATTTGGTGGTAGTGTTCTTGGGAGAAAAGTGATGATAAACCTGGACAGCATCTTAAAAAGCAGAGACATCACCTTGCTAACAAAGGCCTGTATAGTTCAAGCTATGGTTTTCCCAGTAGTGATGGATGCTTTTGAGTTCTGGTGCTGGAGGAGACTCTTGAGAGTCCCATGGACTGCAAGAAGATCAAACCTCTCCATTCTGAAGGAAATCAGCCCTGAGTGCTCACTGGAAGGACAGATCCTGAAGCTGAGGCTCCAAGACTTTGGCCACCTCATGAGAAGAGAAGACTCCCTGGAAAAGACCCTGATGCTGGGAAAGATGGAGGGCGCAAGGAGAAGGGGACGACAGAGGACGAGATGGTGGGACAGTGTTCTCGAAGAGACCAGCATGAGGGAGGCAGTGGAAGACAGGAGGGCCTGGCATGCTCTGATCCATGGGGTCATGAAGAGTCGGACATGACTAAATGACTAAACAACAACAACATAAGACTCTAGTCCTCAAGGTGCTGAATATTGGGCTGATTTAAGTAAGAAGCCGCTGAGTCAGACCGTCAGTCCATCTAGCTCAGTATTGTCGACACTGGTTGGCAGTGGTTCTGCATGATTTTCAGGGCAGGAGTCTCTCCTGGTCATAACCTGGAGATGCCAGGGATTGAATATGTGGGCTTCTGAATGCCAAGCAGATGCTTTGCTCGGGGGTAGACTTTGGTCTTTCAGATTTCAGCGGCGCCCTGGGAGAGCCCAAAATTTGGCACCCCCACCTCTCGCCTTCTGTTCAATTTGCTACATTATTGTTTGGATGGCATGCGACAGCCCCTAGGCTTGGCACCCAGTACAGTGCAACCTGTTGCGCTGCCCTAAATCTGCTTCTACTCTGCTGCTGACCTGTGACACTCTTCAGAATTATTTGTTTGCTTACCAGTGCTTTACAGAAGGACAATAACTCACTTTACCAAGTGGCACGATGAGAGTGGGGAGTGCAGAAAGAGGCTGAAGGGCTGCGAGGCTTCTTCTAAATGAAAGCTTTCAACCAGCTTCATAAACAGTCATCAAACATTTATATGAGCTCAAATGCTTGGATTGTTTCATGGTTTGTTTATGGGAGATTTCTATACTCTCTGGCAGCATCATTAAGGCGGGGAAAGTAAATGCAACACTATTTTTTTATGCATCCGCTAATTGGGTCACTGTTTATAGGCGCCTTATCTGGGTATATATTTATCCTGAAATATTCCTCTGTAATAATTGCATTGCTGTTGTTGTTTCTGCTTGTTTACAGGACCCATCTTCCACTGGTCTGAGTTGATGCAACTGAGTTGAATGGGAGAGAAACTGAATTCAGTTTGCACTGAAAGGTGAATTTTACCTAATTCGCACTATCTGAAACAATGCACGGAACGAAAGCGCAAGGATTTTTGAAATTTGCATTTCTCTGAATTTTTCAATGCAGTTCTCCAACTCCTAAAACTAGGCCCATTCCTGAATAAAAATGAGTATTTTGGTGAAAATAACATACACAAATACATATTGTTAGCGGATTTGCAAAAATGTGTATACTAAGCAAAATTGCATGCAAAAATGAGTATACCTGGACAATTTTGCATTCAAATTCTGATGAATTTTCATGAGAATTTTTTTTATTATTGCAATTTTTCTCCATTGAAGTCAAGGTGACACACACAGTTTCCTCTGTCCTCATTCAATCCCTGCAACAACCCTGTGTGGTTAGGATAGGCTGGGATTCGTTGACCAGCCCCAGGTTACCCAGTGAGCTTCATACCTGAGTGGCGATGTGAAAAATGGTCCCCCAGGTTATAGTCTGACACTCTAACCACTACACCACATTAGCTCTCCAAAAATTTTTAAATGTTGTGGAAATGTGGAGAACTGAGCTGATGGTGGCAGGACATTCCTGGAAGATTCAGGAAAGCTAAACGTAGGGATTTCTTCATGCAGCACATAGTTAAACTATAGACTCCCACAAGAAGCAGTGAGGACCACCAACTTGGATAACTTTAAAAGAGGAGTGGATAAATTCATGGAGGTTGTCAGGGAAGTGCTATCAGCTCAGAGGCGAGAGGTGGAAGGGCAGTTGTGTTACAGGGAGCCTCCAAAGATCTTGCGAAGCAGTTCTTCCTCTGGCGAGGAGGGAAGCCCCGCCTCCAGTGGGGAAGGAGCGCAGGGATCAGAAGATGCTAGGGAGAGCCTCAACACCTAGCCAGAGCAAAGGGGAGGGGAGGCAAGTCCCCCTTTGCCGGCGCCCAAATTTCACAGTAGGTTTGCGTGCAGAGAGAGGAGGAGAAGAATGGGGGTCACACGACTGTTAGGCTGGGGAAGGTACAAGGACTTCCCACTCCCAGATTCTGCTAGCGACTGAGCAGACACGGACTTGCGATGCTCTGCAATGTAAAATAGTGTGTACAGATAATAAAGCCTGGAATAGACAGGTTGGAGTCTTGCTTGTTTGCTCTCGAGCAACCACACCACCACCTGACAGAGGTGAAGGCTATTGGTGGCTACTAAGATGACTATGTTCCACCTCTTCTGTCAGGGGCAAGATGCTTCTGAATACTAGTTGCTGGGAATCTCAGGTGGACCGTGCATAACTGTCAACTTTCCCCTTTTTAAAAGAGAAATTCCCTTATTCCGAATAGGATTCCTCGCAAGAAAAGGGAAAAGTTGACAGCTATGGGACAGTGTGCTGTTAAACTCAGGTCCTGATTACAGGTTTCCAGCAGTCACCTGGCTGGGCAGTGTGAAAACAAGATGCTGGACTAGATGGGTGATCAATCTTATGTCCTGATCCTCTTAATGCTGTAGAAATACTAAGATACTAAGAGAAACACAAATGCATATCTTCACTCATCCCTGGCTGTATTTCACCCATTGTGTAAAACTAATCTGGCTCTTTCTTTCAAAGGTACTATCCAGAAATGGACATAGGAGAACAGGTATAGATTAGAGGTAGAGGACATGAAGCAGGATTTGATCCCTAGCATCTCCATTTAGGCCCGGGACATGCTCATTGTTTGAAATCCCAAAGAATAGCTGTAGATAATATTGGGCTTGATGGACCAGTGATCTGACTCAGATAAGGCACCTTTCTGTTTAAATCAGCCCTTTTTTCATAACCTTGATGTCAGGGAACTGACATCGGAGGGAGAGGCGAAGGGGAGGCTCCCAGATGATGCTGGCGAAGGACCCAGCAGCAGGGGGAGAAACAGCTCAGTAGAGGGGGAAGCCAATCAGCGCAACACCGGGGATAAAGGGAGGCAGACGGGGGAAGTGGAGAGAGGGCTCCAGGACTCTTCACTGGACATCAGTGAGGAGAGTCCAGGTCCTCCTCTACCCACGCCTTCCCTGCGCAGAAGACTCCCGCGCAGGGAGAGGAGGAGGAGACTGGGGGTCAAACAACTTTTATGTTGGAAGAGGTTCAAGAAACACCCACTGACGGATTCTGCCAGTGACTGAGGCAGCCACCATGAGAAGGGGCTGTGCAGTCAGAAAGGTTTAACAAGGCAAATTAACTGAGAAAGGCACCAGTTTACGCACGAGTAACTCATACCCATTACACTTGAGAAATCATATTTAGAGAAAGCACCAAAGTGGTCAAGCAGCTTTTGTGTCATGCAGAAAGAACCGGGTTCAATTCCTGACATTTCTAGATAAGTTTGGGAGTGCCTGAAACCCTGGAGAGTTGCTGCCAGAAAGTGGTTCTAGATTCGGGTGGGTAGCCATGTTGGTCTGATGCAGTCGAAATAAATAAATAAATAAATAAATAAATAAATAATTGTCCAGTAGCACCAGTGGATCTAAAGAAGTGTGCATACACACAAAAGCTTATACCCACAACAAACTTAGTTGGTCTCTAAGGTGCTACTGGACAGTTTTTCAATTTTTCAAATTTATTTCGACTGCCAGAAAATGAGTAGACAATAGTGATCTGTAAGGATAAAGTATAGGATTTATAACAAGTCAATTTCTGGTGTCTATGTTCAGGTTACAGCTGCCCAGCCAAACTCTTTGTAGAAAACACTTGGATGTCCTAGCCAGTCAGGGATTCCTTAAATTCAGTTTCAGTAACAAAACTGATCCATAAAACACATCCCCACTAAATCTTAAAATAAAGAAAACCTTGTCATGGCACAGAGAAAGAGGTGGTGTATTGGTTTCGATGTCAGAATAGGACCTGGGAGGTCCTGGGCTCAAACATTCCATTTAGCCATGAAGCTCAAAGGGATGGAATTTGGGCCAGCGTCTGGAAGGACAGATCCTGAATCTGAGACTCCAATACTTTGGCCACCTCATGAGAAGAGAAGACTCCTTGGAAAAGACCCTGATGTTCGGAAAGATGGAGGGCACAAGGAGAAGGTGACGACAGAGGACGAGATGGTGGGACAGTGTTCTCGAAGCTACCAGGATGAGTTTGACCAAGCTTTGGGAGGCAGTGGAAGACAGGAGTGCCTGGCGTGCTCTGGTCCAGGGGGTCACGAAGAGGCGGACACGACTAAAGGACTAAACAGCAACAACCTCACAGGGTTGTTGTGAACATAAAAAGGGGAGGGGGGAAGTGTGCATGCCACCATGAGTTCCTTGGAGGAAAGATGGGATATAAATGTAAAGTTAAACAACTCAAATGACATCCTTCCAGGAATAGGAGACAGACCCACAAACCCAAGAAGAGGTGCCCCCCGAACTATTTCTGTCTCCAGCAACATCCATCCTGTGACCAATCTAGCTAAGCCTTTTGAGTCAATCCTAGAGCACAATGAGTAAATCTAGGGAGTGGGGGTTGCAGATAGGGGGGGAGAGAAAGAAAGGAACGGCTCATAAAAGACTTGAAAATTAAAGGATGGTGCAGGGCGGAATCCGCTTGCATTGGTTAAGTCATGCCACCAAATAATTAGCACAAACAAAGAGGGTAACAATTACATTTGTTTGGGGTGACAGGAGGTATACAGCCTCTGGATGGGCTGTCAAACGCGGTGACATTGCCTGCACATTTGGCCGCCGCAAATTCAGTATAAAAAGCTCCACCGATGCTCAGATTTTCCAACAGCTCCTTTGAGGAACAACCTCTCCAGAATCCTGCACCTTTGAGGAAGTAAGTCTAACTGAGCCTCTGCAGTGAAGTTAAAGTTTCTGCTTTGCTTTGAAGTAGGTTTTGGTAAGAATGGGATACTTAGGAAGCAAAGTTTGAAGAGGTGTAGGGTGGGCGAAAGGGCAGGACTTGATTGAATGGGCTTAATTTCTGCAGGGGGTGTTCTAGCACTGGCTTTCCAACCATGAACAGGGAGTTGACTAGATGACCCTGATATTGACTGATTCTACCCATTCCATTTCAGACCTTGCCATCTCCAGGAAAGATGACCTACGGAAACTGCTGCTTCACCTGCGAGTCTCAATGCCCCCCTCACCATGTGGGGATCCAGCCGCCCCCTTTCCGCATCACTGTCCCAGGACCCATCATGAGCTGCGCCCGTGACTCCTGTGCTGTGTGCTGTGATGCACCCTGTTGCGGTGGCTACGGTGGTGGCTACGGAGGAGGCTGGGGTGGCTACGGAGGTGGCTGGGGTGGCTACGGAGGTGGCTGGGGTGGCTACGGAGGTGGCTGTTGTGGAGGCAGAGGATGGGGCTGGTGAGGTCCTTGGCCAACGGCATTCCCACGTGGTCATTTTTGGAAAGTCTAACTAGCCGGCAATGGAAACCCACCTTGAGGATTTGTGCCTGAGCCTGTGATCGAAGGTCCCCAAAGTCTCATTTGTTGAACTAACGTTCTTCATTGAGTTCCCTTGGGAAACCTGGGTCCTGGGCCTTGTATTTTATTTCTCCATTACTCTGTTGTCTTCCCTTCCCCTCCTCTGAGATCTTCCTTCCCCACCTCCTCTTCATGTGAAAGAACCATCTTGAATTCCCTGCAAGACTTCTGGAAATTTCTAAGCAGAGTACAAGCCGAGTATCTAAAACCAGAGTCGCGCTCAAAGCACAATGAGATGTGATTTGTTTATTTTTGATTTCTCCTTTGGTTCTGTTGACTCCACCTGCCCTGGTAGTCTTCCAAGCAGGCAGGAAGGAGCAGGGCAGATGAGGAGGTTGGAAATGTGGGTCTCAAAATCACACCCTGTAACTCAGCAGAACAATAACAACTGCTGTGTCCTTCTCCCACCAGATGCTTTAATGATCTCTCTCTGCTATTGTTGTGGTTTTGGCTGTGAACCTTTGGATTTTCTCCTCTTCAAAACAGAATTCGCTCATTGTAAAATCTTGTTTCTCAATAAATTCATGTTGCATTTCACTTTTGGCATTTCGGTTTTTTATTTCAATCTGTCTCCCTCACAGACATGACAATCACACCTGCACACCAGCAAAAGGTTGTTTCCAAATCTAGTTCTATTCTGAGTGGACCCTTTGAAGTCAGTGGCCATGACTAACCTAGGTCCAGTGCTTTAAATGAGTTTGCCCTCAGTACAAGACTAGGAATGCATCTGGGAGTTGCTGGATTGGTGCATAAGTGCATCTTGCCTTCAACACCATGTTCCTCCTCAGATGCCCCCCAGGAATCCCACAAGGAGATCATGGAGGGCACAGCCCTCTCCTGCTGTTGTCTGCCCATAGTATTTGGGTCACAGCCATCCCCACACACTTCATTCTCCACATCACATCTTGGGAAGGACACGTAGCTTGGTGGGACTAGTTATTATTTCCGTTATAATGCCTCAATGGTGCTTCCAGACCAGCATATCTGATGCTTCTGTACCAACCTCAAGGGCAGCACCACACAGAGCACATTTAAGCAATCCAACTTGGAGGTTACCCTTATTCAGGACGGCTGGAGTTGGTGGCTGCTGTAGCCCCACTCCATGTGGAGGGCAACATATTTTCTCATTTCTGATATTATGAAATCTCAGGAAGCAGGAAATGATATCTGCCAGACACCCTGAGGACCAGCTGCTGGTGGGTGCAATTCAGGGATGTTGAATCTCAGGCCTGGGATTCTCTCATGCCACAATCCTCATCAAAACATCCAGAAAAAATACACAAGGAAAGAGCAGGATGGAACAGGTCCGCATACTCTGGTCATGTTTCTTCTTGTGTAGATGGTGGATAGAGAGAGTGTGAAGAAGGAAGCCTTAATTCACAAATGTGACATCCATCTTTGCTGTTCTACCCTGTTTTGCCTCCTGCCAATGCCTTGCCAATGAGAGTTGTCCAGAAGGGAATACGGCTTTCAAGTTGAAAAGTGTTCTCCACTCGTGGGGAGTGGCAGGGGCTGGTGGCTGCGGTGAAGGGGTGATGAGTGGTGCACAAAAGGGCTCCGGAGAGGGGCTGCTTAAAATGGCGGTCACTCAAGCACTGCTGCTGCTGGCACCAACCCCCTTCCTCCTCTAGGCAGGGCAGGGAGAAGCCAGGAGAAAGGAGGCGCCGCTGGCGCCGCCGTGTGAGGAAGAAGGAAAGAACGTGTGTGCTGGTGATCCACGCGGCGATTCCTGGACCCTCCATGGACCGGATCCAGAAGGCAGTTGGGCCTGATCCGTCCCGCGGGCCTTAGTTTGCTTACCCATGATCTAAGGCTTCCACATAAAACCAAGACATTTGCCGGTATGGTATTGTTTGCGACTCCTCTTGGTAACATCCATCAGGGCAGCTTGGCCAGCCCTGCCCTTTTCCTGTATTCCATCGTCAGCGTGCAAATATTGGAGGCAGGGGTCACTGATGTAGAATAGAATGTTCTTATTTTCATCTGAGGAATGCTGGAGGGTATCCAGTTGCTCACCAGGTGTCAGCTTCGTTCTGGAATGAGGACAGATGATGAAGATATCCCGCTTTATCACTACCCGAAAGAGTCTCAAAGCAGGTAACATTCTCCTTTCTCTTCCTCCCCCACAACAAACACTCTGTGTGGTGAGTGGTGCTGAGAGACTTCAAAGATGTGTGAATAGCCAAAGGTCACCCAGCAGCTGCATGTGGAGGAGCGGGGAAGCAAACCCAGTTCACCAGATTACGAGTCTATGGCTCTTAATCACTACACCACACTGGCTCTCAAAGAGAGATAAGAATACTGGAATGTGAGGGGAGAGGAGGGAGAGCCTAGCTGCCTGACTTCAGAGAACAGAGAACAGGCAGCAGATGGCAACGGTAACCTGATCCCTGAGCATAGTGGGCAAGGAAAGCGGGGCCCGAGCAGAGATAATAAATAATAATAATAATAATAATAATAATAATAATAATAACAACAATAACAACAATAACAACAACAACAACAACAACAACAATTTATTATTTATACCCCGCCCATCTGGCTGGGCCTCCCCAGCCACTCTCGGCGGCTTCCATAAAAACCAAAAATACAGTAAAATACACAGATACACAGACTGGCAGTTTGAGCTCAGACGCAGGGGAAGGGAAGCCAGGAATAGCCTGCCCAAAAACTCAAAGGCGCGAAAGGGTATGTGAGAGGCGGGAAAAAGAACGAAAGTGAAAGGGCTTTTTGCCCTGTTGGAAGAAGACGAAGGGGCAGAGTTTAGATCCGGCAACTGCGAACTTGGAGTCAGACATGGAGTGACGGAGCTCTGGAATGATTTGTGTGTTTAAGCAATAAACCCGAGATAATTACTGCTGGTGCCTCGCTTCTGTGGGAGAGCCAAGCCATTACACCAGGGTGGGATGGCTTGAACATATTACACTGTCAGGGACTGGACAGCAGAGGAGGAATGGTGGAGACCATCTCCCTCTCCTCCTGGGCCTTCCAGAGAAGAGGAAGACAGTGTAGATTTACAACAGTGGTTTGCGGGAGGTCATAGCCCCGAGGCTGAAGAGGGGGAAAGCTGGGAAATTATGAGAAAGGAGCAAAGAAATAATGAGAAAGGATTTTTGTTATACAAAAATCTCCAAATGGGTCTGAACTCCAATGTCTAAAACTCCTGGTAGAGGACAAGGATCTAGAGATCACGGTAAGGGTGACCAAATTCTGTGCAACTGCCATAAAACTTAGGGAACAAGCTGCACTACCAAAATGATTAAGGTTTTAAATGACAATTTTAGGTTATATTTTAGTGATCAGGATTTAATGTATATTTTTAACTGCTGTTAAATCTGAATTGCGTTGAACACAATTGCAACTCAATGTATTCCTGTTGTGTTTTATGATTTTCCTGATATTGTAAGTGAGCCGGAACTGGTCTGTGACCGTAATAATAAAATTCAAATTCACCAGGGGAGAGACAAGTGACAGACTCAGTGTCTTGTCTTTAGAAAGTAGGAGAGCAGAGAGCTCAGGGGCGGAAGGCGCAGATCAACCATCGTAGGGATGACATATAATGGGATTTCACTCTGAGCAACACCATCACTACAAGAGGCCTCTCTGTGAATATTAAATAAAAGACCTTGGTAAGAACTCTCTTTGTTTATCTCTTCCTGGCAGCCTACTGAGGTGGGGGTGGAGAATCGGATTCCCTGAATCCTGACATACACGGATCCTGGCTCCACTGCACTGGCCAGTTAGTTTCCAGGCCCAATTCACAGTGCTGGTTTTGACCTTAAATGGCTCAGGAGTGCAATATCTCAAGCACCACCTCTCCCCGAATAAAACAACCCAGACTCTACAATCATCAACTGAGATCTTTCTTGGTGTGCCTCCTTCACAAGAGGTCTGGAGGGCAACAACATGATAATTTGCCTTTTGGGTAGTGGCTCCTTGTTTGTGGAATGCTCTTAACACAGAGGTCCATTGGGCACCTTCATCATAGGTCTTTAGGCACTAGATGAAAACTTTCCTCTTCATCCGGGCTTTGGGCTAACTACCAGCCTACAGTTCAGTGGTACCTCGGGTTACATACGCTTCAGTTTACAGATGCTTCAGGTTAAAGACTCCGCTAACCCAGAAATAGTACCTCGGGCTAAGAACTTTGTTTCAGGATGAGAACAGAAATCGTGCTCCGATGGTGCGGCAGCAGTGGGAGGCCCCATTAGCTAAAGTGTTTAAGAACAGTTTCAGGTTAAGAATGGACCTCCGGAACGAATTAGGTACTTAACCCGAGGTACCACTGTATATCCTTTTAAATGTCTCTATGAGGAGTGGTGTGGGGGGAGTGATATTATTGGTAGGTTCCACCCCCCCTTTTTATGTTGTGCTTTGTGGTTTTCTTCTGCATTTTATGCCATGGACCTCCCTGAAATCTTTGGATGAAGGGCAGTGTACTTTTGAGAGCCAGCATGGTGTAGTGGTTAAGAGTGGTGGACTCATAATCTGGGTAACCGGGTTCGCTTCCCCGCTCCTCCACATGCAGCTGCTGGGTGACATTAGACTAGTCACACTTCTCTGAAGTCTCTCAGCCTCACTCACCTCACAGAGTGTTTGTTGTGGGGGACGAGGGAAAGGAGATTGTTAGCCACTTTGAGACTTCTTAAGGGGAGTGAAAGGCGGGATATCAAGTCCAAACTCTTCTCCTCCTCCTCCTCTTCCTCCTTCTCCTTCTTCTCCTTCTTCCACTACCATTACTAATAATAAATGTAACTTGGGGCTTGCATCATGGAAAGCATGGGTTGCCCCTCTGAGCTTTGCATCCTCCCTAAGTTAGGATGTGGATAATGAAAGCTGGGGGGATGGCTGTGTCCCAGATACCACACAGGGAGAGCCAAAGCTTCCCACACCCATGATTCACATGAAGATGGGACCTGAGTGCTTCAACATGGAAAACATGGGTTATCCATCAACCTATGGCTCCTCCTCAATGTTCGGAATGAAAGTGGGGGAAGGGTCCTGAACCAAATACTAGAGGAGTGGGGCTACAGCAGCCACCAACTCCAGCCGCCATGACTAAGGGTAACCTCCAAGTTGGATTGCTTAAATGTGCTCTGTGTGGTGCTGCCCTTGAGGTTGGTACAGAAGCATCAGATATGCTGGTCTGGAAGCACCATTGAGGCATTATAACGGAAATAATAAGTAGTCCCACCAAGTTATGTGTCCTTCCCAAGATGTGATGTGGAGAATGAAGAGTGAGGGGATGGCTGTGACCGAAATTCTATGGGCAGACAACAGCAGGAGAGGGCTGTGCCCTCCATGACCTCCTTGTGGGATTCTGGGGGGCATCTGAAGAGGAACATTGTGTTGAAGGCAAGATGCACTTATGCACCAATCCAGCAACTCGCAGATGCATTCCTAGTCTTGTACTGAGGGCAAACCCATTAAAAGCAATGGACCTAAGTTAGTCATGGCCACTGACTTCAAAGGGTTCACTCAGAGTAGAACTAGATTTGGAAACAACCTTTTGCTTGTGTGCAGGTGTGATTGTCATGTCTGTGAGGGAGACAGATTGAAATAAAAAACCGAGATGCCAAAAGTGAAATGCAACATGAATTTATTGAGAAACAAGATTTTACAGTGAATGAATTCTGTTTTGAAGAGGAGAAAATCCAAAGGTTCACAGCGAAAACCACAACAATAGGAGAGAGAGATCATTAAAGCATCTGGTGGGAGAAGGACACAGCAGTTGTTGTTGTTCTGCTGAGTTACAGGGTGTGATTTTGAAACCCACATTTCCACCATCCTCATCTGCCCTGCTCCTTGCTGCATGCTTGGAAGACTACCAGGGCAGATGGAGTCAACAGAACCAAAGGAGAAATCAAAAATAAACAAATCACATCTCATTGTGCTTTGAGCGCGGCTCTGGTTTTAGATACTCGGCTTGTACTCTGCTTAGAAATTTCCAGAAGTCTTGCAGGGAATTCAAGATGGTTCTTTCACATGAAGAGGAGGTGGGGGAAGAAGATCTCAGAGGAGGGGAAGGGAAGACAACAGAGTAACAGGGAAAAGAAAATACAAGGCCCAGGACCCAGGTTTCCCAAGGGAACTCAATGAAGAATGTTAGTTCAACAAATGAGATTTTGGGGACCTTCGATCACAGGCTCAGGCACAAATCCTCAAGGTGGGTTTCCATTGCCGGCTAGTTAGACTTTCCAAAAATGACCACGTGGGAATGCCCTTGGCCAAGGACCTCACCAGCCCCATCCTCTGCCTCCACAACAGCCACCTCCGTAGCCACCCCAGCCACCTCCGTAGCCACCCCAGCCTCCTCCGTAGCCACCACAGCCACCTCCGTAGCCACCCCAGCCACCACTGTAGCCGCCCCAGCCTCCGCAACAGGGTGCATCACAGCACACAGCACAGGAGTCACGGGCGCAGCTCATGGTGGGTCCTGGGATGGTGATAAGGAAAGGGGGCGGCTGGATCCCCACATGGTGCGGGGGGCATTGAGACTCGCAGGTGAAGCAGCAGTTTCCGTAGGTCATCTTTCCTGGAGATAGGAAGATCTGAAATGGAATGGGTAGAATCAGTCAATTTTAGGGTCCCTCAATTTCTGATTCTTTAAGGTTTCCAGTGCCCCACATTCCTTTATCAGTTTATGGGTTTATTTTATCTTTTTTTCAAAGTAATATTATTAATAATTACACCCACCCTAATGAAAATGTATCTGCATTCACATTCTTGCAAACCCATTTCCCTTAAAAAATAATATATGCATATGCTTCTTATAGTCACTAATATATGCATTTCTTCTATAAAAGCTTTAATTCTTTGTATATACATTTGTGTATTCAGTAATTTACTGGAGAAGAGCATTGCAAGATTTGGAGCACTCTAAATTTCAAACAATGGATGTGTTTTAGTTCACATGCCCCCCCCCCCGAAAATGATAATTGAGTAGGTTTGCCTTTGAATATGGACTGTATTGGATTTCTCCACCATTCCTAATCTGAGACCATCAAAGTGAGCATGTCATTCAAGAGATGGCACCATTGCTAGTTATAGCAGACGACTGGAAAACAGTCTCTTTTCTGAAGTTGTCTCTTTTCCCTACCCTCCCAAAATGCAAATAAGATAGCTGATTGGGTGCTAAAGAACTGAACTATGCCCAATGCACAAAATCCAGAGATGCAGAACAAATATCCGACCAGCCATAGGGAAGTAGATGGACCTTCTAAGGTCAGGTATCTTCAACGTTCTCAGACCCAGGATTCACTTTTAAATCCAACATGCATTTGGGAATACATTTCTTAATTTGTTACTATATACTGTGGTACCTCGGGTTACATACGCTTCAGGTTACATACGCTTCAGTTTACAGATGCTTCAGGTTAAAGACTCCGCTAACCCAGAAATAGTACCTCAGGTTAAGAACTTTGCTTCAGGATGAGAACAGAAATCATGCTCTGGCGGCGCGGTGGCAGCTGGAGGACCTATTAGCTAAAGTGGTGCTTCAGGTTAAGAACAGTTTCGAGGTTAAGAATGGACCTCTGGAACAAATTAAGTACTTAACCTGAGGTACCACTGTATTTGTACAATGCTGATGGGGTGAGCTCCCATTGCTCGGTCCCAGCTCCTGCCAACCTAGCAGTTCAAAAACATGTAAAAGTGCAAGTAGATCAATAGGTACCACTCCAGCGGGAAGGTAAACGGCGTTTCCGTGCACTGCTCTGGTTCGCCAGAAGCGGCTTAGTCCTGCTGGCCACATGACCCGGAAGCTGTACGCCGGCTCCCTTGGCCAGTAAAGCGAGATGAGCGCCAAAACCCCAGAGTTATTTGTGACTGGACTTAACTGTCAGGGGTCTTTTACCTCTATCCAGCTTGCAACAGGTCACAAGCTACTAGTGGGTCCTGACCCACCAGTTAATCACCAGTGATCTAGTCAATGCCTGAGCTCTCTGCAAGGGATCTAGTGTTTGAACAGCCCCTGCAGATGTCTGCCCAGCCTCCACTTGAATCCCCCCAATGTGGGACCGGCCATCCACACTCAAGGTACGTCTAGTTCCACTGTCAAATCACTCTTTCCTTCAAGAGGGGTTCACCCACCGATGCTCGATCCAAGTCTACCCTCATGTCACTTAAGCCCACGATACACCTCCTACTTCAAACATTGCTTCCTAAATGCCCAATTCTTACCAAAGCCCACTCCAAATCAAAGCAAAGACTTTAGCTTTGCCGCAGAGGCTCAGTTAGACTTACTTCCTCAAAGGAGAAGGAATCTGGAGAAGTTGTTCCTCAAAGGAGCTGTTGGGAAATCTGAGCATCGGTGGAGCTTTTTATACTGAATTTGAGGCAGCCAAATGGCCAGACAAAGCCACTGCGGTTGACCCATTCAGAGGCTGTATACCTTGTGTCACGCCAGACAAATGTAAATGTCACCCTATTTGTTTGTTTGTGCTAATTATTTGGTGGCATGACATAACCAATGCAAGCAGATTCCGCCCTGCACCATCCTTTAATTTTCAAATCCTTTATGAGCTTTTCTTTTCCCTCTCTCCTTCTTCCCCATTTATGATTGTTGTCATAATGTCCTACTGTGCTCTGGAATTGACCCGAAAGCTTTGGGTAGATTCCTAACACTATGGATAGCTCTGGAGATACAACTGCTTCACTGGGATCGTCTTTTGGTGGGATTGTCTAACTGTCCAATGGTCAGATAGTGTGATTTTTCACTACCCACAGGGTATAACCACCAACTGGTGCAGCTTTAAAAGAGAATTAGAAAAATTCGTAGAAATTCATATCAGTGGCTGCTAGCGACGATGGAGCCTATGCTCTGTCTTCATGGACCATAGAGATGATGAACAGCCTCGGTCCAGTATATCTGAAGGAGCGTCTCCACCCCCATTGTTCTCCCTGAGGTCCAGCTCCGAGGGCCTTCTGGCGGTTCCCTCCTGGTGAGAAGCCAAGTTATAGGGAACCTGGCAGAGGGCCTTCTCGGTGGTGGTACCCGCCCTGTGGAATGCCCTCCCATCAGATGTCAAGGAAATAAACAACTATCTGACTTTTAAAAGAAATCTGAAGGCAGCCCTGTTTAGGGAAGTTTTTAATATTTGAGGTTTTATTGTGTTTTTAATATTCTGTGGGGAGCTGCCCAAAGGGGCTGGGGAAACCCAGCTTAATGGGCGGGGTATAAATAATTTATTATTATTATTATTATTATTATTATTATTATTATTATTGTTGTTGTTGTTGTTGTTGTTGTTGTTGTTGTTGTTGTTGTTGTTGACTGCATTTGTGCATCTCTCCCCTAGTCAGGTTCAGAATCTGAGCCGGTGTGTTGGATCAGGTCCAATCCAGTCCAGGATAACACAGACCTGAGCAGAGCTGGTTTGCAGAACCTTAAGAATTTTAAATCCTAATTAAACATCTGGCTGGATTTCCGCAGACACTCTGGGCAGCTTACAGCACATATAAAAATACAGCAAATGTCAAACATTAAAAACTTCCTGATACAGGGCTGCCTTCAGATGTCTTCTAAAAGTTAAGTAGTTCTTTATCTGCTTGTCATCTGATGGGAAGGTGTTCCACAGGGTGGGAGCCATAGCTGAGAAGGTCATCTCCCTGGTTTCCAGTACCCTCACCCTGAGAAGGCCCTCTATGTCTGGGCTGAGTGATGGAGGTGGAGACGCTCCTTCTGGTACCCAGGGCCGAGGTGATTTAGGGCTTTAAAGGTCAGCACCAACACTTTGAATTGTGCTTAGAAATGTATGGAGAAGAAGAAGGAGACCCAGGCTGAGACCCCCCCCCCCAAAAAAAAAGTCCAAAGGCAGGTTTATTCAAGGTTAAAAGCCCTAATTAAACATGTGATCAGCTCCAAGGTGTGGTGGGAGGTCAAATGGTAGTCCATGCCTACATTCACACTATACATCTAAAGCAGTATGATACCACTTTGGACAGTCCTGAATTTCCCTGAAGAATTCTGGGAGCTGCAGTTTCTTGTGGGTGCTGGGAGGTGTTAGGTGGACACCCCCTGCCACCGCCACCCAATTCCTCTCCCAGAACTGCATTTCCCAGATTTCCCTGGGAAGAGGGATTGGTTGTTAAACCTCTCTGCCGTTCCCCTAAAAAACAACATTCCAGTTTTCTTGGTTCGGAATTAAATCTCAATTTACGTAGAGACGGAGTTGTTAAGGAGTTAGTCCATTTGTCTATCTAGGCCTGCAGTTCTCCATTCAAATCATATGCTCTGCAAAATATTCCACCCAAAGATGATCCCACTGTCTCCAGTGCCTTCCATCATGTTAACAAACTAAGCTAAGGCTTTCAGATTAATCCCAGAATAGGAGATTCTGAAATAATAATAATTGGGGAGAGGGAGAGAGAAAGGAACAGCTCATAAAACAGCTGAAAATTAAAGGATGGTGCAGGGCGGAATCTGCTTGCATTGGTTATGTCATGCCACCAAATAATTAGCACAAACAAATAGGGTAACAATTACATTTGTTTGGAGCGACAGAAGGTAGACAGCCTCTGGATGGGCTGTCAAATGCGGTGGCTTTGCCTGCTCATTCGGCCGCCTCAGATTCAGTATAAAAAGCTCCACCAATGCTCAGATTCTCCAACAGCTCTTCTGAGGAACAACCTCTCCAGACTCCTTCTCCTTCGAGAAAGTAAGTCCAATTGAATCTTTGCAGTGAAGCTAAAGACTCTTTGTTGATTTGAAGTGGATCTTGGTAAGAATTGAGTATTTGGGAAGCAATGTTTGCAGTAAAAGGTTGTGTCTGTCTGTTTGTGTCTATGTGCATTGGGAGGGCAGAACTCAATCCAATGGGTTTACGTGACAGGAGATAGATTTTGGTTGAACATGAAGCGGGGAAATGCTTTTGATGCTAGTAGGAATTTAACAGTGGAACCAAGTATACCTAGAAGAGTGGTGGACTCTCTCTTCTCACTGGGGGTTTCAAGCAGAGGCTGAACAGACTTTTGCAGGGGACATTCTGCTGCTGGATGACCTGCAGTGTGGAGAAGGGTGGACTAGATGTACCTTACAAGGATGATACTTCATCTCCGAATTTACTATGCTAAGTATAGCTTGCATTTTCTGAGCACATTATCTTTAGCACATGTTAAACTTTCTAGTTAGTCCATTGATTTTTTGAAGTTGGAATAAGTCTAGGGATGGGGGAATCTGTCCATTTTGGTTTCTCTCATTGTCTTAGCTTATCAATCTTTATTCAGTTCTCTACATCACACACACACACACACACACACACACACACACACAGAGGGAGGGAGGGAGGGAGGGAGGGAGGGAGAAAGAGATATCAGCATTTTAGTAGGGAGCACCCCAACATTTGCATGCAATTTTGCCTAATATGCACATTTTTGGAAAACTATTCCCTTTTACACAATACATTGTTGAATGTTATTTTAGGAAATGTATACATTCATAAGCACACCTTACCTTAACTTACCTTAGTACATGCATTCTTGTACACAATACTTTGCTGCAGTAATGCATTGCAAAATTCAGGGAAGTGAGAATTGTAAAGGACAGCTGCATTTCCACTCACCTATTGATTAAGAAACTGCAAATTAAGTAGGTCTTCCTTTAAATGTGAACTGAATTGAATTTCTCCTCCAACCCTATAAAATAATAATTACTCGAGGATTGCTGTTCACCAACTGTCCATCCCAATGCCAAATGGTGTCCCTAGATTTATTCACACACCCTTTCCATTTCAGACCTTCCTATCTCCAGAAAAGATGACCTACGGAAACTGCTGCTTCACCTGCGAGTCTCAATGCCCCCCTCACCATGTGGGGATCCAGCCACCTCCTTTCCGCATCACCATCCCAGGACCCATCATGAGCTGCGCCCGTGACTCCTGTGCTGTGTGCTGTGATGCACCCTGTTGCGGTGGCTATGGTGGTGGCTACGGAGGAGGCTGGGGTGGCTACGGAGGTGGCTGGGGTGGCTACGGAGGTGGCTGGGGTGGCTACGGAGGTGGCTGTTGTGGAGGCAGAGGATGGGGCTGGTGAGGTCCTTGGCCAAGGGCATCCCCACGTGGTCATTTTCAGAAAGTAGAGCTACCCAGCAATGGAAACCCACCATGACAACTTGAGCCTGAGCCTCTGGGCCAAAGTTTCCAGGAACTCACATGCTGAATCATTTTTAAATTTCCTCACTGAGTTCCCTTTAGGAAAGTTGGGTCTTGGGTCTTTCAAGATATTGCATTTTCTTCCTATGTTCTCTTCCCTTCCTCTCCTCTGAGGTCTTCCTCCCTTACCTTCTCACTCACGGCTGCTCTATGCTTGATCAATTTTGGTTTGGTTCTTTTGTCCCAATCTGTCTTGGTAGTCCTACCAACAGGTAGGAACTGGGTCAGATGAAGGTAAAGGAACAGTAGACTCCGGTATCAAGCTCTAAAGCTGAGCAGAAGAAGGAGAAGTGTGTCCCTCTCTCCTTTGAAGTTTTTGTGATGTCTCTCTGCTATTATTGATGTGATCTTGGCTATTCATTTTCTCCCTGAAAGCAAGAGCTTTTATTGGAAACTCCTGTTTTCTTTCTCAATAAAGTGTTATTGCATCTAAACTTCAGCCTCTCGTGTTTTACTTTTCTTCCTCAATTGCATGAAATCCACACATGCACTCAAGGTTAGGATACAAAGGAGATTGCTGGATCAGAGCAAAAGTTCAGTTGAGTTCAACGTCTTGCTCACCCTGATGGCCAACCAGATGGAGCCAGGATGTCCACAAACAGATTATGGAGGCTAGAGCTCTCTTCCCATCTTGTTTGCCCCTTATATTTATTTAAGGTAAAGGTAAAGGGACCTCTGACCGTTAGGTCCAGTTGCTGATGACTCTGGGTTGTGGCGCTCTGGGTTGCGGCGCTTCCGGGTCATGTGGCCAGCATGACTAAGCCACTTCTGGCGAACCAGAGCAGTGCACGGAAACGCCGTTTACCTTCCTGCCAGAGCGGTACCTATTTATCTACTTGCACTTTGACATGCTTTCGAACTGCTAGGTTGGCAGGAGCAGGGACTGAGCAACGGGAGCTCACCCTGTCATGGGGATTCGAACCGCCGACCTTCCGATCAGCAAGCCCTAGGCTCTGTAGTTAAACCCACAGTGCCACCTGCGTCCCTTACATTTATTTACTTATTATTTATTTGTAGCATCTGCACCCTGCTCTTCAGCAGAAAGAGCAGTCTACACACAATCTGAACAAGACAGTCCCTGCCCAGAGGCTTGCGATCTAAAAATCAAAGTACCACAGAGAAGGTGGAAATAACAGGGAGGGGAGAGGAAAATCAAAATCAAAACCCAATTTCTAATCAATTGTTCCCTGTAATGAGAAACTGGCATATTTCAAGTGCCTGATGGAGCTAGGCTTTTGGAACAACTGATGAGTTGAGAAGGGTATGGAATGGATGCTCCCAGACGATGGTTGAGGGCTGTCCTATTTTTCTAGAAAAAGAGGTGCCAGAACTCACCATGAATGCCTCCCTTGTTTTCTTATAATGTCAATGGAGTCCACCTGAGAGCTGCCGGAACTGAGTTCCAACGAGTTCCAGCTGAAAAAACCCCACCCTAGTTGATGGGAGAGGAAGTCTACTAGAGCCTGATTTGGACCACAGACCTCCCCTCACTTGCCATTATCCCCATCCCAACTGAAAGGAGATCCATAGATGGATGGTATGGCCCATGATTTGCGTGGACAGGCAGAGTCCCCCCAACCCCAGGCGACCCCCGGGTGGAATAAAGACTCAAGGCACCATGTTATGGGATTAAAATTGGCCACAACTTTATTAAAACTTCAGATGCAGGGAGACCTTGGTTTAGGCACTGGGTGTTTATCCCTCCCAGTCCCCGGCCGGGGAGCTGGGGAACATCAGGGTTATCCAGAATGTGTGGGGATTGAGCTGGCTCTGGAGAACGTCTGTTCAAGCTGAGAGCCTGCCCCACATTTCGCCGCCGTTGAAGGGGAGAGCAATGACAACCTCTCGGCATATGGCCAGTGCCTCCCCTGAAACAACCCCTTTAATGGGGAACCCTGGGATCACCACCGCAGGGGGGGGGGTCACTCCTTCATGCCCTCCCCATTTAGGGAAGATAGACTAAAGGATTCCACCTAAGGCCTGAAACCGCCAAAGTTGTGACGTGTTGCTACAGGGAAGGCAAAACCTGCCAATGCAGGAAAATTCATTTCTGGCCCTTGAGAAACATAGAAAATAACAGGATATATTTATCCCAAAGTCTTCCAACTTTAAAAATTAGGTAAGGAACCAAATGTTATATAATACTGTTTTATAAATTATAATTTATGATCATTTGGAATTTAAATGTATTTTCATGTAATATTTGAGACTTCCAGCTGATGAAGGCGAATACATCGAAACAGGGCCCTGTCCTGGTTTCTAATCCACAACTGTCTTCTGCTCAATGATTGAGACTAAGACCTCTACGATGAATCTGGACTAACATGAACTTATCGCTACTCATAAACTCTTATCTCTAATTCTGTAATGAATTATTGTGTTACGAGTTTGAGTTTGTAATCTCTGTTAGAGTTTGTAATCTCTATTTGAGTTTGTAATCCTTGTCAGAATATATACTTTTGAATGGATTAGTTTTTGTTACTATGGACTATTGATTTGCGAGTAGGGACCACTCCCACTATTGAAACTTACACTGGCCTGAGTTCTGTGTGTGCTTTTTTTCTTGGTATATTTAATAACAAGAACTCCAACTTGTTTAGGGATAGGATAGCTGGAAGAGGTAGGCGGAGACCCTCCAGGTGTCTGGCTTGGGGGTGTGTGATGCCCAGCTGTACTGCCGGGAGCCGCATAGGTCCAGGGGGGCTGCATGCAACCACGCCAAAGACGCCCCCCCATTTGATGTGGGGAGCGGTCATTCCCTGATGAAGCCCCCAGGTAGCACCTTCCATATAAAGCATGGACAAGGGGGGTCTGTGGACCCACAGATGCTGTTTCACAACCACTCCCATCATTTATTGATTTATTCAGTTTATACCCTCCCCTTCTTCCATAATAATAATAATAATAATAATAATAATATATTTTTATTTATATCCCACCCTCCCCAGCCGAAGCCAGGCTCAGAGTGGCTAACAACAATAAAAGTAACACAATTTGCATAAAATCACAATCAATTAATTGAAATGCATTCTAAAATCAACTCATTCTAAAATCAATTCAAAATCAAATTAATGGCAACCACTGGGCTAGAGTTCTGTGAGGATTGCCAAAGGAGAGGGGTCAGACTATGCCATGGCCAAAGGCCAGGCTGAACAGCTCTGTCTTGCAGGACCTGCGGAAAGATGTCAAGTCCCGCAGGGCCCTAGTCTCTGGGGACAGAGCGTTCCACCAGATCGGGGCCCTTGCCGAAAAGGCCCTGGCTCTGGTTGAGGCCAGCCTAACTTCTCTGTGGCCTGGGACTTCCAAGATGTTTTTGTTTGAAGACTGTAAGGTCCTCCATACCAGGAGAGGTGGTCCCATAGGTACGAGGGTCCTAGGCCGTATAGGGCTTGAAAGGTTAAAACCAGCACCTTAAACCTGGCCCTGTACTCCACCGGGAGCCAGTGCAGCTGGTAGAGCACCGGGTGAATGTGATCCCGTGGCGAGGACCCCGTAAGGAGTCTCACCATGGCATTCTGCACCCGCTGGAGCCCGGGGTGGCAAACACACAAGCTGAGAAACAACTGAAATATCTAAATAGATTTACAAACAATTCCAATACAGGTGCAGTCTGGGGAAGATATTTAGGTACTTAAAGGGCTTGTTAAAAGGGGAAGGTCTTCAGTAAGTGCTGGAAAGGGAACAGTCAGCCTCTGGCTATTACTTCACAGAAAAAAATTCCCGTGCGTAGGTGGTGCAACACTAAAGGAAAGATTCCAGTCATGTGCGAAACAGACCTCTTCAAAAGAAGTGGGAGGCTCTCTCTGCTGCATAGCACAGGGACCAATATGATATATAAGGGAGGAGATGATATTGTTATAAAAATTGGGTGTTCATCAGTATGCAGATGACACCCAGCTCTACCTCTCCTTTAAATCAGAACCAGTGAAGGCGGTGAAGGTCCTGTGTGAGTGCCTGGAGGCTGTTGGAGGATGGATGGCGGCTAACAGATTGAGGTTGAATCCTGACAAGACAGAAGTACTGTTTTTGGGGGACAGTGGGCGGGCGGGTGTGGGGGATTCCCTGGTCCTGAATGGGGTAACTGTGCCCCTGAAGGAACAGGTGCACAGCCTGGGAGTCATTTTGGACTCACAGCTGTCCATGGAGGCACAGGTCAATTCTGTGTCCAGGGCAGCTGTCTACCAGCTCCACCTGGTATGCAGAATGAGACCCTATCTGCCCGCGGACTGTCTCACCAGAGTGGTGCATGCTCTAGTTATCTCCCGCTTGGACTACTGCAATGCGCTCTACGTGGGGCTACCTTTGAAGGTGACCCGGAAACTGCGATTAATCCAGAATGCGGCAGCTAGACTGGTGACTGGGAGTGGCCGCCGAGACCATATAACACCAGTTCTGAGAGATCTGCATTAGCCCCCAGTACGTTTCCGAGCACAATTCAAAGTGTTGGTGCTGACCTTTAAAGCCCTAAACGGCCTCGGTCCAGTAGACCTGAAGGAGCGTCTCCACCCCCATTGTTCTGCCCAGTGCCCATCTCCTGAGGGCCTTCTGGTGGTTCCCTCACTGCGAGAAGCAAAGCTACAGGGAACCAGGCAGAGGGCCTTCTCAGTAGTGGCGCCTGCCCTGTGGAACGCCCTCCCACCAGATGTCAAAGCAATAAACAACTATTTTACTTTTAAAAGTCATCTGAAGTTTTTAATGTTTGAAGCTGTACT
This sequence comes from Podarcis vaucheri, assembly GCF_965113315.1. NCBI lineage: Eukaryota > Metazoa > Chordata > Lepidosauria > Squamata > Lacertidae > Podarcis > Podarcis vaucheri. Next base: position 1,986,243 of record NC_138754.1, on the reverse strand, counting down.
GTTTTTAATATTCAGTTGGAAGCCGCTCAGAGTGGCTGGGGAAACCCAGCCAGATGGGCGGGGTATAAATAATAAATTATTATTATTATTATTATTATTATTATTATTATTATTATTATGCAAGACACACACACATGCAATGGCAGAAACACACTCCACAGAAAACCAATCCTTCACCCTTCAAAAATTAGGAAATATTCCCTGAAGGGAAAATAACCACTTTAGTTGAGTAAACAGAGCAATCTCAAAACAATCTTGGCCCTCTTAATGATACCAAATAGTCTCTCCACACCATGTTTAATTTTAGATACCTATATCATGTGCTGTCATATTCACCTTTCCTCTCTCCCACTGGGAGCATCAGAGCCTGACAGAGTGGCCACCTCCCAAGAGACTGCAATCGACTTACAGAATTAAAAAACTGGCAGTGATCTATCTCCATTTTGGGGGGTTCAGGGGGTTGCAAACATGCCTCCTGCATGGATCACGTTCGCGACCCGAGTGTCCACTGTAATGGCATTTGGATTTGAGGATGGAAGATAATGTTTGTTTATAGAAAGTGGTTTTGCAGGGTGTTATATTGGAGTGGATGAAGTGAATATTGTTTATATAGAGCGGTCAGGCGAAGAATCAGAAGTTCTTTAATTTCTGAACTTTATCCCCCCCCTCTAAATCTCTTGTCTGCTTCTTCTTTATTTCTCTCTCTTGAAATTTTTCCTGGTCTCTCTCTTTCCCTACATTTTAATTGTATTTAGATCAATGTTTCAGTTTTGGACAAAACAGAGAGAGATCTGATATTTTAATTTCTCTTTGTGAATCCTAATAAAACTTTTTTTTAACAGCTTCAGTTAGGACTGGGAGAGACTCCCTGCCCGAAACCCCTGAGTGTGACTTCCAGTAAGCATATAGACAAATACGGAACTAGGTGGAGCAATGGACAGACTCTTTATATGAGAGCTCCCTGTGATATTGATGTATTATGAAGTAGTTCATTTCGCTGTCAAGCAGCTTTGAGAAAGAACCTTCTGATGACAAGAGCTCTTTGACAGCAGAACAGACTATCATTGGCAGTATTTAAACAGAGGTTGGAGGGACATCTGTCAGGGATTCTTAACCTGTCATTCCTGCATTTCAGGGGGCTGGACGAGATTATTCCCGGAGGTTTCTTCCAACTCTACAATTGGATTCTATGAGTTGTATGTGATTCTATGAATTCCATGCAATTCTGTGAGTTCTAGCATAGCCACTTCTTCCCTATGGAGGAGGTGGGGTTGTGGGCTTCATGGCCCCTCCATGCGCACAGAGGCTGGAGCCCAGCCCCCGAGCAATTGGGGGAATCCCCGGCCGCGTCACCCCCTAGTCGGCCAATCGGCTGGCTCAGGGGGCGTGGCCTGCCCTATTTAAAGCAGGATGCGGCCGGGGATCTCCTTCTTTGCCACCCATCAGCTGTTCCTGTTTCCCACCCTCCCACCTTATAAGGTTTTCGTTCATTGACCTTGCTATGGACCTCGGTTGGTCTCCATTTAGGGGCCTGGTAGGAATTTTCCCACTTGGCAAATTGGCACCAGTCACTTGGTTTTCGCCTACCTTGTAGCAATCATCACAACTTTCTGGGTACTGGCGGTTAGGCATTGGTATAGTTCTGTAGATGGAAGAGGGGAGGTAGCGCCATCACCTGCCCCGCATATTGAAGGGTAGTCCGGTAAAGGATTCTAGGGGGTGTGGCCCTGTCCGAAGCCTGGGGAGGTGAGGGCCTAAGGCACGCCCCCTATCAGTGACCCCGGGGGAGTTCCTAGTTGATGTGCATCATCAGGACTCCCCCTACTGGTGGTTAACCCTTCCCGGACTTCTAGCGGATGGGCTGAAGTCGGATATAGTCGGTTAGGACCAATGCCTAAGCCAATACCGCTCATCACCTGTAACCAATAAAGTTGTGGCCTTATTTAGCCAATTAACATTAATAATTGTGTCACGTGTCATTATTTCCACTGGGGGGACAGCGGGAACTCGCCACGCAAGTGGATATTCAGGAACATCCTTAGGGTTAGCCCCTCCTGTGCAAAGTTGTAGCTCAAAGCTACTCAGACAAGGAATGAAAAACCATCATTTTCAAATGTAACCTTTTATTGTTTTGATAACTCAAGCACATTCATGTACAAAATCAAAAGCTGGCTTGTTTGCCAAGGTTTGCTTTAAAGAGAGGTTGGGGGCGTCTCCTCCATATTTAAACCTGACTGTTGCTTACAATTTGTCAGAAGGAATCAGGGAATGAGTGAATGTATGGCTTAAATTCTATCCATCGCTGATGAACCACATCTACTCCCAGGGGCCTTGGGGAGATTTCAGTTTCCCCAGCCAGACCCCCAGGGGGAAGAAGTGCAGGGTCTCGGGTTGCCCCTTCCACCGTTGCCCCCTTGGCCGCCACATCCGCCGAAAACAGCGAAACTGCCGAAACCCCTATGGCCACCCATCCGGCCAGAGCCACCATAGCCACCTCCACAGCTTCCGCAACCTCCGAAGCCACCAGAGCTGGCATACGATCCATAGCTGCTTGGCTCATAACATCTTGGCCGAGACGTCGTCGAGCCAAACCAGTGACCGGAGCCTTGGCTAGATGGTTCCCGGCCTGATTGGTTGCCGCTGCATGATGACAGTCCGCACGTCCCGTAGTTACTCATCCCTGGGAGAGCAAACAAAGGCCTGGAACAGACAAAGAAAAGACAAATCCAATGCAGGGAATGTGATGTGAGGCAGGCAGAGAGAAACATACACAGAAAGAAGCGTAATAAGAGACATGTGTGAAAAGAATTAGAGAAATGGGGTAAGCAGGTCGGGACAAGCGTGTCCTTAATTCGCTTAGACCAGGGGTGTGAGTGCCAACTTGAATAAAATATAGACAATACTGAGGACTCAGCTGTACATCTGCAAATAAAATGTTTTAATTGTGTTGTAAAGTGCAATATACAAATTCAACACTAGATGGCGGCAGTGAGCTATGGAAAATTCAATATTTCCCCCCCAAAATGTTTTAAAAACAAAACAAATGCCAACTAAAGAACAATGGCAAAAGAAGTTGATGAACTATGCAGAACTGGCAAAAATGACAGACAAACTAAGAAAAAGACAACAGCGACTTTGATAAACAATGGGAACCGTTTATACTATACTTGCAGAAACAAAGAAAGTCGATAGACTTGATGGCAGGATTTAAATAAACATTCACACTGTTAGTATTAGAAAATGTTCAGAAGATAGAGAAATATGATGGTGTATTTACTTTTACTTTTATGTTTTTAGGTTTGGTGTTATGTTATTAATAACTTTTTCTGTTAGGAGGTAGCAAAGTGGGTGAAAGGAGAAACAAACCAGAAGCGGAAGTTGGGGGAAGTCTTGGAGGGGAAGGAGGGAGGGAGGAATACAGTGGTACCTCGGGTTACAAACCTCGTTTGACTGAACTATTCAGTTTCCTCAGAAGGAAATAGAAAAATCATAAACCTTAAATGACCAAAATTCAAAAAAGGGGGTAGAACTCCCAAAAATTCTGAAGTATTATAATCCTAGCTTGACCTAGGAGAAGCAAAGCACAGTAATAAAGGATTGAGGACTCAAAGGTACAGTTTCTAATACTGAATTTACAAAAAAGGGTTTGAAAACCTAAATGGCAAGTTTTAGACAAAGCCCAACTTAAAGGAAGCAAAGCACAGTAATAAAGAGTTGAGGATTCAGCTGTGAAAATTCTAGTGTTGCCTTTACAAAAAGCTTTGAAAAACCTAAATGGCACAAATTCAAAGAAAGGAATACGAGATAAGCTGTTTTAGATTTTAAACAAACTCAAGAACAGGGCTGAAATGTTCCCATGGTCTAGATGTTACTGCTGATGTTAAAGACTGTTCAATTTTAGGTTTTTCTATTTTTTTCCCTTAAACTTTTTGATTTTTATTATTTAGATTATTTCAACAAGATAATATTTCTGGTTGATTACTTCTCGTTTCAGGGATTTTCACGGTATTTCATTTGTTTTGTGCAATTTCTCGGTTCAATTAGTATTTTTTTTTCCTACTGGGATATATCATATTTTTCACTCTATAGGACACACTTTCCCCCCTCCAAAAATGAAGGGGGAATGTGTGTGCGTCCTATGGAGCGAATGCAGGCTTTCGCTGAAGCCTGAAGAGCGAGAGGGGTCGGTGCACAGCCGCCTGAAGCCTTTGGAGCACAGCGGGACCTCGTGCTGCGCTCCGAAGGCTTCGGGTTCCTTTTGCTGAAGCCGGGAGAGCAAGAGGGAGAGCTGTGCAGCGCCCCTTCAGCGAAGCAGGAGGAGAAATGGAAGGGGCTCCGTTTTTCCTGCCGCTTCACTGAAGGGGCGCTGAGCAGAAAGGAGGAGAATTTTTTTTCTTGTTCTCCCCCTCTATTACAAGGTGCGTCCTATGGTCAGGTGCATCCTATAGAGTGAAAAATACGGTATTCCCTGCCTGAATCCCTGAAGAGCCACTGCCTGTCAGTGTAGACAAAACTAAGGTAAATAGATCGATGGTGTGACTCAGTACAAGACAGCTTCCTAAGTCTCTCTCTCTCTCTCTCTCTCTCTCTCCGTAATGCTCAGCTGAAAAATCAGATAGCTCAAGCAAACACTCCTAGGGTTTTAAAGGCAGATTTAGTCAAGCTGGACTCACCCAAGTCTTCCTCAGAATGCAAAACGAGAGAAGCCAAGAAAATGCGTTTAGCAAATGCCTTGATTCTTGGACACTTTTATACTCTTGCCATGGACAGCTGTGCCCTTACAAAACACCTTCATTGTGCAACTTTCAGGGTAATTATAGGCCCAGGATTGTTGAAGGCTTCGCAGCCAGAAGTATCTCGTTGTCGCCCCCCCCCCTTGTCGCCTCAATGTTTGTATGTGCTTATTAGCTTTTGAACTTTCTTGCTTTGTAGACTTAGCAGACTGCATTCAACGTGCATTTTCTTTACACATTGTGGGGAAGAGAGGAGAGTCCCTTTCCAAGCACACCCTGGAATAATGAACTGATGCTCGAGTGAACCTGGGCTACTGTTTATTAGCTCCCACAAGATGTGCAATTCAAGACACACGGGCTTCAACGCCAACTCTCTGTTGCCCCTTCAAACGCAAAAACAAAAAGAGCAGTGAGATGTTCAGACCATGTTCAGGACTTCTTATGAGGGAGGCTGCTGAGTCATTAGGAAATCCCCATCCCTCTTCACAGAACGACAATTCCCAAAGCTGTTCATCAGTCAGTCCCAGAAACTCTGAGACTTGTAGCCCTGTGTGAAGAAGAGGAGGGTCTCCTCTTAACAAGTCCCGGCACCCTTAAGAAATTACACCTCCCATGATTCTTTGTGGGAAGCCATGACTGTTGAAGGCATGAAAGACACTCTTCACCAGGGGTCAGCAAACTTTTTCAGCAGGGGGCCGGTCCATTGTCTCTCAGCTTCAGGTTACAGACTCCACTAACCCAGAAATAGTACCTCGGATTAAGAACTTTGCTTCAATATGAGAACAGAAATCATGTGGTGGCAGTGGGAGACCCCATTAACTAAAGTGGTGCTTCAGGTTAAGAACAGTTTCAGGTTAAGAACCGAATTCCAGAACGAATTGAGTTCTTAACCCGAGGTACCACTGTATTTTGAAGAAGAAAAAATGAACGAATTCCTATGCCCCACAAATAACCCAGAGATGCATTTTAAATCAAAGCACACATTCTACTCATGTAAAAACACGTGGATTCCTTGACCGTCTGCGGGCCGGATTTAGAAGGCGATTGGGCTGGATCCTGCCCCTGGGCCTTAGTTTGCCTACCCATGATTTAGATGTTGCAGCAGGTGAGCTTCATGCTATCTTTACCTGCAGATGACATGTTTCTCAGTAGCGATAGTATCCAGTCATGAACACTGGATTGCATGGCTGAAAACGATCAGCCTCCGACCCAGAAGTGGGCAGCCACACAGCACTGGTAAGAGCGGGCAGTGGCAGTGGGCGGAGGGGGTCATCACGGGCCGGATAAATGAGCCCCTCGAGCCTTATCCAGCCCGTGGACCTTAGTTTGGGGACCCCTGGTTGGTGGCTTCATGCTGCACCGACTTGGAGGACTTTTATATAGAGGATTGGACAAATTCATGCAGGAGAAGACTATTGGTGGCTGCTAGTCAGCATCTTAAAAAGCAGAGACATCACCTTGCCAACAAAGGTCCATATAGTTCAAGCTCTGGTTTTCCCAGTAGTGATGTATGGAAGTGAGAGCTGGACCATAAAGAAGGCTGATCGCCAAAGAATTGATGCTTTTGTATTGTGGTGCTGGAGGAGACTCTGGAGAGTCCCATGGACTGCAAGAAGATCCAACCTCTCCATTCTTAAGGAAATCAGCCCTGAGTGCTCACTGGAAGGACAGATCCTGAAGCTGAGGCTCCAAGACTTTGGCCACCTCATGAGAAGAGAAGACTCCCTGGAAAAGACCCTGATGTTGGGAAAGATGGAGAGCGCAAGGAGAAGGGGACGACAGAGGATGAGATGGTGGGACAGTGTTCTCGAAGCTACCAGCATGAGTTTGACCAAACTGCGGGAGGCAGTGGAAGACAGGAGTGCCTGGTGTGCTCTGGTCCAAGGGGTCATGAGAGTCGGATGCGACTAAACGACTAAACAACAACAACAACAAAGTCACAATGGCTCGTCTTTGCTTCTGCTACTGGGGCAGTGATGCTTCTGAACATTGCAGGAGGAGAGAGATGCTCATATTCTTGGGTCTTGCTTGTGCATTTCCCACAGGCATCTTGTTTTGCCTTGTGAGAGCATGACCCTGGACCAGGTGAGCCACTGGTCTGATACAGCAGCTGGGCTTTTCTTAGGCTCTTAGGCACGGCATTCAAACAAAACACGGCACAGCCAAGCTCTTAGGTGTGTTTCATGGCAGGTTTCGGGATCTCAGCTACGATGTACATATATTTATCCACCTATAAAACTGAAACATTAACAATGGGGAGAGAGAGGGAGATTTCCTCTGAAGGGAGTCTGTTGAAGAAAGCTTCCAGACTTACTGTAATTAGCTCTTCAGATGTGGGTAGGGTTGTGAAATGTGGGTTTTCCTACAAAACGAAAGTTATACGCTTGGGAAACAAAGAGTGAGGCTGGATCGCTAGACACATCAAAGAGGGCATTTTGGTTTCAGCTTTGTAAATATAAACAGGGAAAACAGGTAAAGAAAAATGCGACTCCGCGTCGCCATCTGGTGGCACAATGTTGCCTCGCACATATAACGCATATAAATCTGTGTTTGAATTTATAACGCTTTAAGTTGAAACGCTTCTTTGATGTGTCCAGATCCAGCATAGCTGAATCCTAGGGTTGTTTTTTTTTAAAAAAACCAAACCAAACCAAAAACAAGTCAGTTAGGGAGATCCCTTCCCCATCAACTAATCAAGCAGAGAATTTATCACACTGGTTATTCCACAAGAAGGAGGTGAAAGGTCTGAGAGTGCCCCCTGCTGGAATTTAAAGGAACATAAATGAGACCAATAGATGCCCTCTCAGATTCTGGCATCTGTCCTCCACTGCCTCATATGTAGCCTCCCTCCATCTGTCATTTGCTCTGGCTTTTATCTAGGATTTTTTTTAAAAAAATATTGGAATTTTATTTACAACATAACATAAACCCCCATCCCCCAATACACAAATTCACCCTCATTAAATGTGAACGTAACATACAGTGAGCATTACATACAACAATAAAGGTAAAGGTAAAGGGACCCTTGACCATTAGGTCCAGTCGTGGATGACTCTGGGGTTGCGGCGCTCATTTCGCTTTACTGGCCGAGGGAGCCGGCGTACAGCTTCCGGGTCATGTGGCCAGCAGGACTAAGCCGCTTCTGGCGAACCAGAGCAGCGCACGGAAACGCCGTTTACCTTCCTGCCGGAGTGGTACCTATTTATCTACTTGCACTTTGATGTGCTTTCAAACTGCTAGGTTGGCAGGAGCAGGGACCGAGCAACGGGAGCTCACCCTGTGGTGGGGATTCGAACTGCCGACCTTCTGATTGGCAAGTCATAGACTCTGTGGTTTAACCCACAGTGCCACCCACGTACCAACATACAACAATACAAACAACCAAATAAAAGACTTCCTTTATCCTGTATCTGGCCTCCATATTTACTTCTTATAAGCTGTTTCCTTTATGAATAATTATTAAGATTTTTCTAATTTTAACTTAAATATCCACAAAGTCTCCTGCAGACATTAATTGAAACAAGTCCAGGTATGTATTTTAGGGCACTGTTTTGTGAAGTATTCCCCGCATTTCCTCCATGCTTTTTGAAACTCTTGTCTAGTGTGATCTCTCATTGCCTCTGTTAACACATCCTTCACTGGGTTTGGGAGTTTCTTCTTTTCCTTAGAAGAATCTTCCCCCTCCAGAGTATATTTGAGTCCCAAGGAGGCTGTTCCTTTCCATCTCCTACTTCTCCTGGCTCAGCCTCTGCCTCCCAGTAAGATTCCAGTCTATTCCTCCTACAGGACACCACACTCTGTCCTTCACAATATGCTTAGAGTGGAAGTTGTCTTTCCAGAACCAACTCTTTCTCCCATTCACTCTTTATACCTCAGCCTGTCTTCTAACTTGTCTCCCTTCTATCTCCCAACCTCTCCAACCCATAACTGTCAACGTTTCCCCTTTTTTAAGGGAAATCCCTTTATTCCGAATAGGATTCCTCGCAAGAAAAAGGAAAAGTTGACAGCTATGCTCCAACCTCAATTCCAACCCACTTCAACCAACCCTCTCAACTCCCTGTGTCTCTTCAAATCCTCTCCTTTTAAACCCTCCCTCCTGAAATCACGGCCAATCAGAGGCTGCCGTTCATTAACCATTTGCCGGCAGGGAAAGACAGAAAGTCAGTGGCGAAGCCGCATGCTCCACTACCGGGGGTGGAGAACATGCGGGGACGTGGCTTGCGCTCCCTGGAGGTGTGGCGCATGCCTTGGGGGCGTGGCGCACCGCCCACAGGGCATGGTGCGCGTTCTGTGGACGTGGTGCGCTGCCTGTGGGGGCGTGGTGTCCGGTGAGTGCAGGGGGGTGCGTGGAGCGTGCCCGGGGTGGCCGCTGTGATGGCACCCTACCGGAATAGTGGTGCTGGGAGCGGTCCACTCCCTCCTTACTCCCGTTCTTCTGCCAGTGCTTGTTGTTCCAACCAGTCCAGCAAAACCAACCATTTCACCACAGTGTGCAGCACTGGTCTGCACTGAGATGTTCTCACTGAAGCCTTAAATACTATCTGGGAGTGCTGAGAACACCTCATCACCTGTGGTTGGGGTCACCTCCCCATGGCCTTGTCTATGTCCTGCAAGGTCATAACAAAGGTCATAGCAAATGTCAGGCTGCAAAGGGATGGGGCAGCCTTAATATTCCCATGCTGCTCTGCTGTCTTATGACCCGCATGGGTCTGAGGATACATGACCCCACGTCTTCACTCCTGTCATCAGGTGACCTTTCTATAATAAGCGCTGATTCCAGCAAGCTGTGATTAACTCTTAGAGAGCACTAATTGACAGAGTGGCATTATTTACTGCGAAATCTAGGTCTCAGCCTAGATGCAGCTTTGAGGGCATCAAAAGGGGAAATTTTCAGGGCATCTCACCTAACTCCTCATAATACAATAGTCTTCTGGATATTCCCTACCTTAATTTTTTGATGAATTAAAGTATCTCTGCATAGATCCAGTCGTATGGTTAAAACTGTGATAGGTTTTGCCAGTGTTCGAGAGGCAGTGTGACCTCCATGGCTAGATAAGATTTTTTAAAAAAGAAAAGCTTATTTAAAAAATGAAAAACCTCTTCTACATAACAACGTATAATCTAGAAATGTTATGCTTTCGTAGATGGTATCGCTATCCCCGAAATTCAAACCCAGTCCCTTGGAAAGGCAAGGGGGGAGGGAACCCCGATGGTTAATGTGTTCATAAAAAGAATTAATTACTGTTTCATCTTCATTCAGATCGGGTGCAACCATCGAATCGAGAGTCGCAAATCATTACCGTTTGGGGGGAAGTGACCTGTGAAGCAATTACTGCATTTTTTGTTGTTGCTGTTTTGCAAACGAGTCTGTTATTAAACCTGGGCTTATATAATTGCAAGAACAAATTAGGGGCATAACCCAAGATCGCTTGACATGTGCAACCACTAATGAATGCTTGCAAGAAGCACTGAAATCCTTTGCAACAAAAGAACCTCATGAAATCCCCTCCACCACAATGATATCACGATGATTTCTTTCTAACAGATGCACTCTGACAGGGGGCTGGAATCACCAAAATAGGATCACGCCGGTGACCTAAAAGTAGATCCCATTAAACTCAATGGGTTGTCTTTAGAGTTACTACTATTTAGAGCAGATCCACTGAAATTCATGGGCATGAGTAACGCAAGTCTGTTAATTTTAGTGGGTCTACTCTGAGTAGGACTAATTTTGGATGGAACCCACTGACATTTCTGCATAGACCATTATTGAACTGTGCTCTTAGACACCCCCCCTCTTATTTCTTTTAAAAGACTAATACAGTGGTACCTCGGGTTAAGTACTTAATTCGTTCCAGTGGTCCCTTCTTAACCTGAAACTGTTCTTAACCTGAAGCACCACTTTAGCTAACGGGGCCTCCTGCTGCTGCTGTGCCACCGGAGCACAATTTCTGTTCTTATCCTGAAGCAAAGTTCTTAACCTGAAGCACTATTTCAGGGTTAGCAGAGTCTGTAACCTGAAGTGTCTGTAATCTGAAGCGTCTGTAACCCGAGGTACCACTGTATTGATTGCAATGATTCTCAAAATAACTGGCTCTGGATATGCCCCATCAAACTCCTTTCTTACGTTTGTGTTCTTCTTGGGTAAAAGACATGGCGGGTTTGAAAGAGATGCAATGCAATGTTGCAACATAAACTGCTCTCACTCAGGGGGGCCAGCCAGCTAGCCAAGACTTTTCCAATGGCATGGCAGCACCTCTGGAACTCCCTGCCTATTGATAGCAAGCAGCCACCTCCACTGTACTCTTTTTGGCAGCTGCTGAAAACATTTGTTCACTTTGACAAAGTTACCCAGCTCTTTAAAAAGTTGGTGCAAGTTTCATTCTGTTTTTAGCCTGTTGTTACGCTAACTTTTTGAAAGTCTTAAATTACTGTTGTTAATTTTTATGGGTGATAATTTTATTGCTTTATCTTTTTTCTAAACTGCTTTGAGTTGTTTTTTTTTTTTTAATCAATTGGTGTATAAAATTTTATGAATTTAAATAAATAGATAACCCACATGGTCGTTTTCCAATCTTCAGACTGTTTTCTCCCTTCCCTTTAACAATTTAAATACTGTTTTTATTTATTTTCATGGTACAGAAGATACATTTTGAGAAAACAGTTGTTACAAAAGTAAATACCAAATAACTTGTCTGGATAAAATTACAGAAATTTTTATCACGCCATGTGTTAAAGCTTCATTTGATTAGTTGAAGAGATCACGTCACATTTTCCTGAGAGTGCTACCACAGTCTGAACAATTTATATATTCAATAATACATTTGCCATGAATAAAAGGAATATGTATTGTGTTTGCTCTTTGCTGCTCTCACCTGGCATGTTTGTTTCTCACCCAATGCCGAAGAATCAATGCTTAGCCCAACAATGGTTTTCCAACATCTGGCTAGCTCCATACGGACAGCAGTCAAAAGAAAGGCTAAGAGGTCATCTTTAGGATAATCCTGAGCAGACGGGATCCTAAGCCCAAGTAGGGTCCAGAGTTCACCTCCCCATTCCACTAGGACCCTATTTGAGTTGCTTAGCACCAATTTACCAACTGCACTGGCTCCTGGTGGAGTACAGGGTCAGGTTTAAGGTGCTGGTTTTGACCTTTAGAGCCCTGTGTGGCCTAGGACCCATGTACCTACGGGACCGCCTCTCCTGGTCTGCCCCACGGAGGACCTTAAGGTCCACAAATGACAACACTTTGGAGGTCCCAGGTCGCAAGGTGGTTAGATTGGTCTCAACTAGGGCCTTTTCAGCCCTGGATCCAACTTGGTGGAACGCTCTGTCTCAAGAGACTAGGGCTCTGCGGGACTTGACGTCTTTCCGCAGGGCCTGCAAGACAGAGCTGTTCCGCCTGGCCTTTGGTTTGGACTCAGTATGACCCTTATGTTTCCCTCCCCTTATGGTCTTGATCTATGGGCTACTTTTAAAATGAGGCCGCATGTATTTTAACCTGTATTTTAAATTGCCCCCCATTATGTTTTTACTGTAATTTTACTGGTTTTAGCTGCCCTGAGCCCATAGCTGTCAAATTTTCCCTTTTTAAAAGGGAAATTCCCTTATTCTGAATAGGATTCCTCGCAAGAAAAGGGGAAAGTTGACAGCTATGCCTGAGCCCGGCACTGGCTGGGGAGGTTGGGGTATAAATAAATTATTATTATTATTATTATTATTATTATTATTATTATTATTATTATCCCCCAGCTCCTCCCATTCCTCTTCAGGATTTGACCATCCCCTTTCTGACCACACCATAGAGCTCAGGATGACACAGTCAGCAAACTGATGCCATCTATTTGCGTCTTCATTCGATGGTGGTGCTGGGAAGCCGGGAAGCAGACAATAGGCTTCCAGATCTCTCCACAAACAGTGATTAGTGTTTTATATGCTTGAAATATGTTGCTGTTATTATTATTATTATTGCCTCTATGGCTTGACACCCAATCTTAATGGGCTCTGGTGTTATTTTGGTATAATAGCCTCGCAAGAGGTCATCAACCACAGCGGAATGTGTCACAAGTCTCCCCAGTTTACGTCGTGATGGGTTGGAGGTTGTGGGAAGCTGGAAGGTGGACTTCTTCTGCGCTAGTTTTCCCAATTTATCTGTGACAGACCTAGCTGGCTAGTAAAAAATGATAATTTTGTGTGGCAGTTGGGAGGTCCACTTTTTTTTAAAAAAAACCCCAAAACCAAAAGGTATTAGCATCTCCCCTCCATGTCCATTTCAAGTCCATTCCTGTGTGTTGTCTGAAAGTTAATCCTTTGTTTGTGGGGAGCGGGACACCTAGCCTTCAGCAAGTATTCCTGTCAACGAACGCCCATTGCCACCAAGGACAGGCTCCAGACAATTTCAGGGGTCAGCAAACTTTTTCAGCAGGGGGCCGGTCCACTGTCCCTCAGACCTTGTGGGGGGCCGGACTATATTTTGAAAAAAAATAATGAACGGATTCCTATGCCCCACAGAGATGCATTTTAAATAAAAGGACACATTCTACTCATGTAAAAACCCGTGATTTAGACGTTGCTGCAGGTGAGCTTCATGCTATCTTCACCTGCAGATGACATGTTGCTCAGTAGCGATAGTATCCAGTCATGAGAACTGGATTGCACAGCTGACAAGGATCATATATTTAAAACATGGGTGGGCAACCTAAGGCCCGGGGGCCGGATCCAGCCCAATCGCCTTCTAAATCCAGCCCGCAGACGGTCCAGGAATCAGCACGTTTTTACATGAGTAGAATGTGTCCTTTTATTTAAAATGCATCTCTAGGTTATTTGTGGGGCATAGTTCACTTCTTTTCTTCCAAAATATAGTCCGGCCCCCCACAAGGTCTGAGGGACAATGGACCGGCCACCTGCTGAAAAAGTTTGCTGGCCCCTGATTTAAAACTAAAAGAGAATGACGGTCTTGTATGTTTTTAGCTTCTACAGTGGTACCTTGGGATGCGAACAGGATCCGTTCCGGAGCAACGTTCACATCCAGAACGGAATGCAAGATGCGACGGTGGGTCTGTGCGTGTGCGGGTCGTGTTCCGCCGCTTCCGCGCATGCGCTGACATCATTTGAGCATCTGCGCATGCGCGAGCGGGCGAAACAGTAACACGCTCCATTACTTTCGGGTTGCCGCAGAGCGCAACTCGAACGCGCTCAACCTGAAGCACATTCAACTTGAGGTATGACTGTATATGCTTTGGAGTTCATACCTTCCAACATTTCTCCAATGAAAACAGGGACATCCTAAGGAAAAGCGGGGCATTCTGGGATCAAATCAGAAACCGGGACGGCTTCTGTAGATCTAGGACTGTCCCTGGAAAATAGGGAGACTGGGAGATTCTCGGAGTCTCTGGTTTTGTTGGCGCTTCTCTCCCACCTCCACTGGAACACCATTGTTTTCAATTCAAACCACTCTGAGGTGACGGTTTGGTTGTTAGTTAGTTAGTTTCTTTTACAGTTAGGCAGTATATAATTTTAGCAACCAAGGGGGTGCAAAGGAAAAGGCTTGGCGAGGGTTGTGGATGAGGTGTGAATACATTTCTAAGCTCCATACCCCATGAGGACTGGAATCTTGTTTTGAAATGAAACAAAAATGGGGAACCTCTCGCCAGCCCACCGCACATTCCTAGCTCTGCATCATATGCTTTGTAAATCTCCTAATTTGCAAGCCAGTTGTTTATTTCTGCTGGGTTTATGCTTTGGTGATGTTTCTTTCAAATCATCATTGATGTTTTGGCCTTCGCAGTTTGAAACATCACAAAAGCAGCATTTGAACAACTTCAGCAGGAGTTTTAAATCTGATGGAAAACCTAGGATAGAATAAATAACATTAAAGCCAAAATATGGTATAATATGGCAGTGAATAATGGATGAGAAGTAAGGAGTAGACGTGAAGTCAGCTATATAGGAAAAAGTCATTTTTATGTTAAATGCATTGTGAGTAATATTTAATGTATTGGTGTTGTTGTTGTTTATTTTTCTTTCCTTCTTTTTAGTTTTTAGGAGGTGACGGATATTTGTGTATCTTCATATTTTCTTTTTGTATGTGGCGTATCTTCGTGACCCCCTGGACCAGAGCACACCAGGCACTCCTGTCTTCCACTGCCTCCCGCAGTTTGGTCAAACTCATGCTGGCAGCTTCGAGAACACTGTCCCACCATCTCTGTCATCCCCTTCTCCTTGCACCCTCCATCTTTCCCAACATCAGGGTCTTTTCCAGGGAGTCTTCTCTTCTCATGAGGTGGTCAAAGTCTTGGAGCCTCAGCTTCAGGATCTGTCCTTCCAGTGAGCACTCAGGGCTGATTTCCTTAAGAACGGATAGGTTTTATCTTCTTGCAGTCCATGGGACTCTCAAGAGTCTCCTCCAGCACCAGAATTCAAAAGCATCAATTCTTCGGCAATCAGCCTTCTTGATGGTCCAAGCTCTCGCTTCCATACATCACTAATGTGGTGTATTAAAATGAAATAAAAACTTTATAAAAGAAAGAAAAGAAACACCACAAAATCAGAACACACACACACACGTGGCATCTGGCCTAGACTTCAGTGTCTTGAGCATATTTTTTCTACATTTGGATGCTAAGCACATGCCTTTGCCATGTTTTGCTTGTCCCTCAGTCGTGGACCATTTGGGCAGGCGCTTCGGAAGCAAACCAGTCCCACTACCTGCACTCCCGGTTTGAGTCCGATGGAAACAGTTGATTAAATGGGAAGGAATGAGGCCCATAAATTTATGGAGCAACCAGAACCATTGAGAAGGGACGAGGATGTCCTCATTTTTATTTTTATTTTTAACTCTGGTGTTCCTAAACAGGAGCGCTGTTCCCATACAGCAATTTGAGCCGTGATGCATGTGTGAGTTAAGTATGAGTTAGCTGCTAACAGGTGTCATGCCACGCACATTCCTCCCCATGAGGTGGCTCGGGAAACGGGTATAAAAGCCCTCAACTCTCGGGGTTCCTCCAAACACTCTTCTGGACTTCAGCTCCTCAGAGATCAAGGTAACATAGTCCTGCTGGGAAACATTCTGAATCTGGATCTATGCTTAGAATCTTAGAATTGCAGTTTTAAGAATGTGTTCACTAGGAGAAATATAGTTCTAGGAGAAGGACCACAGGACATAGAGCAGCTTGCACAATCCAACCAGATGATTGGGGTATAAATAATACTTTTCTTATTCTTATTCTTAACAGAGTACCTCCACTGTTAGAGACAATATGCTTCTGTATACCAGTAGCAGGAAACTGTAGGGAGGGAGAGCTGCTGTTGCACTCAAGTCCTGCTTGCAGCTTTCTCACTGGCAACTGGTTGTCCACTGTGAGGACACAATGCTGAACTAAATGGGGCCCCTTTGGCCTCATCCAACTGGCTCTTCTCATGTTCCTATGGATAAGGCTCCAGGTTCAATTCCCAGTATGAGGACTAGAATCTTTCTCTGAGGGGATGGGACGTGGTGTGTGCTTTTTCATGCAGAAGGCATCCCCAGTAGAGCTGGAAAACCCCCCTATCTGAAGCTCTGGAGAGCCACCATCAGCTGGCATAGACAATGCTGAGCTGGATGGACCAAAGTTCTGACTCAGTAGAAGATCTTATGTCAAAGCCTGGGGATAAACCATTAGTGAGCACCATGAGTTCATTTCATTGCTTCAAGAAGTAATGACGGCCACCAACTTGGATGGCTTGAGAAGGGGATTCAGCATATTGGTGGGAAATCAGGCTATCAGGGGCTATTAGCCATGGTGGCTATGTTCTGCCTTCACCTTCAGAAGCAGCGTTTCGGGACTCACAAGAGAGAAGGGTGCTGTTGTGCTGAGACTCTGCTTGTGGGTTCCCTGCTGGAACCAGGTTGTCCCTTGTGAGAGCACGACACTGAACTAGACAGGGCTCTTTTCATGTCCTGGTGGTGGAAGTTTAAGATTTTGTGGGTGTTTACTTGGCTTCTCAAGCCATGCCTTGTTTAGCTTGTGCTCCCAGCCTGCTCTGCTTATAAAGCAGAACTAATGACAAGGCATCTCTGGGATTTATAGCCATGCACATCAAGATGAAAGCACAAAAACTGGTTCCTTAAATGTCAGCCTGGGCTTTCATGAGTGTTTGTGGAGTGGGTAGGAGGTTGGGGTAAGAACTTCCTCTTTGGGGTGAGAGGGAACTCAATTGGTTGATGATAATTCAAGGACAGAGATCTGGCCGTGAACAACTAAAGCCTCACATACCCAAGCACAGCTTCCTACCAGAAACATCCTCCCAGGGGATGTGATTGGCAGAGAGGGTCCTCTTGATAGTTCCTCCACCCCAGAGGCTCAGAGGGTGGCAGCCCAGGAGAGGGCTTTTTCTGTGGTGGCCACTAAGCTGTGGGACCCCCTCACCACAGAGGTGTGTCTTGCATCTTCATGAAACAGCTTTTGCAGAAGGCTGAAGATGTGCCTCTTTACCCTGGCTTGTGACACTTGAGGTGCACGTTTTTAGGACACACCTTCTTTTTTGTTGAAAATCATTCCTAATATTATGTTTTAATGTTGTAACCTGCCCTGGGATCTTAATGTGGAGGGCAGATAAATCATCACCATCACCATAATCACCATGGATTTTCTAGAAAGGGTCAGGAGCTCTCCATGGGCTCCTTTTAAGCATACAGCCATTTCCATGAGGGCTAGAAGCATTATTTATCAGTTTGGTGGCCGAGATGCTTTAACGATCTCTGAACTTTTTATGTGCTCCTTTCAGAAGGCTCACAAAACCCAAACCCTGTGCCTTAGACACCCATAACCACTGGGACCTGGAAGGCTGCAATCTCATTCTCCCCTTAGGCCTGAGGTTCCCCACTGTGGTGTTTGCCCGTTCGTTTGAAAATGTCTGTACAGGGGGAGAGAAAGGGTTAATATGTAGACCAATAGGAAAGCCGGAGGCGGAGCCTCCCTGTTTATAAAAGGGCTTAGCCCGATGTTTGGGTAGTGGGTAGTTGGTTGGTTTAGTGGGTTGATTGGTTGGGAAAGGCAGTTGGCAGACAGCTGGGATTAGAGAGAGAGTTACTTCAGTTGGTTCTTGTTTGAGGGGAGGTAGAAGAGTTTGAGACAGGATAAAAATAAGACTAAGAAGGTAAAGAGTAACAAGGTTTGGAATGCAGTTAAAGTTCATTTGTGTCTGCAATAAACGACACTCTTCTTCGTTAACTTAAGAACCTGACTGAAACTAAATGATTTATCCGGAGGACCTGGTTGGAGGCACCGTATTAGTGGTGCACGGGTCAATGATCCGTGAGACAACCGGGGGCTCCATACAAACACCCACCCACCCTTTGTTGAGACCCTGCATTGAGTGAGGATGTTGGGCTACTTGGCCTTTGAAATCCCTTGCGATGCCACAATTCTAATCAGGCTCCTTTTGCTTCCCAGTACTTTGCTTTCCAAATCCACCACCACTACCCGCACGATGACTTGTGGCTACGGAAACTGCTGCAGCCCCTGTGGCTCCGGAGGATGGGGCTATGGAGGCTACGGAGGCAACTGCTGTGGTAACAGATCTTGCGGCGGCTATGGAGGCTACGGAAGCTACGGAGGCTATGGAGGTTATGGTGGCAACTGCTGCGGCAACAGATGTGGCGGCTACGGAGGTTACGGCGGCTATGGCGGCTACGGCAGCAACTGCTGTGGTAACAGATATTGTGGCAGCTACGGAGGCTACGGAAGCTACGGAGGCTACGGAGGTTATGGTGGCAACTGCGGTGGCAACAGATGTTGTGGCGGCTATGGAGGCTACGGAGGTTATGGCGGCTATGGTGGCAACTGCTGCAGCAGCAGATGTTGTGGCGGCTGGGGATGGTAATTCTCCCTCACCTACACGAGAAGCATCTGAGCAAAGGACTTGCCTCCAACACTAGCCCTACTCAGAGTAAGCCCAATGAAGTGAACGGACACGGCCAACTTAGGCTCATTCATGCCAGTGGGTCTACTATGAGCAGGACTTGGTTGGACACAACAAAAGGTTTTCCTCCAAGTTGAGTTTCCTGGAAGCTCCCTGAATAGGGTCTTCAAGGGTCTCAGTCTCCAGCTCAGATGCCTGCTTTTCCCCTGCTGTTCCTCACTGTTGCTTCCTCATCACTCCACCCTGTATGGTTTGGTCTTCTCCACAAGAGGACATCCATCCCCTTCCTCATCCCCTTTGTGCCTTCCTTCCTACCTGTTCCAAATTAAATACCATACTGCATCAGAACCAATGTCTACTGAGTTTTCATTTCCATTCTGTTTGAATCTGGCTGAAATTCCTGATTTTCAGCAGTTGGGTTTCATGGAATTCTATTTAGTATTGATCCAGAGCAGATTCCAGTGTGTTGTTAGCAGAGTAATAACTTAAACGCATTGCAGGATTGCCCCCAAAATAGACCAGAGGCAATTAGTATTTCATTCAGCAGAGCTTTACTGCGACTGAAGGCAAATGAGCAAACTGGTCACAAATCCATATACATTCAGGATTGGCACTGTCCACAAGAAATCCAGTTGCAGCAGACTTCACTTAAACTTACAATAAGTTATAATAAGTCTAAACCTTAACACTAAGCATAACTATGTACAGAACACCACAATAGAAGGAAAAGAGATAGAAAGAGAAAGTGAAACCGAGTCTCCTTCTGACCCTACTTTTATAGTCAGCATGACCTTGACAGAAAGAGGTAATGTAGCAAAGCAGCATTGGCTGAAAGAAATAACTCCACGCCGCTATGGAGAAACTCAGGAAGTTGGTTGTAAAGAGAAAGTAAGACCCCGAGGTGGCTATCACCAGTGGAGGCCAAGGCCCGAAAAAGACCCAATATGGAGACCGGTTGGTTGAAATATGGGGAAATGTTAGAAAAAATAGGCGATAATTGGAGATTACAGAGCTATGAAAAAGTAAAGCATAAGGGGCAAGATTGGTTCCATTATGCTCAAATTCAAGAGATTTTTAAGTTGGACAAAAAAACAGGATTCCAGGTGGAAAAATCGAAACTAGAGACAGAACTGTTAGAACCAAAGACAAAGGTACTTTCGAGAATGTATAACTTGCTGCTTAAATGGAACACTCAGGATGAGACAGTTAAATCCGCCATGATAAAATGGGCTCAAGACATTGGGCACAACATCATGTTTGAAGACTGGGAAAGGTTATGGACTACCGGTATGAAATTCACGGCATGTAGTGCCCTGAAAGAAAACATTCTGAAAATGATATATAGGTGGTACATGACCCCAGTCAAGCTTGCTAAAATATACCATTTGTCTGATAATAAATGCTGGAAATGTAAGGAGGCGGATGGGACATTCTTTCACCTCTGGTGGACTTGCCCAAGCGTAAAGGCTTTCTGGGAAATGATTTACAATGAGTTAAAAAAGGTATTTAAGTATACCTTTCCTAAGAAACCAGAGGCCTTCCTTTTGGGCATTGTCGGCCAGAAAGTGTTAAAGAAGGATAGAGTATTTTTTATGTATGCAACAACAGCAGCAAGGATACTCATCGCAAAGCACTGGAAGACACAAGATTTGCCCACACTGGAAGAGTGGCATATGCAACTGATGGACTATATGGAACTGGACGAAATGACTGGCAGAATCCGGGATTTGGCAGAAGAAACAACAGAGGAGGACTGGAAAAAATTCAAAGACTATCTACAAAAACATTACAAGTTATATGAATGCTAATAATTTGTATGAACTGGAAAACTAAGCTCCAGCAATAAGATTTTGTATATTGGAAATTAAGATATGATCAGGAAAGGACTAAAGTTTAAAATAATATTGTGTTTAGCTTAAAGTAAAAGTAAATTGATAATAAGCATTTTGAACCTAAAAGAGAATTATTTGAAAATATTAATAACACACGAAACAAGCCATTAATTTGCTGACATTTTATTGTTAAGAAAGCAGGGTGAGGGAGACATGGGGAAGTCCAGGAAGTTATGGAAAAATGTAATCGAAAGTTGGATTTCTTTTGTTTTTCTTTTTTTCTTTCTTTTTTCTTTTGCCGTTTGATATGATAATTGGAAAAAAGCAATAAAAATATATTTTTTTTAAAAAAGAAAGTTGATTGTAAAGTACGGTACTTGCTAGCAAGTTGACTCAGAGGAATAATTTCCAAAGTCTGAGCCCTGAGCTCAGCAAAAATTTATAGGAATTTTAACGTCATAACATGTTAGAGAACATTCAGCAAATTTGAGGAGTCTCAAAGCGGTTAACATTCTCCTTTCGCTTCCTCCCGCACAACAAACACTCTGTGGGGTGAGTGGGGCTGAGAGACTTCAAAGAAGTGTGACTGGCCCAAGGTCACCCAGCAGCTGCATGTGGAGGAGCGGAGACGCGAACCTGGTTCCCCAGATTACGAAACTACCACTCTTAACCACTACACCACACTGGCTCTTGATTTAAAAAATCCTTCCAGTAGCACCTTAGAGACCAACTAAGCTTGTTATTGGTATGATCTTTCATGTCCATGCACACTTCTTCAGATATTTGTTTGTTCATTAAAACTATTAGTCACTTGCTACCTGATGAGCTCTAGGTTTAGGGTTGCCATACGTCTGGTTTTTCAACCTCAACTTTGATGTTGATTTCCCAAACCTTTTGTGTCTGGACTTTTACTTCTTGAAATATGGCAACCCTATCTAAACAAAATAAAAAAATTCCTTCCAGTAGCACCTTAAAGACCAACTAAGTTAGTTCTTGGTATGAGCTTTCGTGTGCATGCACACTTCTTCAGATACACATCAGATACACATCAGATACACATCAGATACACATGTGTATCTGAAGAAGTGTGCATGCACACGAAAGCTCATACCAAGAACTAACTTAGTTGGTCTTTAAGGTGCTACTGGAAGGAATTTTTTTTATTTTGACTATGGCAGACCAACACGGCTACCTATCTGTAACTATCTAAACAAAACCTCTATCCCTTACTGAGACCAAAAACCTTTCACACTGAACCAACGATTTCCCCACCCCACTCAAAAGTCTGACATGGGGCCAGGTGGGTCCAGAGTTCTCTTCCATGGATGGTCCAGCATCTTGCCTCTCCCTTCAAGGAGGAGCAAGAGCAAAGAAATGGTGTCAGAAGTTTTACCTGATGTGCAGTTGTCCTGGTTAGTGCTTCTCTCCTGCAGCTGAGAACTGCTTGTGAGGATCCTGAGGCCTTCAAAGCTGCAGCTACCATAAGATGGGACCAAATGCCTCTATCAGAAAACTGTATCCAGACCTAATTAAAGTGCCTCACTTGCTCAATTCTTTGACCATTTGTGTTTATAAGGACTTGCTCCAAACACTACAACTTTTCTATTGGCATGATTTACGCTCCAATATTCATTGTGGCAAATCATCGCCCCCATATTTTAATAATTGCCTCATATCCACTTGTGATTGTGATAATGAAACCATATCATCAGCATACAGGGGTGTCCAGACTTTTTTCAAAGAGGGCCAGATTTGATGAAGTGAACATGCATGAGGGCCAACCAAAGTTGTTGACTTTTTTAAGGATTGAAGTTGTTGATTAGGCCCCCAAAATGGACTTTGGACATGCCTGCCATATAACAAAATGGGTACAGTGGTACCTCAGGTTACATACGCTTCAGGTTACAGACTCCGCTAACCCAGATATAGTGCTTAAGGTTAAGAACTTTGCTTCAGGATGAGAACAGAAATCGTGCTCTGGCAGCGGGAGGCCCCATTAGCTAAAGTGGTGCTTCAGGTTAAGAACAGTTTCAGGTTAAGTACAGACCTCTGGAATGAATTAAGTACTTAACCCAAGGTACCACTGTACTTTATGGAATAAAACCAAGGAAGGAAAGTATTTTGATCGTATAAGTTCAAGTATGACATCATTTACATATATATTATACAAAATGGGAGCTAATACACAGACTTGTCATACTCTCTTTGATGTTAGAATTTGAACTTAGAATACCTGTTCTAGCTAATGGCTTACTGTTTAAACAATGGCCAAAAATATTTATCCAGGTTTTTATGTCAAGGGGTGGGAGAAACCACGTGTTAAACAAATTACTACAAGATGCAAAGGAAAGGGGGAGATTGGGTGTACCAAATCTGAAATTGCAATTTGTAGCCTGTTGTTTAATGTGGATGAAGGAGTGGTTGACATTGAGAAGTGAAAAGCTCTTGGGGATAGGACAGGACCTAATCTTTGGATAGCTTAGTTATTTGTGGTATGATAAAGTTAAAGTTCATGCGGACTTTAAGAAATCACTTTAATAGAAGTGCCATATTAAGAATCTGGAATAAATACAGACCTAGGCTGTGACAAAGGAGACCTCTATGGATTACACAGCAAGCATATTTCTACAAAAAAAAAAATATGACAGGCAAAGAGAAATGGAAAACATACCAAGAACTGAGAGAATTCTATCAAGGAGATTAGAAAATTAAAACAAGGGAGCAATTAACAAGGGAATCTCATTATCTTATTATACATGATCAAGCTGTTTTTAGCCATCTCACCCCTTGCTTTTCCCTGTAACACCAATTACAGTCGTTAACAGTCATCAACAGGTTTACCACACCTATCAGCCAATCACCCATTCCCCCCTTTCTGAGTAATACCCCTCCCCACCCTCTCACTATATATAAGGGTCTGGTGACTTCTGTTTCAGCGTATCTGAAGAAGTGTGCATGCACATGAAAGCTCATGCCAATAACAAACTTTGTTGTTATTGTTTAGTCATTTAGTTGTGACCGACTCTTCGTGACCCCCTGAACCAGAGCACACCAGGCTCTCCTGTATTCCACTGCCTCCCGCAGTTTGAATCATAGAATGATAGAATCCTAGAGTTGGAAGAGACCACAAGGGCCATCGAGTCCAACCCCCTGCCAAGCAGGAAACACCATCAGAGCACTCCTGACATGTGGTTGTCAAGCCTCTGCTTAAAGACCTCCAAAGGAGGAGACTCCACCACACTCCTGGGCAGCAAATTCCACTGTCAAACAGCTCTTACTGTCAGGAACCTGGGTTTCACTTTCTCTTTCTATCTCTTTTCCTTCTATTGTGGTGTTCTGTACATAGTATGCTTAGTGTTAAGGTTTAGACTTATTATAACTTATTGTAAGTTTAAGTGAAGTCTGCTGCAACTGGATTTCTTGTGGACAGTGCCAATCCTGAATGTATATGGATTTGTGACCAGTTTGCTCATTTGCCTTCAGTCGCAGTAAAGCTCTGCTGGATGAAATAATAATTGCCTCTGGTCTATTTTGGGGGGAATCCTGCAATGTGTTTAAGTTATTACTCTGCTAACAACACACTGGAATCTGCTCTGGATCAATACTAAATAGAATTCCATGAAACCCAACTGCTGAAAATCAGGAATTTCAGCCAGATTCAAACAGAATGGAAATGAAAACTCAGTAGACATTGCTTCTGGTGCAGTATGGTATTTAATTTGGAACAGGTAGGAAGGAAGGTACAAAGGGGATGAGGAAGGGGATGGATGTCCTCTTGTGGAGAAGACCAAACCATACAGGGTGGAGTGATGAGGAAGCAACAGTGAGGAACAGCAGGGGAAAAGCAGGCATCTGAGCTGGAGACTGAGACCCTTGAAGACCCTATTCAGGGAGCTTCCAGGAAACTCAACTTGGAGGAAAACCTTTTGTTGTGTCCAACCAAGTCCTGCTCATAGTAGACCCACTGGCATGAATGAGCCTAAGTTGGCCGTCTCCGTTCACTTCATTGGGCTTACTCTGAGTAGGGCTAGTGTTGGAGGCAAGTCCTTTGCTCAGATGCGTCTCACGTAGGTGAGGGAGAATTACCATCCCCAGCCGCCACAACATCTGCTGCTGCAGCAGTTGCCACCGTAGCCGCCATAACCTCCGTAGCCTCCATAGCCGCCATAACATCTGTTGCCGCAGCAGTTGCTACCATAACCTCCGTAGCCTCCGTAGCTTCCGTAGCCTCCGTAGCCGCCACAACATCTGTTACCACAGCAGTTGCCGCCGTAGCCACCGTAACCTCCGTAACCTCCGTAGCCGCCACATCTGTTGCTGCAGCAGTTGCCACCATAACCTCCGTAGCTTCCGTAGCCTTCATAGCCGCCGCAAGATCTGTTACCATAGCAGTTGCCTCCGTAGCCTCCATAGCCCCATCCTCCGGAGCCACAGGGGCTGCAGCAGTTTCCGTAGCCACAAGTCATCGTGCGGGTAGTGGTGGTGGATTTGGAAAGCAAAGTACTAGGAAGCAAAAGGAGCCTGATTAGAATTGTGGCATCGCAAGGGATTTCAAAGGCCAAGTAGCCCAACATCCTCACTCAAACGATCGGGCAAACACCACAGTGGGGAACCTCAGGCCTAAGGGGAGAATGAGATTGCTGCCTTCCAGGTCCCAGTGGTTATGGGTGTCTAAAGCACAGGGTTTGGGTTTTGTGAGCCTTCTGAAAGGAGCACATAAAAAGTTCAGAGATCGTTAAAGCATCTCGGCCACCAAACTGATAAATAATGCTTCTAGCCCTCATGGAAATGGCTGTATGCTTAAAAGGAGCCCATGGAAAGCTCCTGACCCTTTCTAGAAAATCCATGGTGATTGTGGTGATGGTGATGATTTATCTGCCCTCCACATTAGGATCCCAGGGCAGGTTACAACATTAAAAAATAATATTAGGAATGATTTTCAACAAAAAAGAAGGTGTGTCCTAAAAATGTGCACCTCAAGTGTCACAAGCCAGGGGAAAGAGGCACATTTTCAGCCTTCAGCAAATGTTGTTTCATGAAGATGCAAGACACACCTCTGTGGTGAGGGAGTCCCACAGCTTAGGGGCCACCACAGAAAAAGCCCTCTCCTGGGCTGCCACCCTCTGAACCTCTGGGGTGGAGGAACTATCAAGAGGACCCTCTCTGCCAATCACATCCCCTGGGATGATGTTTCTGGTAGGAAGCTGTGTTTTGGTATGCGAGGCTTTAGTCGTTCACTGTCAGACCTCTGCACCATCTCTGTCCTTGAATTATCATCAACCAATTGAGTTCCCTCTCACCCCAAAGATGAAGTTCTTACCCCAACCTCCTACCCACTCCACAAACACTCATGAAAGCCCAGGCTGACATTTAAGGAACCAGTTTTTGTGCTTTCATCTTGATGTGCATGGCTATAAATCCCAGAGATGCCTTGTCATTAGTTCTGCTTTATAAGCAGAGCAGGCTGGGAGCACAAGCTAAACAAGGCATGGCTTGAGAAGCCAAGTAAACACCCACAAAATCTTAAACTTCCACCACCAGGACATGAAAAGAGCCCTGTCTAGTTCAGTGTCGTGCTCTCACAAGGGACAACCTGGTTCCAGGAGGGAACCCACAAGCAGAGTCTCAGCACAACAGCACCCTTCCCTCTTGTGAGTCCTGAAACGCTGCTTCTGAAGGTGAAGGCAGAACATAGACACCATGGCTAATAGCCCCTGATAGCCTGATTTCCCACCAATATGCTGAATCCCCTTCTCAAGCCATCCAAGTTGGTGGCCACCATTACTTCCTGAAGTAATGAAATGAACTCATGGTGCTCACTAATGGTTTATCCCCAGGCTTTGACATAAGATCTTCTACTGAGTCAGAACTTTGGTCATCCAGCTCAGCATTGTCTATGCCAGCTGATGGTGGCTCTCCAGAGCTTCAGATAGGGGGGGGGGGTTTCCAGCTCTACTGGGGATGCCTTCTGCATGAAAAAGCACACACCACGTCCCATCCCCTAAGAGAAAGATTCTAGTCCTCATACTGGGAATTGAACCTGGAGCCTTATCCATAGGAACATGAGAAGAGCCAGTTGGATGAGGCCAAAGGGGCCCCATTTAGTTCAGCATTGTGTCCTCACAGTGGACAACCAGTTGCCAGTGAGAAAGCTGCAAGCAGGACTTGAAGGCAACAGCAGCTCTCCCTCCCTACAGTTTCCTGCAACTGGTATACAGAAGCATATTGTCTCTAACAGTGGAGGTACTCTGTTAAGAATAAGAATAAGAATAGTATTATTTATACTCCACTCATCTGGTTGGATTGTCCAAGCTGCTCTATGGCCCTTCTCCTAGAACTATTTTTCTCCTAGTGAACACATTCTTAAAACTGCAATTCTAACAGCACAGATCCAGATTCAGAATGTTTCCAAGCAGGACTACGTTACCTTGATCTCTGAGGAGCTGAAGTCCAGAAGAGTGTTTGGAGGAACCCCGAGAGTTGAGGGCTTTTATACCCGTTTCCCGAGCCACCTCATGGGGAGGAATGTGCGTGGCATGACACCTGTTAGCAGCTAACTCATACTTAACTCACACATGCATCTCAGCTCCAGTTGCTGTATGGGAACAGCGCTCCTGTTTAGGAACACCAGAGTTAAAAATAAAAATGAGGACGTCATCGTCCGTTCCCAATAGTTCCGCTTGCTCCATAAATTTATGGGCCTCATTCCTTCCCATATAATCAACTGTTTCCATCGGACTCAAACCGGGAGTGCAGGCAGTTGGACTAGTTTGCTTCCGAAGCGCCTGCCCAAATGGTCCAGAACTGAGGCACAAGCAAATCATGGCAAAGGCATGCGCTTAGCATCCAAATGTAGAAAAAATATGCTCAAGACGCTGAAGTCTAGGCCAGATGCCACATGTGTGTGTTTGTGTTTGTGTGTGTGTGTTCTGATTTTGTGGTGTTTCTTTTCTTACTTTCTTTTATAAAGTTTTTATTTCATTTTAATACACCACATTAGTGATGTATGGAAGTGAGAGCTGGACCATCAAGAAGGCTGATCGCCGAAGAATGGATCCTTTTCAATTCTGGTGCTGGAGGAGACTCTTGAGAGTCCCATGGACTGCAAGAAGATCCAACCTCTCCATTCTGAAGGAAATCAGCCCTGAGGGCTCACTGGAAGGACAGATCCTGAAGCTGAGGCTCCAGTACTTTGGCCACCTCATGAGAAGAGAAGACTCCCTGGAAAAGACCCTGATGTTGGGACAGATGGAGGGCACAAGGAGAAGGGGACGACAGAGGACGAGATGGTGGGACAGTGTTCTCGAAGCTACCAGCATGAGTTTTGTTTTTTTTTATAAATATTTTATTCAGTTTTCACAATAAAAAGCATACAAAGACAAAGAAAGTACAAAATCACAAAAAAACAATACAATACAAAATACAAACATTAAGCACATCAACAGAAAGAAAAAAAGAAAAAAAAACCACATATAGTAACAAAAAACACAAAAATTCCCTCTTTCTTAGTTTCTCATCTTCAATTAACTTATTTTCCAGACTTCCTCACGTCTCCCATTCTTGTATCCCTTTTTAAAAATTAATTTAGCAAATTCATATCCTATTAATTTATCTGTTGTTAGTCCAATCTTACATTTTACTTTGTTGCTAAAGCCCCTGCAATTCATTTCAATGTCCTTAACATTCAAAAATTTTACAGTGTTTCTGCAAATAAATTTTAAATTTCTTCCAATCTTCCTCCACTGTCTCCTCTCCCTGGTCTCGGATTCTGCCAGTCGTTTCCACCATCTCCATATAGTCCATTAATTGCATCTGCCAATCTTCCAAGGTGGGTAGATCTTGTGTCTTCCAATGCTTTGCGATGAGAATTCTTGCTGCTGCTGTAGCATACATAAAAAAAATTCTATCCTTCTTTAACACCGATTGGTCCACTATGCCCAGGAGGAAGGCCTCTGGTTTCTTCGGGAAAGTATATTTAAATACCTTTTTCAGTTCATTATATATCATTTCCCAGAAGGCCTTGATCCTTGGGCACGTCCACCAAAGGTGAAAGAATGTACCTTTAATCTCTTTGCATTTCCAACATTTGTTATTGGGCAAATGATATATTTTTGCAAGCTTGACTGGGGTCATGTACCACCTGTAAATCATTTTCATAATATTCTCTCTTAAGGCATTACATGCCGTGAATTTAATCCCGGTGGTCCACAACTTCTCCCAGTCAGCAAACATAATGTTATGACCTATGTCTTGTGCCCATTTTATCATTGCCGATTTTACTGTTTCTTCCTCAGTATTCCATTTCAACAGCAGATTATACATTCTCGAAAGTGTCTTTACATTGGGTTCTAACAGCTCTGTTTCCAGCTTTGATTTTTCCACCTGAAAGCCAATTTTTTTATCCAAGTTATAAACCTCTCTTATTTGAAAATAGTGTAACCAGTCTCGCACCTTCTCTTTGAGTTTTTCATAACTCTGCAATTTCAATTTATCACCTTCCTGTTCTAGAATTTCCCAATATTTTGGCCAATTAGCTTCCATATTGAGTTTTTTCAAGGCCTTCGCCTCCATAGGTGATAACCACCTTGGAGTTTTGTTCTCCAAAAAGTCTTTATACCTTATCCAGACATCTTTACACACAAGGGCCGCAGATGGACTCGAAAATTGACAAATTTTTGAACACCAATGGATTACAAAAAATTTCTCAAGAAAATAAAGATTTATTGAACTATAAAATATCCGAACAAGAAGTGGAAGGCGCAATTCAAAATATGCAACTAGGTAAATCTCCAGGACCTGATGGACTAAGCTCCAAGTATTATAGAACTTTGAAAGACTGTTTAATCCAACCATTGAAGGAGGTTTGCAATGAAATTATGGAAGGGGAAAAGGCACCTGAGACGTGGAAAGAAGCCTATATCACACTCATACCGAAAACTGAGTCTGAAAAGACACAACTTAAGAACTATCGCCCCATATCCCTACTCAATGTGGATTACAAAATTTTTGCTGACATTTTGGCTAGAAGATTGAAAAAAGTTTTGGTAGGAATAATACATAAAGACCAGGCAGGCTTTCTCCCTGGAAGACATTTATCGGACAACACGAGGAATATTATTAATATTCTAGAAAAGTTGCAGGTGAACCTCAACACAAAAGCAGTTTTGATTTTTGTGGATGCGGAGAAAGCCTTTGACAACATTTCTTGGAGTTTTATGAAGAAAAATCTTCAGGGGATGGGGGTTGGACAAAACTTTGAAAACGGTATAGGTGCGATATACTCTGAACAAAAAGCTAAATTGATAGTGAATAATATGGATACTGAAGAGTTTAAAATAGAGAAAGGGACACGACAAGGTTGCCCAATCTCCCCATTGCTTTTTATTTCTGTCCTGGAGGTTCTCCTAAACATGATTAGAAGGGATCATTTGATTCAGGGTATTCAGGTCGGAGCCAAACAATACAAACTTAAAGCTTTTGCAGATGACCTTGTTATGACATTACAGGAGCCGATACCTAGTACCAAGAGGGTCTTAGAAGTGATCCAGGAATTTGGTCAAGTGGCAGGTTTTAAATTAAATAAGTTAAAAACTAAGGTTTTGGAGAAAAATTTGACACCGATAGAAAGAGAGAGGTTTCAGAATGAGACAGAGCTAACAATAACAAAGAAAGTAAAATACCTGGGGGTGAACATGACATCTAAGAATGTAAACCTTTTTAAAGACAACTATGAGAAATGCTGGTCAAAGGTGAAAAAAGATTTAGAAATATGGACGAACTTGAAGCTTTCCTTGCTGGGTCGAATTGCTGTTATTAAGATGAATGTATTGCCGAGGATGCTATTTTTATTCCAATCATTGCAAATTATTGATAAGATGGACTGTTTCAAGAAGTGGCAAAGAGACATATCTAGGTTTGTCTGGCAGGGCAAAAAGCCCAGAGTAAAACTTAAAATTCTTACTGATGCTAAAGACAGAGGGGGGTTTGCCCTGCCGGACTTAAAACTTTATTACGAGTCAGCTGCCTTTTGCTGGGTGAAGGAATGGCTGCTTCTTGAGAATACTGATGTTTTGGACCTTGAAGGGTATGGTAATGTATTCGGGTGGCATGCATATCTATGGTACGGCAAGATAAAAGCACATAAGACATTTAAAAACCATATTGTCAGAAAAGCACTGTTTAATGTCTGGATAAGGTATAAAGACCTTTTGGAGAACAAAACTCCAAGGTGGTTATCACCTATGGAGGCGAAGGCCTTGAAAAAACTCAATATGTATGCTACAGCAGCAGCAAGAATTCTCATCGCAAAGCCTTGGAAGACACAAGATCTACCCACCTTGGAAGATTGGCAGATGCAACTAATGGACTATATGGAGATGGCGGAAATGACTGGCAGAATCCGAGACCAGGGAGAGGAGACAGTGGAGGAAGATTGGAAGAAATTTAAAATTTATTTGCAGAAACACTGTAAAATTTTTGAATGTTAAGGACATTGAAATGAATTGCAGGGGCTTTAGCAACAAAGTAAAATGTAAGATTGGACTAACAACAGATAAATTAATAGGATATGAATTTGCTAAATTAATTTTTAAAAAGGGATACAAGAACGGGAGACGTGAGGAAGTCGGGAAAATAAGTTAATTGAAGATGAGAAACTAAGAAAGAGGGAATTTTGTGTTTTTTGTTACTATATGTGGGTTTTTTTTCTTTTTTTCTTTCTGTTGATGTGCTTAATGTTTGTATTTTGTATTGTATTGTTTTTTTGTGATTTTGTACTTTCTTTGTCTTTGTATGCTTTTTATTGTGAAAACTGAATAAAATATTTATAAAAAAAAACAAAACTCATGCTGGTAGCTTCGAGAACACTGTCCCACCGTCTCATCCTCTGTCGTCCCCTTCTCCTTGTGCCTTCCATCTTTCCCAACACCAGGGTCTTTTCCAGGGAGTCTTCTCTTCTCCTGAGGTGGCCAAAGTACTGGAGCCTCAGCTTCAGCATCTGTCTTTCCAGTGAGCCCTCAGGGCTGATTTCCTTCAGAATGGAGAGGTTGGATCTTCTTGCAGTCCATGGGACTCTCAAGAGTCTCCTCCAGCACCAGAATTGAAAAGGATCCATTCTTCGGCGATCAGCCTTCTTGATGGTCCAGCTCTCACTTCCATACATCACTAATGTGGTGTATTAAAATGAAATAAAAACTTTATAAAAGAAAGAAAAGAAACACCACAAAATCAGAACACACACACACAAACACAAACACACACATGTGGCATCTGGCCTAGACTTCAGCGTCTTGA
This sequence comes from Podarcis vaucheri, assembly GCF_965113315.1. Classification (NCBI taxonomy): domain Eukaryota; kingdom Metazoa; phylum Chordata; class Lepidosauria; order Squamata; family Lacertidae; genus Podarcis; species Podarcis vaucheri. Next base: position 1,954,484 of record NC_138754.1, on the reverse strand, counting down.
GCATATTTTTTCTACATTTGGATGCCTTTGCCATGATTTGCTTGTCCCTCAGTGGTGGACCATTTGGGCAGGCGCTTCGGAAGCAAACTAGTCCAACTGCCTGCACTCCCGGTTTGAGTCCGATGGAAACAGTTGATTATATGGGAAGGAATTAGGCCCATAAATTTATGGAGCAAGCGGAACTATTGGGAACGGACGATGACGTCCTCATTTTTATTTTTAACTCTGGTGTTCCTAAACAGGAGTGCTGTTCCCATACAGCAATTGGAGCTGAGATGCATGTGTGAGTTAAGTATGAGTTAGCTGCTAACAGGTGTCATGCCACGCACATTCCTCCCCATGAGGTGGCTCGGGAAACGGGTATAAAAGCCCTCAACTCTTGGGGTTCCTCCAAACACTCTTCTGGACTTCAGCTCCTCAGAGATCAAGGTAAAATAGTCCTGCTTGGAAACATTCTGAATCTGGATCTGTGCTGTTAGAATTGCAGTTTTAAGAATGTGTTCATTAGGAGAAAAATAGTTCTAGGAGAAGGGCCATAGAGCAGCTTGGACAATCCAACCAGATGAGTGGAGTATAAATAATACTATTCTTATTCTTATTCTTAACAGAGTACCTCCACTGTTAGAGACAATATGCTTCTGTATACCAGTTGCAGGAAACTGTAGGGAGTTGCTGTTGCCTTCAAGTCCTGCTTGCAGCTTTCTCACTGGCAACTGGTTGTCCACTGTGAGGACACAATGCTGAACTAAATGGGGCCCCTTTGGCCTCATCCAACTGGCTCTTCTCATGTTCCTATGGATAAGGCTCCAGGTTCAATTCCCAGTATGAGGACTAGAATCTTTCTCTTAGGGGATGGGACATGGTGTGTGCTTTTTCATGCAGAAGGCATCCCCAGTAGAGCTGGAAAACCCCCCCCTATCTGAAGCTCTGGAGAGCCACCATCAGCTGGCATAGACAATGCTGAGCTGGATGACCAAAGTTCTGACTCAGTAGAAGATCTTATGTCAAAGCCTGGGGATAAACCATTAGTGAGCACCATGAGTTCATTTCATTACTTCAGGAAGTAATGGCGGCCACCAACTTGGATGGCTTGAGAAGGGGATTCAGCATATTGGTGGGAAATCAGGCTATCAGGAGCTGTTAGCCATGGTGGTGGCTATGTTCTGCCTTCACCTTCAGAAGCAGCATTTCAGGACTCACAAGAGGGAAGGGTGCTGTTGTGCTGAGACTCTGCTTGTGGGTTCCCTCCTGGAACCAGGTTGTCCCTTGTGAGAGCACGACACTGAACTAGACAGGGCTCTTTTCATGTCCTGGTGGTGGAAGTTTAAGATTTTGTGGGTGTTTACTTGGCTTCTCAAGCCATGCCTTGTTTAGCTTGTGCTCCCAGCCTGCTCTGCTTATAAAGCAGAACTAATGACAAGGCATCTCTGGGATTTATAGCCATGCACATCAAGATGAAAGCACAAAAACTGGTTCCTTAAATGTCAGCCTGGGCTTTCATGAGTGTTTGTGGAGTGGGTAGGAGGTTGGGGTAAGAACTTCCTCTTTGGGGTGAGAGGGAACTCAATTGGTTGATGATAATTCAAGGACAGAGATGGTGCAGAGGTCTGACAGTGAACGACTAAAGCCTCGCATACCCAAACACAGCTTCCTACCAGAAACATCCTCCCAGGGGATGTGATTGGCAGAGAGGATCCTCTTGATAGTTCCTCCACCCCAGAGGCTCAGAGGGTGGTAGCCCAGGAGAGGGCTTTTTCTTTGTTGGCCCCTAAGCTGTGGGATTCCTTCACCACAGAGGTGTGTCTTGCATCTTCATGAAACAGCTTTTGCAGAAGGCTGAAGATGTGCCTCTTTCCCCTGGCTTGTGACACTTGAGGTGCACGTTTTTAGGACACACCTTCTTTTTTGTTAGAAATAATTTCTAATATTATGTTTTAATGTTGTAACCTGCCCCGGGATCTTAATGTGGAGGGCAGATAAATCATCACCATAATCACCATGGATTTTCTAGAAAGGGTCAGGAGCTTTCCATGGGCTCCTTTTAAGCATACAGCCATTTCCATGAGGGCTAGAAGCATTATTTATCAGTTTGGTGGCCGAGATGCTTTAACGATCTCTGAACTTTTTATGTGCTCCTTTCAGAAGGCTCACAAAACCCAAACCCTGTGCCTTAGACACCCATAACCACTGGGACCTGGAAGGCCGCAATCTCATTCTCCCCTTAGGCCTGAGGTTCCCCACTATTGTGTTTGCCCGTTCGTTTGAAAATGTCTGTACAGGGGGAGAGAAAGGGTTAATATGTAGACCAATAGGAAAGCCAGAGGCGGAGCCTCCCTGTTTATAAATGGGCTTAGCCCGAGGTTTGGGTTGTGGGTAGTTGGTTGGTTTTAGTGGGTTGGTTGGTTGGGAAAGGCAGTTGGAAAAGCAGTTGGCAGACAGCTGGAATTAGAGAGACAGTTAGTTCAGTTGGTTCTTGTTTGAGGGGAGGTAGAAGAGTTTGAGACAGGATAATAATAAGACTAAGAAGGTAAAGAGTAACAAAGTTTGGAATGCAGTTAAAGTTCATTTGTGTCTGCAATAAACTACACTCTTTGTTAACTTAAGAACCCGACTAAGAGATTTACCAGGGAGGACCTGGTTGGAGGCACCGTATTAGTGGTGTACGGGTCAATGATTCGTGAGACAACCGGGGGCTCCATACGAACACCACACCCACCCTTTGTTGAGACCCTGCATTGAGTGAGGATGTTGGGCTACTTGGCCTTTGAAATCCCTTGCGATGCCACAATTCTAATCAGGCTCCTTTTGCTTCCCAGTACTTTGCTTTCCAAATCCACCACCACTACCCGCACAATGACTTGTGGCTACGGAAACTGCTGCAGCCCCTGTGGCTCCGGAGGATGGGGCTATGGAGGCTACGGAGGCAACTGCTGTGGTAACAGATCTTGCGGCGGCTATGGAGGCTACGGAAGCTACGGAGGCTATGGAGGTTATGGTGGCAACTGCTGCGGCAACAGATGTGGCAGCTACGGAGGTTACGGAGGTTACGGCGGCTACGGCGGCAACTGCTGTGGTAACAGATGTTGTGGCAGCTACGGAGGCTATGGAAGCTACGGAGGCTACAGAGGTTATGGTGGCAACTGCGGTGGCAACAGATGTTGTGGCGGCTATGGAGGCTACGGAGGTTATGGCGGCTACGGTGGCAACTGCTGCAGCAGCAGATGTTGTGGCGGCTGGGGATGGTAATTCTCTCTCACCTACGTGAGAAGCATCTGAGCAAAGGACTTGCCTCCAACACTAGCCCTACTCAGAGTAAACCCAATGAAGTGAACGGACACGGCCAACTTAGGCTCATCCATGCCAGTGGGTCTACTATGAGCAGGTGTTGGTTGGACACAACAAAAGGTTTTCCTCCAAGTTGAGTTTCCTGGAAGCTCCCTGAATAGGGTCTTCAAGGGTCTCAGTCTCCAGCTCAGATGCCTGCTTTTCCCCTGCTGTTCCTCACTGTTGCTTCCTCATCACTCCACCCTGTATGGTTTGGTCTTCTCCACAAGAGGACATCCATCCCCTTCCTCATCCCCTTTGTACCTTCCTTCCTACCTGTTCCAAATTAAATACCATACTGCATCAGAACCAATGTCTACTGAGTTTTCATTTCCATTCTGTTTGAATCTGGCTGAAATTCCTGATTTTCAGCAGTTGGGTTTCATGGAATTCTATTTAGTATTGATCCAGAGCAGATTCCAGTGTGTTGTTAGCAGAGTAATAACTTAAACACATTGCAGGATTCCCCCCAAAATAGACCAGAGGCAATTATTATTTCATCCAGCAGAGCTTTACTGCGACTGAAGGCAAATGAGCAAACTGGTCACAAATCCATATACATTCAGGATTGGCACTGTCCACAAGAAATCCAGTTGCAGCAGACTTCACTTAAACTTACAATAAGTTATAATAAGTCTAAACCTTAACACTAAGCATAACTATGTACAGAAGACCACAATAGAAGGAAAAGAGATAGAAAGAGAAAGTGAAACCGAGTCTCCTTCTGACCCTACTTTTATAGTCAGCATGACCTTGACAGAAAGAGATAATGTAGCAAAGCAGCATTGGCTGAAAGAAATAACTCCACGCCGCTATGGAGAAACTCAGAAAGTTGGTTGTAAAGTACGGTACTTGCTAGCAAGTTGACTCAGAGGAATAATTTCCAAAGTCTGAGCCCTGAACTCAGCAAAAATTTATAGGATTTTTAACGTCATAACATGTAAGAGAACATTCAGCAAATTAGAATCTCACAGCACCCTTCTTTACCTGGATAAAAACCATAAGGCACATGTTGAATACCGTTAACTCCTTTTATGGCTCATCCTGTACCGTGATGACTATGCAAGCAATTCAAGGAATTGGCAGGTCTTTGATCTATGCAAGAAATACTAAGAAATGGCAGGGTGTTGCCCTTATCACAAAAATGCACGCCATGAGTCTAAGTTAGATGCCTCAATAACAGAACCAGTTTAAGCCAGCTGTACTCAGCTTCTCTGAAGGAATAACCCAAACATCAGGAACCTTCTGCTTGCTTCTTTCACATACAAAATCTTCCAGAACCCTCTTGAATTAAGTAGAATAGAAAAGATCTCTACACATCTTATCAATACTTTCTGCGCTAAGAAATGCAAACTGACCAGATGGGGCTTGGGATCCCTTCCAACTCTACATTTCCATAATTCACGTGACATAAAAGCTACTTCTGGAAATAGAATGAAATATAGCAGCCATGGACCGTGGGGTCTTAAATTTCAGCGACGCCCCATGGAGGCCACAATTTGCCCTTATAACTCTCATCTTTCACTATGCATCATAGTTGTGGTCCCCCCTGCAGCATCCCTGTGCCCAGTGCAATCAAACTGGCCAGGCTCCGCTAAGTCCACCTCTGAATACAACACACATGGCAGCTCCAGCTATGAGGGAACCATCATGGCCAGCGTTCAAGCTTGATGAGTGTTGCAGTGCAGAAACATCTGCAGGGCGCCAGATTCCCTTCTCTTCTGCTCTGACAAGCAGCGGTTGCATTGGGTTTTTAGGCAGGGATTGAACCTGGGAACTTCTGCAACACACACGGCAGCTCCAGCTATGAAGGAACCATCATGGCCAGCGTTCAAGCTTGATGAGTGTTGCATTGCAGAAACATCTGCAGGGCGCCAGATTCCCTTCTCTTCTGCTCTGACAGGCAGCGGTTGCATTGGGTTTTTAGGCAGGGATGGAACCTGGGAACTTCTACATGCAAGGCAGAGTCTCCACCACTGAGCTGCAACCTCTCTCTTCCACCACATGACAAAAAGTCACCAAGCGATGAGTGAAGTGACTGTCCCAGACCACAGCAGGTCATTAATAGAATCATAGAGTTGTAGAGTTGGAAGGTTCCCCAAGGTTCATCTAGTCCAGCCTTCCTCAACCTGTGGGTCCCCAGATGTTGTTGAACTACAACTCCCATCACTCCTAGCTAGCAAGGCCAGAGCTCAGGGATGATGGGAGTTGTAGTCCAACAACATCTGGGGACCCACAGGTTGAGAACCACTGATCTAGTCCAACCCCCCTGCAATGCAGGAATCTCAGCTAAAGCCTCCATGACCGATGGCCATCCAACCTCTGCTTAAAAACCTCCAAGGAGGGAGAGTCCACCACCTTCTGCTGTCAAAGTTCTTCCTGATGTTTACTCAGAATCTCCTTTCTTGCATCATGAAGCCATTGCCTTAAGTCCTAAGGTCCAGAGCAGTTTCCTCTTCCATGTGACAGCCTTTGAGATATTGGAAGATGACTATCCTATCTCCTCTCAGTCTCCTCTTTCCCAGGCTAAACATACCCAGCTTCTTTAACCGTTCCTCATCAGGCTTGGTTTCCAGACCCTGGGTCATCTTGGTCTCCCTCCTCCGCACACGATCCAGATTGTCAACATCCTTCCTAAATTGTAGCACCCAGAATTGGACACAGAATTCCAGTTGTGGTCTGACCATCCCACTATTCCATCCCACCATTTCCCAAACTGTTGATTTCTATCTTTTATTTGTTTGAAACAAAATTAAAAAAAAATCCTTCCAGTAGCGCTGGAACAACTAAGTTTGTTACTGGTATGAGCTTTCATGTGCATGCACACTTCTTCAGGTATTTATTTGTTTGTTTATTAACACTATTAGTCACTTGCCATCTGAAGAGCTCTAGGTTTAGGGTTGCCATACGTCTGGTTTTTCAACCTCAACTTTGATGTTGATTTCCCAGTTTTTTTGTGTGGACTTTTACTTCTTGAAATAGGGCAACTATATCTAAGTGACTTGTATTAAATAAAAATATATGCACATGGATAATAACATAGGAGGAAGAGCTGGGGATCATATAATATATTAGCATTTCATATAGAAGACTGTGGTGTTGTTTCTCCATAAGCTGTATTTCATATACAGCTTATGGAAAAACAACACCACAGCCTTGTTGTCAGGGAACTGACATCAGAGCGAGAGGCGAAGGGGAGGCTCCCAGATGATGCTGGCGAAGGACCCAGCAGCAGGGGGAGAAACAGCTCAGTAGAGGGGGAAGCCATTCAGCGCAACACCAGGGATAAAGGGAGGCAGACGGGGGAAGTGGAGAGAGGGCTCCAGGACTCTTCACTGGACATCAGTGAGGAAAGCCCAGGTCCTCCGCTACCCACGCCTTCCCTGCGCAGAAGACTCCCGCGCAGTGAGAGGAGGAGGAGACTGGGTGTCAAACAACTTTTATGTTGGAAGAGGTTCAAGAAACGCCCACTGACGATGAATATTCATTGTCTGGACTAAATATAAGGACTTACTCGAAAGTAAGACCCCGAGGTGGTTATCACCGACGGAGGCTAAGGCTATAAAACTACGCAATATGGAGAGTGGCTGGGTAAAATACTGTGAGATAATAGAAAGAGATGGTGATACCTGGAGGTTGCAGAGTTTTGAAAAATTGAAAGGAAAGGTGCGAGACTGGTTTCATTATGCCCAAATCTTAGAGATCTTTAAAAAGGACAAAAAAATTGGTTTCCAGGTGGAAAAATCAAAACTAGAGACAGAATTACTTGAACCTAAGACGAAAGTGCTTTCAAGAATGTATAACTTGTTGCTTAAATGGAATACACAAGATGAGACAGTAAAATCAGCCATGATAAAATGGGCACAGGACATTGGGTACAACATTATGTCTGAAGACTGGGAAAGGTTGTGGACCACCGGTATGAAATTTACGGCATGTAGTGCCTTAAAAGAAAACATTATGAAAATGGTATACAGGTGGTACATGACCCCAGTCAAACTTGCAAAGATATACCATTTGTCTGACAATAAATGTTGGAAATGTAAGGAGGCTGAAGGAACATTCTTTCACCTCTGGTGGACATGCCCGAGGGTGAAGGCTTTTTGGGAAATGATTTACAATGAGTTGAAAAAGGTGTTTAAGTACACCTTTCATAAGAAACCAGAGGCCTTCCTCCTGGGCATTGTAGGCCAGAGAGTGTCAAAAAAAGATAGAACTTTCTTTTTATATGCAACTACAGCAGCAAGAATTCTTATAGCTAAATACTGGAAGGCACAGGAGTTACCCACGCTGGAAGAATGGCATTCGCAGCTGATGGACTACATGGAATTAGCCGAAATGACCGGCAGAATCCGGGATCTGGGAGAAGAGGCAGTGGAAGAGGACTGGAAAAAATTTAAGGACTATTTACAAAAACATTATAAGTTATATGAATGTTGAGAATTTGCTAAGCTTTTGGGAAAAACATGCTTCAGTATTGAGATTGGTAAATGATGGAAATTAAGTTATGATTTTGAAAAGTATAAATTACAGATTATATAACTAAATGAAAACACAAAAACATATAAAATAAGGTATTAATTTGCTGTTTATTTTTACTGCAAAGAAAGCAGGGGATGGAGGACGTGGGGAAGTCCGGTTGATTATGAAAACTGATCTGAAAAAGTGAATTTTTCTTTTCTTTCTATAATTCTTTTTTCTTTCTGCAAAACTGCTTTTGTTGTGTTACTGACGATGTATTCTTACCCTGGAAAAAAAGCAATAAAAAAAATCATTAAAAAAAAAAAACACCCACTGACGGATTCTGCCAGTGACTGAGGCAGCCGCGATGAGAAGGGGCTGTGCAGTCAGAAAGGTTTAACAAGGCAAATTAACTGAGAAAGGCACCAGCTTACGCACGAGTAACTCATACCTATTACACTTGTAAACAGTAGTAAGCAACAACAGATATATCCAAAAAATAGACAAAGCAATTCTGCTCTCCCACTAATTAGCAAATAAACAAAACCTCTATCCCTTACCGAGACCAAAAACCTTTCACACTGAACCAACAATTTCCCCACCCCACTCAAAAGTCTGACATGGGGCCAGGTGGGTCCAGAGTTCTCTTCCATGGATGGTCCAGCATCTTGCCTCTCCCTTCAAGGAGGAACAAGAGCAAAGAAATGGTGTCAGAAGTTTTACCTGATGTGCAGTTGTCCTGGTTAGTGCTTCTCTCCTGCAGCTGAGAACTGCTTGTGAGGATCCTGAGGCCTTCAAAGTTGTGGCTGCCATAAGATGGGACCAAATGCCTCTATCAGAAAACTGTATCCAGACCTAATTAAAGTGCCTCACTTGCTCAATTCTTTGACCATTTGTGTTTATAAGGACTTGCTCCAAACACTACAGCTTTTCTATTGGCATGATTTACACTCAAATATTCATTGTGGCAAATCATCGCCCCCAAATTTTAATAATCACCTCATATCCACTTGTAATTGTGATAATGAAACCATATCATCAGCATGCAGGGGTCTCCAGACTTTTTTCAAAGAGGGCCAGATTTGAGGAAGTGAACATGTGTGAGGGCCAACCAAAGTTGTTGACCTTTTTTATGGGTTGAAGTTGTTGATTAGGCCCCCAGGGAGTCTTCTCTTCTCCTGAGGTGGCCAAAGTCTTGGAGCCTCAGCTTCAGAATCTGTCCTTCCAGTGAGCACTCAGAGCTGATTTCCTTCAGAATGGATAGGTTTGATCTTCTTGCAGTCTCAAGAGTCTTTGTTGGTCTCTAAGCTGCTATTGGAAGGATTTTTTTAATTTTGTTTCGACTATGGCAGACCAACACGGCTACAAACCTGTAACTTGGGCCAGCACTGTCAGGAAGATAAATTAAGCTCCACCTGGCATGATCAAGAAATAGGTCTGATTAAGCTATAATTAGTCACCTTCATTGCCATTAACTCTCAGAAATGCAGCCATGCAGGGGGTCATGACAGGCTGTCCTCATTGTGCATATAACTCAAGAGTCAACCAGAGTGATTTATAATTAAATGGGCTTTTATTTGCACAACACATAAACATGAGCACCTGTTGAAGCCCTTTGTTAGATGGGAGCATTAGAAACACACCTTTCTCATCAAGGGGTTATTATCCTTGGGTTTTGTTTGGGGTTTTTTTTAAACTGAAGAATGTCAAAAGAACTAGGTGTGTTTAAAGGCAGAGAAGCATTCAAGGTGGCCTTCATGGAAAGGTCAAACTTTGAAAGAGTCATCACATGAATGTCATCATGTGTCAGGGTGCTGTCATGGTCCTGTCAACCCTGACATGATGGCCTGGAAGAAATGTAGATAGTAAGCTCACTTCAGTTCAGCAGTGGAACCAGTGACCTTGAGGGGTCGGGGGTGTTGGTTTCTGTTTGTGCCACTGTGCAGTGCTTGGAGTCACAAGACTCTGTTTTGCATTCCAGAGATTCCAGGCTGTTGGAAGTCTCACGGAAGACAGGATGTGACTGGTTTCCTGTTCCTTTGTTTTCCAGGTTGCTCTCTGCTTTCACAGAGAGAGAACGTATATTTCTTTTCTGTCTGCGTAACTAGAAATAAAACTCTTTGCAATGTAGCTCATATTTCTCATCCTTCCCTGAGTGCTTTGATACTCTGCTGAATGGAGGACGTGCCTGGAGCCTTATCAAAGGCTCAGGTCATTAATCATCCTTGGAGGAGATTCCGAAGGCTCGACCGGAGGATGAGTTTTCCAGCTCGGTCGTAGCGGAGATTCCAACAGGGGGCTGGGCAGAGGAGGAGGAGTGGAGTGGTGGAGAACACCTCCCCATTCTGAGCCTTCCAAGGAGGAGGAGGAGGAAGACGGTATAGATTTACAACAGGGGTTTGGGGGAGGTCACCGCTCAGAGGCAGATGAGGGGGGGGGGAGTTAGGAAATAATGGGAGAGGAGGAGTAGCATTCCAGACCCACCATCTCCCAGAACCTGGCGAGCCTTAAAAGTAGGAGAGCAAAGAGCTCAAAGACAGAGGACACTTAGCTGCACACGTAGAGGAGCTGAAGAAGATGACGAATTAGGAAGTGGGAGAGACCACTAGACCACCCAAGTGTCCCTATTTTCCAGGGAAGTCCCTGATTTAGAGAAGCAGTCCTGGTTTCTGATTTGATCCTGGAATGTCCCTTTTCCTTTGTTGTTGCTGAGTCGTTTAGTCGTGTCCGACTCTTCATGACCCCCTGGGCCAGAGCATGCCAGGCACTCCTGTCTTCCACTGCCTCCCGCAGTTTGGTCAAGCTCATGTTGGTAGCTTCGAGAACACTGTTTAAAGACAGAGAAGCGTTCAAGGTGGCCTACATGGAAAGGTCAAACTTTGAAAGAGTCATCACATGAAGGTCATCATGTGTCAGGGTGCTGTCAGGGCCCTGTCAACCCTGACATCATGGCCAGGAAGAAATGTAGATAGTAAGCTCATTTCAGTTCAGCAGTGGAACCAGTGACCTAGAGGGGTCCCATCCAAGGAGGAGGAAGAGGAAGACAGTATAGATTTACAACAGGGGTTTGGGGGAGGTTACCGCTCAGAGGCAGATGGGGGAAGGGAGTTAGGAAATAATGGGAGTGGAGGAGTAGCATTCCAGACCCACCATCTCCCAGTACCTGGCGAGCCTTAAAAGTAGGAGAGGAAAGAGCTCAAAGACAGAGGACTCTTAGCTGCACCCGTAGAGGAGCTGAAGAAGATGACGAATGAAGAAGTGGGAGAGACAGGGGTGGTGTGGAGATTCACTCGAGACATGCCGTTATCCAAGAGGCTGGGTTCTATAGCCTCTCTCTGTAAAGCTTTAAATAAAACAAAGACGGTAAGAAACTTTTCCTTATCTTTATACTTTCCTGGGCAACCAGCCAAGGCCACTGATAGCATCCTGACAGATGGGTGCGCTCCAGGAAGAAACTGGAAATGCATCTTGTAGGCATTCTCCAGCTGTATCTTTTCCACATTGAGCAGTTGGTTAGACTAGGTGGCCTTCCATGGTGCCCTCTAACTCTAAAATTCTATGGAGTAGCCGATTGGGTGGCACATTGGGACAGTATGTTTGACTGTTAACCAGAAGGTTGGTGGTTTGAGCCCACCAAGGGACAGCCATGGACAGGATTCCAGCACTACAGGATCTAGATTGGGATCCCTTCCAACTCTCTGATTCTTTGATTTCCTGCTGCTGAGACACTGGAAGTGTTGTTGACTGCTGTTTTCTACTCCAGGCATGCCCAACTCCCAAGAGACTGTGATCTACTCCCATTGTCATTGATCTGACCCATTGTCTATGGAGGGAGGAGGAGCATGAGTGGGCTGGGTGGATTGCACAGAGTTGTTGAGTTTTTTGGGGGGAAGATTGCACAGAGATTTTTAGCTTTCCCCCTGTCACTTTTTGTACACAATAAGGATCCCGCACTCTACCAGGATCAGCCGGGGATCTACCGGTAGATCGCGATCTACTGTTGGACATCCCTGGTACTCCAATTATTTTCTATTCAGATGTTGCTGACCTGCAGCTTGCATCATCTCTGGTGATAGCTATCTTCTACCTCCACTACCAGAGGAGGTATCCTCCAGAACACATATTGCTGCAAATTGAGAGTAGGGAGAATTGCTCTTGAGGCTGGGTCCTGCTTGCAGGGTTCTCATTATGGCCAACATGAGCTGAGGATAGGAGCTACAGTCAAGCACACCAGAAGAGCCTGCTAGTTCGGGCCAATGGCACATCAAATCCAGGATCCTGTTCTCACAGCAGCCAACTAGCTGCCTGTGGGAAGTCCTCAAGCATGAGCTGCGAACACCAACACTCTCTCCTCTTGTGATTCTCTGCAACTGACAGTGAAGGTATTCTAGCCATTGTGTCTAGAAGCCTTCGATACCTTTATCCTCCATGAATTTATCGAATCCTCTTTTCAAGCTATCCATAACTCAAGCCTGCTGGACCTCATCTAGTCCAGCATCCTGTTCTCACCATGGCCACCCAGAAGCCTGTGGGAAATGCAGAAACAGGAACCAGGCACAAGAATGCACCTTCCCCTCCTGTGGCTCCCAGCAACTGATATCCAGAAGCATTTCTGCCTCCAGCTGTGGATGAACAGCACATCCATCAGGGCTAGTAGCCGTTGATGGCTTTATGCTCCATGACTTTGTCCATTCCTTTTTTCTTCTTCTTCTCTCATTTATTTATTTATTATTAATGTTGCAATACATATATGAAATCTTTACATAATGATACATATACATTATATCCATAAATTCAAATTTTCTCATTTCATTATGTCCCAACATTTATCCATTTCTTATTTCTTGCCCTGTGGTCTTCCCTCCACCCATGCGTGACTTCCTTGTTATTATTTTGTAACTTTATTATTGAGATTGTAATTTTGTATCTTAATAATTAAACATTCAATCTTATATATCTGCTTCCCATAACTTTGTGAAATCAGTCTATACATGTCAATAAATTATTGTTGGAGCATCTTTTGGTCATGTATTCTTCTACACATTTCCATTCCTGTTCAAAGTTTTGATTAGATTGCATTCTAATTGTTTGTCGTCATTTTTGCTAATTCAATCATTTCAATAAATTTATGTTGCCAATCTATCAATGTTGGTACTTCTTCTGATTTCCATTTTTTTGCAATCAATAATTTGCTGCGACTGTTGCATATAAAAAGATTCTCTTCATATCTTTGGGGGTGTCATTTGTTATAATTCCTAAAAGGAATGTTTCCGGCTTCTTACCGATTGTTGTTTTAAACTTTTTTTTTTTCAGTCCCTCATGTATATTCCCCCCAAAAAATTTAATTTTATCACATCCCCACCAGACCATGACTTTCTCCATTCCATCCAAGTTGGTGGCCACCAGTTCTGCAACTTGACTATGCTCTGCATAGAAGAAGTAGACCCAATTTGAGGCAAAGATCTCCAATCCTTGACCCATATGCAAGCTTCCATCAGATGGAACGATATGGGTTCACAGACGCAATGGATGTCTGTCCAGGAGATAGGGATGCATGAATCACCACTGGATTTCTACCATCTATGTGGGGCAAGTGATAACTTAATTATATGCTGATGATCACAAGCGATAGACGCGTTGATGCACGCATCAAGGCAAACTATTAAAAGAGCTTGAAGCGGCAAACAGCAAATTTTGGTTGGCCCCAAATTAGTACTTTGCTGAAGTTTCTTCACATCAGCCTCCCAGAATCGTATATAAAGGAAGCTGCCTCGGTGCTTCTCTCTACAGCTTCTCCTAACCTGGAACAGCTCCTCTCACCTTCTTCACCTCAGAGAATTGGGTAAGTCGGACAGCGCTGAGAAAGGTCTTGGAAAATGAGTTGGATACTGATCTGGACAGGGCTGGGAGACCTGTGACCCTCCATGTCACTGGACTCTAACTCCCATCAGTCCTAGCCAAGAAGGCTGATGGTCAGGGGTGATGGGAGTTGTAGTCCACACCTGTGGAGCCTGTGGCCCTCCAGATATTGTTGGACCCTGCATACTTGGCCAATGGTCATGGATAGTAGGAACAGCATTCTTGGACTCCAGCTCCCAGCAACCCCAGCCACCAGCATAGTCAAAGGCCAGGGATGATGGGATCTGTAGTTCAACAATGTTCTTGAACTCTAGTTCTCATCAGCCCCAGAAAGAATGGCAGATGGCCAGGGATGATGGAAATTATATTTCAGCATCTTCTGAAGGCCCACAGGTCTCCCCACCCCTAGACTATGGGATGGATTACAAATATTGACTCTGGGGTGGATTGTACACTTGGAAAACCAGCAGCTCAGTGATAGAATTCATCCCTTGAGTGCAGAAGGTGCAAGGATCAAGACCCACCATTGCCAGTTAAATGGATTTTGGAAAGCAAAACCAGGAAAGACGTACCTTTGCTTGAGACCTTGGTGAAATTCTGTAACTCAAGGCAGACAGTAGTCCAAACGAATGGCTAGATTCAGTAGAAAGTAGCTTTCTTTACTCTCCTTTCTTTGGTAAGCTTAATAGATGTGAATCTATTAAATTCAACTACACAGAATTTTATTAAGTTGAAGTATTAATTGACATGTAATAGATGTGAACCAAGAGTGGCTTAAGTTGGTGAGGGGCTATTTAGCTGGAGTGGGTGGCTATTAGTCAACAACCTTCGGGATTAGAGAGAGCATATTCTCAATATAGTCTCTGGAAAATACAAACACGATTTTGCTGCCTACTTGTGGGCTTCCTATAGATACCTGGTTGGTCTTCTCCAATAGTACTTAAGATCAATGGTTCAAGGTGGGTTGACTATAGTTGGGTTCTCCAACGAGGTGCCTTCCATGTGTTTGGCAAACCCCATGAGTCAATGTGGCCAAGGGTCAAGGATGATGGCAGCAAAGGTCTTCAACCTTGGGTCCCCAGATGTTGCTAGACCACAGTTTCAGTCAACCCCAGTCAGCTTAGCCGACAGCCAGATATGATGGGACTTGTAGTTTTTGCACAAAGTCCCACTGAATTCATGGGATGGACTGTTTTATGATTACACTGCACATATTCTCTGCATTAGAACATGCACTTATTTTTTCCCCTCTCTCTCTGTCATTTCCTTTAGAACTTCCACCCTCACTGCCAAAATGGTCTCTGGAAGCGGTTGTGGTTTCACCTGCGAGTCTCAATGCCCCCCTCACCATGTGGGCATCCAGCCACCCCCTTTCCTCATCACTGTCCCAGGGCCCGTCATGACCTGTGCCAATGATTCATGTGCTGTGTCAACTGATGCACCTTGCTGCGGCTATGGCTATGGCGGCTACGGCGGAGGCTGGGGCGGCTTTGGCGGTCACGGAGGCTTTGGTGGTTATGGCGGATACGGCGGATACGGCAGCTATGGTGGCCGGGGATGCGGATTCGGACCGAGGTGTGCCGGAGGCTATGGAGTCTGTGGATGGTGAGGACGGGAACTGATCGGCAAGGAGAATGGCTTCAACACGGACAGTAGATCTCTTGGTTCTGCTTTTATGAAGGGCTAAGAAAGCACTCGCCGTTTCAGAAGAAGCCATGAGTGTCTGGGTCCTCTGAAGAGCAGATCTACCTTTCCTTTCACTTCTCCGAAGATATCGAGCTATGTCCCCACCATGACTACCACCTTCTTCTTGCTGCCTTGCTTTGGGAACAAAATGGCATGTTGACCCCAAGGACTTGCTTGCTTTGCTTCGCTGGTGTAAGGGAATCGATGGCGGTGAGCTGCCTCCATGGTCAATAAAAGGCTCTTTTGGTACCACCAGCAGACGCAAAGCCTAGTGAGGAACTATCACCACTAGTTTCCCGACCTCTTGGCTGTAGATGAACCTCCCTCAGCTAAGTTTAACTCAGAATAGTCACACTGAAAGTTAATGAACCCAAGTTAGTGATCTCTATTAACTTTAATGGGTCTACTCTGAGTAGGATTAGCATGGAGTACAACCCAACCCACCTGCAATACGTGGATCAGCGATAGCAATTCAGGGTCATTGCAAAGATGACACCAAGATAAATGCTTGTGGAGTGCTCTGAACACCAGTGTTATTCCCTCCGTTCTTGGTGATCATTTTAGGCTTCAATCCTATACATGTTGCCCTGTAAGTAAGCCCTGCTGAACTCAGTTTGGCTTACTCCTAAGTCAACATGCATAGGAGTGCCCTGTTAGTGAATGACTGATGATTGTTGTTGCAGGAACTGGGTGATCTTTGGGAGGGGCCTTAAATGAGACCAAATGGGGCCTAGGACGGAGCAAGTTCTTGGATTTGATACCACCCAATAAGAAACTACTCGTGTGTGTTCATACTACTGTTAGTTCGTTTGCACTCTTGTTATGCTTTCCCCTGCCATTTGTACCCTGTGCACATTCCCCATATTAAAACCCCTAGTCTTCATCAAAGCAATATGAGTACTTGTCATTATTATTATTATTGTTATTTAGCATTTCGATCAGGGTTTTGGCACAGAAACTACTTTGGTTGCCCTGTCGGGAGAGAGACAGGGGAAATGTGTCCCTGTTAATTCTCCTCAACCTCTTCGTGACTTTTGATACCACCTGGGCCAAAGACCCAGTTTGGCACCCCACACACATTTGCGCGTGCGCACGCGCGCACACGCACACACACACACGGGTGGTGCTGTGGTCTAAACCACTGAGCCTCTTGGGCTTGCCGATCAGAAGGTCAGCGGTTCAAATCCCCAAGACGGCATGAGTTCCTGTTGCTCTGTCCCAGCTCCTGCCAACCTAGCAGTTTGAAAGCACATCAGTGAAAGTAGATAAATAGGCATCACTGTGGCGGGAAGGTAAATGGTGTTTCCATGTGCTCTGGTTTCTATCAAGGTGTCCCATTGTGCAAGAAGCGGTTTAGTCATGCGGGCCTGGAAAACTGTCTGTGGACAAACGCCAGCTCCCATGGCCTGAAAGCGACATGAGTGCCCCAGCTCCATAGTCGTCTTTGACTGGACTCAACTGTCCAGGGGTCCTTAGGTGTCCTCAAAGTTCACTGTTATCCCTCATGCTGTTTAACATCTGCATGAAACTACTGAGTAGGGCATGGGTAGGCAAACTAAGGCCCAGGGGCTGGATCCAGCTCAATCGCCTTCTAAATCCGACCCATGGACGGTCCAGGAATCAGCGTGTTTTTACATGAGTAGAATGTGTGCTTTTATTTAAAATGCATCTTTGGTTTATTTGTGGGGCTTAGGAATTCATTCTCCCCCCAAAAAAAAATATAGTCTGGCCCCCCATGAGGTCTGAGGGACAGTGGACCAGCCCCCTGCTGTAAAAGTTTGCAGACCCCTGAAATTGTCTGGAGCCTGTCCTTGGCGGCAATGGGCATTCATTGACATGAATACGCAGTTGAGGCTAGGTGCCCTAGTAGGGCAGTAATTGTTCCTTGATAATTTGTCACCCCCCCTCCATGATGGCACTGGGGATGGCCCGCCCCTGCCCCTCCTTCCTACGTCCCTGCGTCCAGGCCCAATTAAAAGTGCTGGGTTTGACATATAAAGCCTTTAATGGTTCCGGACCACAATACCTCAAGGACCACCTTTCTCCATATAAACCTGCCCAGACTCTGCGTCCACCATCTGAGGCCCTTCTCTCTTTGCCGCCTGCATGCAAGGCCCAGAGGGCAGCAACATAAGAACGGGCCTTTTCTGCAGTGGCACCTTGTTTGCGGAATTCTCTCCCCTGGGAAGGAGTGAAAATTGAGCTGGAACACTTTAAAAGGGTACTACAGCGGATAGGGGCCAGTAGAAAACTGCAAAGGGTCGCAGCAGCTGAAATGAGAATTGCAAATAGATGTTAATCTCTGTTTACCTTCACACACTGTGAAATTGTTGTTTTAAAAATTGCTTTCTCAAACCCATTGCCTCACTAAAACCTTAAGTAACATTCTATTTTGTTTTGGAAAGCATTTTCTCTCTCAGGACTTGTTTTTTACTCCTGTCTAACTGGAATCCCACTTGAATCTGCTGTCGGGAGCAGGTTGGGCCAGTTCAAGCCTGAGAAAGCTAAAGGACTGTTTAACAGATGCAGACAAAGAAAAAGCAAAGATGTCTACTTGATGAAGGTGCAGTTAAGGAGAAAGGGGTGGCTTTATTTGGCTGGCTGGCTTCCTTGCCTCCCTCGATTCTTGGAGCGCAGGCTCAGTGGCGTAGCGTGGGGGGTGCCAGGGGTGCCGGCCGCACCGGGCGCAACATCGGGGGGGGGGCGCTCGCTGCCTCTGGAGTCGCCGAAGAGCCTCGGGCGCAGGCTGTAGCAGAGCCGCATGTCTTGCGGAACCGACGAGCTGTGCGCGCGTCCGGGCTGAAGGCGCCCGGCAGGCAGCGGCTCTCAGCGCTCGCCGCGGAGGACGCGCCAGGCAGCCCCTCCTCACAGCCCCGCCTCCGCCGGTGCTGCTGCAGCTGCTGGGCCGTTGCATTTTCCTCGCCTCTCTGCCCCCCTCCTCCTCCGGGCAAGCGGCGTCGTTTGGGCGGCATCGCCAGCGGCAACTCGCAGGTTAGGGGTTAGGGGGGGCGCAAATTACTTGCGTTGCCCCGGGTGCTGACAACTCACGCTACGCCGCTGCGCAGGCTACAAGTCATGGATATAACTCGCACATTTACCATCGCTGCAAGTTTGGTTTCTAGCCACTGCACCAGATTGGAAGGAGGCATAATTTTCATTCTGTCAGCTTCCAAACACATATGGGATTTGATCTGAATGAATGAGCCCCCAGCATGAACTGAGTTGCGTGATAATTCATAGCTAGCAGTAGATCAGTCTCTCATGAGCAGCTGGCTCCTGTGCCCTCCCCACGGTTGAGATCCTGCCCCAGGGAGGTATATAAACAGTGCCAGGAAATACCTCTTTCATACCCACCTCTCCCACTTCACACAATTTCTGCCCATTAAATATTAGCAGCCGCCAGTACTGACTGGTGTTGCCCATTGGGACTGATGGGGTGGAAAGCAGGGAGTCCAACAGTAGGTGGCGCCAGAGAAAATTACAGGCAGAGTCAGCTTACTCTAGTTTTGTCCCCTTCCTCAGATTGTGTCTGTTGCTTGTAGGAAGGATGATAGGCAGGTGTGCGCAGAAACTAGCCTACTGGACAAAGGTGAATTTTGCATCTGTTGTCCCCCCTACTTTTCCCTCTGGCCTTGCCCACCACTGGCATTTGGCCACCAGAAGTGGCTAAGGAATGTGGCCTTCAGGCTGAGGAAGGTCCCCCAGCCCTGTTCTCGAGAGGGTGGGTTTCTGTAAGACCATCAAGTCCAGAACCTACTGTGGCATTTGCCTGTTCTTTTGAAAATGTCTTTACGGGGGGTGGGGGGAGAGAGAAAGAGTTAATAGGTAGACCAATATAAAAGGCAGAGACAGAGCCTAGCTGTTTATAAAAGGGCTTAGCCCAAGGTTGTTGTTTTTTTTTAAAAAAATGATATTTATTAATATTTCACAAACAATAAAAACAAAATCCAACATTTAAACGTTTAAACATTTAAACTACAAAAACAAGACGAACAAAAATACACAGTAGAAAAACAGTTGATAGAAGAAAGAGAGAGAGAGAGAGAGAGAGAAAAGTGAAAAAAATGAAGAGTAAGAAAAAGAAGAAAAGCCAAAATACAAAGCTAAAAATGAATTAATATTTTCAAGTCTTATATTTTCTTCACTAGTTTCTTGACCTCCTCACACCTCCCATTTTGTATTCCAGTTCAAATATTAAATTCAGCAAATCCTTACCCTCTAGCATTTATCCTTACTCCATATATTAACATATTATTATAAATATCCATTTCCAATTATCATTCCCTATTTACTTTTTCTTAAGCATCTCTTTACCAGTACCACTTATTTTCAATCAAACGTCATTTCAACATTCCTTAATTTTCCCAACCAACCAACTAACTGTCTAAACCTTGGACTAAGACTGTAAAATTAAGGGTTTAGCCCAAGGTTTAGACAGTTAGTTGGTTGGTTGGGAAAAGGCAGTTGGGAAAGCAGTTGGCAGACAGATGGAAATAGACAGTGCAGTTGGTTCTTGTGTGAGGGGAGGTAGAAGAGTTAGAGCCAGGATAAAATAAGACTAAGAGGGTAAAGGGTAACAGCATTTCAAATGCATTTTAAGTTTATGTGTGTTTGCAATAAACTACAATCTTCATTGTTAGCTTGAGAACCTGACTGAGGCTAAGTGATTTATCGGAGAGAACCTGGTTGGTGGCAGCGGATTAGTGGTGTACAGGTCAGTAGTCCGTGAGACAACCAGGGGCTCCGTACGAACGCCATACTTACATTTCCCTAACTCTGCCACTGACTAGATTTCAATCCTAAATGCTCCTTCCATTTGCCCAACTGAAGTATCCTCCAGCCAAATTCTACCAGAAGCTGCAATTGTACCTTCTCAAAAGTTGCTTCATTAAGACTGAGCATGAGCAGTACACTCCATATACGACCATCCCTACCTCTGTATGTCACAGTCTTTTCCTACCACAAATGTTGCCCTTTCTATCTGACCCTCCAAACCCACCCTATGACACACTCCTCACTGGCTTTACATCTTTCTTGAGTTTTAGCCTGGCTGGAATGTGGCTTTGGACCACACCTCTTGCCTGCCTGGATGGAGGACAAAGAAGGGCGTTTCACAGGATATGTGGAAGCTATCCTACTGACAAAGGTCACATTTACATTATTGGCTCCACCCACTTCTGCCTCTGGCTCCTCCCAGCAGTGGTATGTGGCCTCTGGGAGGTTGCCCAGAAGAAGATGTGTTCCTCAGGGTTGAAAAACACTCCCCATCCCTAAACCAACTTTAGCATTAATAGGAGGGCTAGGGAGATAGCTGTGGTTCCTGCATTTCAGGGGGTCGAAGTGGGCGACTTTTTAGGTCCCTCCCAAGTCTACAGTTCTATCATGCTATGAGATAAATTCAGCCACAGAACAAAGAACATTATGATGCAATGAGATGTTTTTAATAGCAAGTCGATTACAGAAAGAACACAACAACATGGAAGGATAAGGATTCCGATTTCTAGGTTTCTGGTGGAAGGGAAATTTGGTTGTGCTTGAAGCGTTGAGGAGTCTAGTGTGCAAAAGGAGGTAGATAGGTTTCTCAGCATTTTTTAAAAAATCAGATATTCTGCCAGTGGGTTTTTCTTGGCCATCTGTCTTCTTTCCTCCTGTTCCTGCAGGGTGGGATAGTCATTTACCAGCCACATCCCCATCGAGAGTAAGGGTAGCATCCTTTGGAACCGTAAGCACCATAGCAGCCAGATCCTCCATAACAGCCGTAACCACTGTACCCTCCATATCTGCATGGATCATAGCACCCAGTACGACACGTTGTTGAGCCATACCAGTGCCCATAGCCGCTGCCATAGCAGCAGGGATCATAGCAGGTGGTGCTACAGGAGGAGTAGCCATAGGGCCTGCAGTAGCCACCATAGTAAGTCATGGTCTTCACTTGAGTTAGATCTGCGGAAACAGAGTTGAAAGCGTCATTCCTTCTGGAAATCATTTATTTAAGAACTGACATAAAAACAGGCATAATCTAAAATGCTAAAATCACCCGTTTCCACTTGTTTCTTGCTTATAAGAAAAAGTGATTTGTTGTTGTTGTTGTTGTTGTTGTTGTTGTTGTTGTTGTTGTTGTTGTTGTCTGATCCAGCAGGGCCCTTCTAATCTTATGTCATATCACGGAAAGAAGTCAAAACTTAACTTTCTCATGTTAATTCATCATTGCCTAGATATGGATAACTTTTGTGATGTTATTGGTGGACCTGTTTTTTCTTTATAGGTTTAAAAGCCATTCCATCGCTAAAGAACACGTCACAAAACCAGGAATGGAAAAGATCAAGAAGAGCTTAGGACGGAGTCAATCTTACCGTGATCTTGAAGCAGCTGGAACGAAGAAGTGTTGTGTGATCAGCAATCCACATTCTGGTTCCTTTTATACTTTGTCTCTGGCGTATAATAATAGTAATAATAATAATTTTATTATTTATACCCCGCTCATCTGGCTGTGTTTCCCCAGCCACTCGTGATTTGAGCATCAAATCCCCTTTGATGTTCTAATTAGTTACCATCCAGTTAGGACCTTGTTGACCAGGAAATACCCCTCCCAAAGAGCTGTCATTATTTATTGCACTGTGGGTCATAATGAGTGCACCTTCCCGTGCGTTCCTTTTAATTTAAAGCTTTATGGATCCTCTTTGTTCTGGTAATGTATAAATATGCCAGTATCTCTCCTCCTGCCTCTCATGCGGGGGTGTGGAACATCATTCTAAGATCATATAATGCAACTACTGAATTTGGACAATGACCCATCTAGTCTGGCATCCTGTTCACTAGACCATCCAAGTGTCCCTATTTTCCAGGGAAGTCCCTGATTTAGAGAAGCAGTCCTGGTTTCTGATTTGATCCTGGAATGTCCCTTTTCCTTTGTTGTTGTTTAGTTGTGTCCGACTCTTCGTGACCCCATGGACCAGAGCACGCCAGGCACTCCTGTCTTCCACTGCCTCCCGCAGTTTGGTCAAACTCATGTTGGTCTCTCCAAGAACACTGTCCAACCATCTCATCCTCTGTCGTCCCCTTCTCCTTGTGCCCTCCATCTGTCCCAACATCAGGGTCTCTTCTCATGAGGTGGCCAGAGTCTTGGAGCCTCAGCTTCAGGATCTGTCCTTCCCTTTTCCTTTAAAAGGTAAAGGTAAAGAGACCCCTGACCATTAGGTCCAGTCATGGCCGACTCTGGGGTTGTGGCGCTTATCTCTCTTTTTTGGTTGAGGGAGCCGGTGTACAGCTTCCGGGTCATGTGGCCAGCATGACCAAGCCACTTCTTAGTGCTTAGAGCAGCGCACGGAAACACCGTTTACCTTCCTGCCAGAGTGGTACCTATTTATCTACTTGCACTTTGACATGCTTTCGAACTGCTAGGTTGGCAGGAGCCGGGACCGAGCAACGGGAGCTCACCCCATCGCGAGGATTCGAACAATCGACCTTCTGATCGGCAAGTCCTAGGCTCTGTGGTTTAACCCACAGTGCCACCCGTGTCCCTTCCCTTTTCCATAGGGTGTCTCCATTTTCATTGGAGAAATGTTGGAGGGTATGACATTATCTGACCCCTAAGCCGTCTGAAAGCAATCCTGTATAGGGAAGTATTTTTGAACGTTTAATGCTTTGTTGTGTTTCTATATTTGTTGGAAGCCTCCCAGAGTGGCTGGGGCAACCCATTAAGATTTGTGGGTTATAAATAGTAGAATGATTGTTATGGAATGGGACATCTCTGTTTCCATTGGAGAAATGTTGGAGGGTATGGTTCACACCACAACTAACCAGATGCATCTGGGAAGCCTGAAACCTGGACATGAACACAACAGCACTGTCCTGACCCACAATTCCTAGCAACTGACATTCAGAGGAATACTGTATTTGGCAGAGGATGTTGAGCACAGCCATTGTGGCTAGCATTTACTGATCTCCTTCTCCTCCATGAATTTGTCTCATCCTCTTTTAAAGCCATCCAAGTTGGGGGCAATTACAGTCTTCTGGGGGGTTGAGTTCCAGAGTTTAACTGTGCACTGCATGAAGAAGGTCCTGAATCTTCCAAAATTTGGATGCCCATGTTTTCCAGTGCTATGAGAAAGGGAGAAAGAACTTTCCACTACCTTCATGCTATGCAGTTTTATAAACTTCTATCATGTCTGTAAACTTAACCTGCCTTTTCTCTTAAGGTCCCAAATGCTGAAACCTTTCCTCACAGGGGTCCTTGGGCCTTCAAGCATCACCATGGCAAAACCACAGTAATTAACTGCTGTGGTTAATTAGGAAGGGGACCCCAGGGCAATTCCAATGGGTATCTCATCACACGTCTGCACATTCCAGCCAAATTGCCCTTGTAAAGTTGCACACGAGGTTTATCACCACCTAGAAGTTTATACAAGCAGGTCAGCTATTGCAACCTTTTCATTATTAGTTATAGGGATGCTAACATTTCTCAAGGGAACCTATAAATGCAAGCAACGAAAATTAGTCATCTAATGGTATATGGAGTTTTGTGCAACTCCAGTGTTGAGAGGTATTTGGTCATGTGCTTTGATTCAAACTGCGAACAAAGGAGATTCCACTACATTCATTGCAATAATTGGTGTTCGGTTCATGTCCCCAGACTGAGGTGGAGCTGGCCACATCTGGAAAACCAGTGCAC
This sequence comes from Podarcis vaucheri, assembly GCF_965113315.1. Taxonomy (NCBI): domain Eukaryota; kingdom Metazoa; phylum Chordata; class Lepidosauria; order Squamata; family Lacertidae; genus Podarcis; species Podarcis vaucheri. Next base: position 1,930,483 of record NC_138754.1, on the reverse strand, counting down.
AGTAAATCATTCTAGGCTTGAGGGTGGATAAGGGCTGCCATTTCACAGCTTAGGACCAATCTCCCACATCAAACATCTAATACAAATTGAGCTGTGCTATAAGGGTTCAGGCGATTCCTTTGCAAATTAATACAAGTTAACTTTGAACCTGGCAGAGTAGCTTTAACAAAGGCGTCTCATGTTGTTGGGCAGCAGTCTGGACACAGCATTCTTCATCAGCTGGAGCTTTCAAATGACGATCGAGGGCAGCCCCAAACAGAGCACATTTCAGTCACCAAGCCTCGAGGTTAACAACATGTGAGCTACAGTGGTCAGATGTCGTTGGGCTACAACTCCTATCAGCCTTGCTGCTTGCTGGGGCTGATGTGATATGTAGTTTAGCAACAGCTAAAGGGTCAAATATACCCCCATGTCAGGGCTATAGGTCAGGATGAAAGATGCAAGGCTTCAATGTCTGTGAAATTTAATCTTTATTCAAGGAAATGGCATACAACACAGCCACTCTTCCCAGCAGGTCTTGCCCCTATGGATAATAATACTGCTAATAATTTATTATTTATACCCCCGCCCACCTGGCTGGATTTCCCCAGCCACTCTGGGCAGCTTCCAACAGAATATTAAAAACACAATAAAACATCAAACATTAAAAACTTCCCTAAACAGGGCTGCCTTCATGTGTTTTCTAAAAGTCAGATAGTTGTTTATTTCATTGACATCTGATGGGAGGGCGTTCCACAGGGCGGGCGCCACTACCAAGAAGGCCCTCAGAGCTGGACCTCAGTGTGCAGGCTGAATGATGGGTGTGGAGACGCTCCTTCAGGTATACTGGACCGAGGCTGTTTAGGGCTTTCAAGGTCAGCACCAACCCTTTGAATTGTGCTCAGAAATGTATTGGGAGCTAATGTAGGTCTTTCAATACTGGTGTTATGTGGTCTTGGTGGCTGCTCCCAGTCACCAGTCTAGTTGCCACATTCTGGATTAATTGCAGTTTCTGAGTCACCTTCAAAGGTAGTCCCACGTAGAGCGCATTGCAGTAGTCTAAGCAGGAGATAACCAGAGCAGGCACCATTCTGGCGAGACAGTGGAGCACTTGCCATGACTGAAGATCCATGCCTTCCACCCTCTCTAAGCCTCCTCCTATCCCAGATATTTCCCAAGCAGTCTCAAACTGTGCCTGCACAACTTTGGTCTTTGTTCCACTTTTCTCATTATCCTGTGAATTCTTAGAAACCAGGGGGAGGGGAGTTTGTTGCAGCAGGAGAGGGAAGACTCCCTGGATTTTTCGGCAGTCTCTTGACTCCCTTCCTCTGCTTCAGCCTCAGAGTCTGAACTGCTCCCTGTTACCAGCTCTTCCTGCTCACTAAGCCCTGTTCCTCCTTCAGCATCCAGCCCCTCTACCCAATCCTCTTCCTCTGACCTCTCCTCAATGTCCCACCACCAATCTCCTGGCTCTGAGCCTTCCTCATCTCAAGGTTTCCCTTTGGGGTTCCCCAGCTGGTGCCTCCCACTCTTCATCCAGTTAGTCTTTAACACCCCACTCCTGCTGTAGATAATCCTCAGCTAGATAGACCATTGCTTTGACGCAGCTTCACATGCTCCTATACACATTGTTGTTGTTGAGTCATTTAGTTGTGTCCGACTCTTCGTGACCCCCTGGACCAGAGCACGCCAGGCACTCCTGTCTTCCACTGCCTCCTGCTGTTTGGTCAAACTTATGCTGGTAGCTTCGAGAACACTGTCCAACCATCTCGTCCTCTGTCGTCCCCTTCTCCTTGTGCCCTCCATCTTTCCCAACATCAGGGTCTTTTCCAGGGAGTCTTCTCTTCTTATGAGGTGGCCAAAGTCTTGGAGCCTCAGCTTCAGGATCTGCCCTTCCGGTGTTTCCTGGCTTCCTGACATTTAAGTCATGCTACTGAGATGACCCAAGAGGAACTCAACAAATGGGTTGTGTTAGGAAACCATTGACGCCAGTAGAAAGGTCCCATGAAATACCACAGTTCCCAGAAATACTTGAGCAGCAAAGGAACTATTAATGATATCCAATGATGCTGCATTAATAACACGGAGTGTTTTTTAATCATGAAGAACAGCTGTAACAATTAGGAATGGATGGAAAGATATTGCATACAACCTGAGGAGCCAATTAGCAATCGGATAACTAGGACACTCTATTGCATTCCAAGGTGTTGTTCCTGGGCACAAAGAGGCCATCAGTTGGTATAAAAGCCATTGCCAGTCAGCCTTCTTCCAACAACTTCTGCTGACTTCTCTTTCTTCTCAAGGAAGCAGGTAAGTTAAATTCTACCCGGACTAGCTGTGGGCAGGCTTCAGGCTTGAACTTAGAAAGCTGCCTATGCTAAATCAGACCGTCGAACCATCTTGGTAAATGTTCTCTGCAATTTCTGGCAGTGATTCTGTAAGCTTTGAGATAGGACTCTTGTCCTGGGGAGCTCTTGCCTGTCAGTGTAGACAATATTGAACTACATCAACCAATGGTCTGACTTGGGGAGAGGCAGTTTTCTCTGTTCCAGTTTAAATCAGCCCATTCTGCAGAATCCTTAGGACTAGAAACTGATTCCATGTTTAGTGAAAAGGCTGAGGTTCAGGCAAAGAACATCTGCTTTGCAGGCACAAGGTTCCTGTTTCAATCTCTCGCAACTCTTCATAGGGTTGTGGCAGAATCCGGTCTGAAACACTGCACAGTGGCAACCAGTCAGTCTGCAAAATGTGGAGCTGGTTCTTACTCAGTATACAGGCAGTTTCCTATATTCCTGTCCTCCTCTCCCACATCTGGGGGAAGCAGACTTGTTTACTGGAACTTCTTGCATTCCTGATCACACCACTGGATGCAATGCAGAGCAACAAGGAGTGTGGAGACAGAAGAAAATTTGGGGCAGGGACAACGGCAAGATCGGATTGCTAAAGCACATGGTTTAAGGAAACAAGTCATATCTTTGAGTCTCTTTAGCATATTTTCCTACTCATTCATATTCTGGGTAAACCATGCTATTAACTCCCTAACTCTTCATTCCAGACCCTCCGGTGTTCCAGCCAAGATGACTTACTCCAGCAGTGTTGCCTGTGGGCCATGGAGACACCAGTCTTGCTATGAGCCATGCGGTTATGGCTATGGTTACGGCGGCTGGTGCAGTTCCCGGTATTGTGCCCCCAGATGTTATGAGCCATGTGGGTATGGCTATGGTGGCTATGGCGGCTACGGTTGCTACGGAGGCTACGGCGACCGGTGTGGCTCAAGGTGGGGCTACCCCTATTCCCGCTGGGGGTGTGGTTGGTGAACACAACAATGTCATCTGGATCACCTGCAGGAAAAGGAATTGCCGGACCTTCAACTGAGCTTGCCTAGTGATAGTCTTGAGAGACGTTGAGTGCCCAGAATGCCAGCCAAAGTCAAAAGCAGCTGCAGCTTCTCAGCACCTCTAAAGCTTTCCATTAGTTGCATCTTATGTGTATAATTCGTCATGCTTAAGCAAACTTTTTCTGTGATTTCATCTATATCTTTGCAAATCGGCATTATATCTTCACCTGTGTGAACTGCAGAACTATCCTCATTAATAATAAAGCTATTGCATTTTGAGAATTGACCTCTGGTTGTTCTTTTTTGCCATCTGACCCCGGTCACACTTGATAACAGAAGTCCATGCATCAATGATGATGGGAAACACTTGTCATCTTATTTCATAAACAGTAACAAGGGAGTCCTTTGTACATCTAAAAAGTATCAAAAGAGTTTTTGCCAGCTGACTCCTACTCAACACAGACCCATTGAAAATAATACACCTAAGTTAGCCATGTCTACTGAATAAGTCTACTCTGAGTAAAAGTAGTGTTCCTAGGACCTTGTCCACGTGACTCCACTAAGGGAGGTGAGGAGGTTAGTGACACAAATACAGGCCTCCTCAGTGGTGGCTCCCTCTTTATGGAACGCTCTCCACAGCGCCGCACACAGCACTATCACTGGCAAAAAATAGTCACCATTTCTGCAGGTCTATCTAGCCTCCTGAACCCCTTTGCTGGTTTTTGCAGGACCACAATACCTCAAGGACTGTCCGTTTCCCTATGAACCTACCTGGACCCTGAGATCATCTTCTGAGGCCCTCCTTCATGTTGCTCCTCCTTTAGAGGTCCGGAGGGTGGCAACACGAGAACGGGGCCTTCTCTACAGTGGCTCCCCATCAGCGGAATGCTCTCCCAAGGGAAGTTGACCTGGTGCCTTCATTATACACCTTTAGGCGCTAGGCAAGAACCTTCCTTTTTAACCAGGCCTTTTGTTGATTTGATTGACATCCCGTGCCCTTTTAGAATGTGGGGGTTTTTTTGGGGGGGGGTAGTGCTATTAGGTTGTTGTTTTTCTTTTGATTATATATATTGTGGTTTTATATGTTGATCTTGCTTTGTGAACTGCCCTCATTGTGGTCCAGAGTGCCTTCCATCGGCTTCGGCTGCTGGCCCAGCTACGCCCCTATCTGGACAGGGATAGCCTGACTCCTGTTGTCTCTGCTCTGGTAACCTCAGGGTTAGATTACTGCAATGCGTTCTATGTAGGGCTGCCTCTGAAGACAGTTTGGAAACTTCAGCTGGTGCAGAATTCAGCGGCCAGGTTGCTCACCGGAGCAAATCAGTTTGAGCATATTACACCGATCGGGGTTGACATCCTTTTTGTTGTTGTTTAGTCGTTTAGTTGTGTCTGACTCTTCGTGACCCCCTGGACCAGAGCACGCCAGGCACTCCTGTCTTCCACTGCCTCCCGCAGTTTGGTCAAACTCATGCTGGTAGCTTCGAGAACACTGTCCCACCATCTCGTCCTCCGTCACCCCCTTCTCCTTGTGCCCTCCATCCTATGACATCCTATGCCCTTTTAAAATGTGGCTTTGGGGTATGTCAGTATTTCCAGTGCAGCAATGGCACAGGGTCACAAGACCTGATGATTTCATTCCTTATCACTGTTATGTGTAAGCGGAAGTTCATCCAGCAACTTCCGCTCTTCCAGCTGAAAAGACTTGAGAGAGAGGATGTGTGAGGCAAAGCTCACACAGACTGTTTCGTTTATTTTATTTGTTTTGTTATACTAAAGGACTTGATGCTACGATTCCTTCATGACTCTGCTTCTGCTGAACTCTGAGGGGGTTATAGGGTTGTTGCTTTTATTTTGATTATATATTTCATGGTTTTATATTTTGATTTTGTACTGTGAATCATCCTGAGACCTCTGGGTATAGGGCAGTATAGGGCAGGGTGTGTGTGTGTGTGTGTATGCCATTCTGAGTTCAAGCTGACATGTGGACGTCAGCAAGTACAGTCATACCTCTTGTTACGTTTGCTTCAGGATACGTTTTTTCAGGTTGTGTCCCACGGCAACCTGGAAGTACCGGAAAGGGTTACTTCCAGGTTTTGCCACTCGTGCATGCGCAGACGTGTAAATGATGTCATGCGCATGCGCAGAAACAGCAAATCACAACATGCACGTGCGCAGATGCGCAGATGCGGGTTGTGTTCCTTTCAGGTTGCGAACGGGGCTTTGGAATGGATCCCATTCGCAACCAGAGTTACTACTGTATTGTGGTCAACAGACAAAGGATCTACCATAAGGACAGAAGCTGATCCAGCTGGATCAAGCTAGGGGATTATCTAGTCCAGGATCCTGCTCTCACAATGGCCAACCAGATGACTGCAGGAAACCCACAAGCAAGATTTGAACACAATAACAGTACCCCCCTCTTGTGGTGTCCAGAAACATTACTATCTCTGACCATGGAGGCAAAGCATAACTATCTTGGCTAGTAGCCATTGATAGTCTTCTCTGTTAATTTGTCCAGTGCCCTTTCAAAGCCATCTGTAGAAATAATAATCCAATGAGTCAAATATGTTTCTTTTGCTTTGTTTCTTCCTCCTCTTTTCTTCTTTCCCCAAGCCATCTAGATTGTTGACCATCTGTCCCTCCTGTTGCACTGAGTTCCATAGTTTTACTATGCACTGTGCGAATAAGTCCTTTCTTTTATCTGCCTGGAATCTTCCAACATGCCATTCCATTTCATTGTCCATGCGTTCTAGCATTATGAGAGAGGGGGAAAAAAACACCTTTTGTCTATCCATTTTCTCCACAAGAAAGTGCATAATTTGACAAACGTCTAGCAGCCCACCTCTTACTTGCCTTTTGTTTAAACTGAAAAGTCCCAGATGCTCTCCTGGGCAGGGGTAGGCTGGCACAGCTGAATTTTACACCAACTGGACCTTTCAACAGGGCCACTATGCTCAAATGTGACAGATAATGCAGTTTAAAAAAATACTATTGCTCAGCTGGATAACTCAGTTGGTTAGAGTATGGTGCTGATGATGCCAAGGTTGCAGGTTCGGTCCCCGTGAATATCGCTGCATTGCAGGGGGTTGGATTAGATCAGGGCTGTCCAACTTCCAAGAGACTGAGATCTACAACCACTATAAAAAAGCTGGCGGTGATCTACCCAAGTTGTTGAGCTATTTTTGTGACAGCCGCACTTATTTGTGTGTGTGTGTCGGGGGGAGTTTCCCATGATCAATTGGTATATCACGATCGACCTGTTGGACGGCCCTGGATTAGATGATCCACAGTGTCACTTCCGACTCTGATATTTGATTTGGTTTGATTTGATTTGATTCTACCAAGGAGCTAGGAAGCATCAGTGGCTCAGGCTTGGGTGTAAATTGATTGGGTGGATGAGATGATCAAGAAAGGGAATGGAGTGGGAAGATATTGAAACTCAGCCCCATTACCTATTGGAGCTCATTGATACATGGGATTCAGTCATCAACTGTAACAAGGATCAGATGGTTCAAAATAACAACCTGCACTTGTGAGGCCTGTACTTGTGTCACCAACCTCCTCACCTCCCTTAGTGGAGTCACATGGACAAGGTCCTAGGAATGCTACTTCTACTCAGAGTAGACTTATTCAATAGACATGGCTAACTTAGGTGTATTATTTTCAATGGGTGTGTGTTGAGTAGGAGTCAGCTGGCAAAAACTCTTTTGATACTTTTTAGATGTACAAAGGACTCCCTTGTTACTGTTTATGAAATAAGATGACAAGTGTTTCCCATCATCATTGATGCATGGACTTCTGTTATCAAGTGTGACCGGGGTCAGATGGCAAAAAAGAACAACCAGAGGTCAATTCTCAAAATGCAATAGCTTTATTATTAATGAGGATAGTTCTGCAGTTCACACAGGTGAAGATATAATGCCGATTTGCAAAGATATAGATGAAATCACAGAAAGAGTGAGTTTGCTTAAGCATGACGGAATTATACACATAAGATGCAACTAATGGAAAGCTTTAGAGGTGCTGAGAAGCCACAGCTGCTTTTGACTTTGGTTGGCATTATGGGCACTCAATTTCTCTCAAGACTATCACTAGGCAAGCTCAGTGGAAGGTCCGGCGATTCCTTTTCCTGCAGGTGATCCAGATGACATTGTTGTGTTCACCAACCACACCCCCAGCGGGAATAGGGGTAGCCCCACCTTGAGCCACACCAGTCGCCATAGCCGCCGTAGCAACCGTAGCCGCCATAGCCGCCATAGCCATACCCACATGGCTCATAACATCTGGGGCTGCAATACTGGGAACTGCACCAGCCGCCGTAACCATAGCCATAACCGCATGGCTCATAGCAAGACTGGTGTCTCCATGGCCTACACGCAACACTGCAGGAGTAAGTCATCTTGGCTGGAACACCGGAGGATCTGGAATGAAGAGTTAGGGAGTTAATAGCATGGTTTACCCAGAATATGAATGAGTAGGAAAATACGCTAAAGAGACTCAAAGATATGGCTTGTTTCCTTAAACCATGTGCTTTAGCAATCCCATCTAGCCATTGTCCACCTGCCCCCAATTTTCTTCTGTCTCCACACTCCTTGTTGCTCTGCATTGCATCCAACAGTGTAAGGAATTCTGCTTCCTTTAGATGCAGTGCAGAAGTACAGGAAGATAGGAAACTGCCCTTATGCCAAGTAGCATTCTTGATTCATCTAGTTCCATATTTTCTACACTGCACGGATCATATCAGCAAGGCTGAGATGAGGGTCTTGTCATCTGGGCAGCCCAGGACCTCCATACCAGGTTTGTGCCCCAGAAAGGTCACTTTGAAGAAGAAGAGTTTGGATTTGATATCCCGCTTTATCACTACCCTAAGGAGTCTCAAAGCGGCTAACATCCTCCTTTCCCTTCCTCCCCCACAACAAACACTCTGTGAGGTGAGTGGGGCTGAGAGACCTCAAAGAAGTGTGACTAGCCCAAGGTCACCCAGCAGCTGCATGTGGAGGAGCGGAGACGCGAACCCGGTTCCCCAGATTACGAGTCTACCGCTCTTAACCACTACACCACCCTGGCTCTCTTTAGTGCTGCTAACACAACGGTTTGACTTCACCCCTCAACAACAACAACAACAACAACAACAACAGAATGACCAATGGACTGACTTGGTATAAGCAGGTTCCTACATTCAGACCCGAAACTTTCCCACAACTGATATGGAAAAGGTGAGTAGAATTCAACTTACCTGCTTCCTTGAGAAGGAGAAGTCAGCAGAAGTTGTTGGAGGAAGGTTGACTGGCAAGAGCTTTTATACCGGCTGATGACCTATTTTTGCCCAGGAACCACCCCTTAGAATGCAATAGATAGTCCTAATTAGCCGATGCCCAATTAGCTCCTCGTTGTATGCAATACCTTTTTGTCCATTCCTATTTGTTACAACTGTTTTTGATGATTAAAGAACACTTCATCTTATTAGTGCACCATCTTGGGATAATTATTGATATTTTCCCCTTGCAACTCCATCATTTCTCAAGCAAAACAATTGTATTCCATGGTACCTTTCTGCTGATGCCACTGGCGTCCTAACTCAACCCATCTGTTGAGTTCCTCTTGGGTCATCTGGGTAATATAACTTGCATGTTAGGAAGCCAGGAAGCTTTTCAGTGAGTATGGCTAGAAAAATATGAAGCTGCCTTCAGTTTTTGCAATTCTCTGGATTTTATAGTGAAATTCTCACATAAAATGTACCCAAAATTCAAATATCAGATGGATAGTTTAGTTTAAAACATGTGTGTACATTTTAGGATAAAATGCATACAAAAAAAAATCTGAAATAGAATGTTCTTAAAATGCATTTTGGGGGAAAATCTCTTTCTATCACAGCTTTTTATTTTTTAAAAAAATCACATAATGGTGCAGAAATGGGACAAAATGGATTTATGAATGAAGGAAATCAATGACATGGATGAAAAAAGAGAAAAAGAGAGCCAGTGTGGTGTAGTGGTTAAGAGCGGTAGTCACGTAATCTGGGAAACTGGGTTCGTGTCTCCGCTCCTCCACCTGCAGCTGCTGGGTGACCTTGGGCCAGTCACACTTCTTTGAAGTCTCTCAGCCCCACTCACCTCACAGAGTGTTTGTTGTGGTGGAGGAAGGGAAAGGAGAATGTTAACTGCTTGGAGACTCCTTAAAGGGAGTGAAAGGCGGGATATCAAATCCAAACTCTTCTTCTTCTTCTTCTTAAACCATGGAAGTAGGCAGTGATTGGCTCCTTTAAAAGAGGATTGCACAAATTCATGGCAGACAAGGTTATCAATGGCTGCTAATTCCATTGACTATCCTACGCTGTCACAGTTGGATACAGCAACACTTCCGAATACCAGTTGCTGGAAGATACAGGAAGGGAGAAGACTCTTGTGCTCAGTTTTTTGTGCTGGTTTCCCACAGGCACCTGGTTGGCCATTGTAAGGATAGGATGTGAGACTAGATGGGCCACTGGTCTGATCCAGCAGGCTTGGCTTACGATCTTCATGAACATGCGTGATATGGGCATGTTGTTGCTGTTTAGTTGTGTCCGCCTCTTCGTGACCCCCTGGACCAGAGCATGCCAGGCACTCCTGTCTTCCACTGCCTCCCCCAGTTTGGTCAGACTCATGCTGGAAGCTTCGAGAACACTGTCCCACCATCTCATCCTCTGTCGTCCCCTTCTCCTTGTGCCCTCCATCTTCCCCAAGGGTCTTTTCCAGGGAGTCTTCTCTTCTCATGAGGTGGCCAAAGTCTTGGAGCCTCAGCTTCAGGATCTGCCCTTCCAGTGAGCACTCAGGGCTGATTTCCTTCAGAATGGAGAGGTTTGATCTTCTTGCAGTCCATGGGACTCTCCAGAGTCTCCTCCAGCACCATAGTTCAGAAGAATCAATTCTTCGGTGAGCAGCCTTCTTTATGGTCCAGCTCTCACTTCCATGCATCACTACTGGGAAAACCAGAGCTTTTACCATACGGACCTTTACTATACGGATATGGGCATAGACTAGAAATAAACCGGCTAATTCATATTCCATATGCTTGAGCTTTGAAGGATATCTTCTGACGTTGATTTGAATCTGTTTCCTCTTTCAATTTCTAGGGATGGGAGTGAGATTCAAGTTAGTTCACACTGAAAGGCTGGCTTATCTAATTCACATTTTCCCAAGCTTTCCCAAAATAGCAGAAAGAAAGATGAATTCATATGAGTCCAGTAAATGTTCTATCATTTTTACGATACGATACAATAATCTTTACTGTCATTGCCCCATATAGAACAACGAAATTGAAAAAATCTACATCAGACATTCAAAAACCAACGAGCCTGCTATCCCAGTCTGGTTAACCCCCTAAAAACTCTGGAATCCCATAATTAAATACAATATACTCCCACAGAGACTACCTTACACTGCATTTAAAACCAAAATCACATTTAAACAGGCTTAAGAACTAGAATGGCCACAGTTTGATGTTTTTAGTGTGGACCAATTCTATGTGTGTTATCCAGTGCTAGTCCTGCTAAGAGTTAGGGACTGGGTAGAAATTTGATTCCGTTCACATTTAAAGCTGGATCTGTCAAATATTCACATCCCAAAACAGTATGTATTGTGAGACCCAGCCATCCTTTGAAATTTGCACTGCTCTGAACTTTGCAATTCAGCTTTTCAACCTAGGTACCATGTACAAAAATGCTAAAGTGTTTGTACAAATGCAAACAATAGCAAAAACAACATATAAGCATGTGTTATATTATGGGGAAATGTGTTTAATGTGAAAATGTGTTTAATTAGGCAAAAAATGTTTACAAAACAATGAGTGTATTGGAAGAAATTCACTCTGAAATGCTGGGGAATTTTCAATATAAAACAAAACAAAACATATAAATTGCACATGGGTGTGAGAATGTGGAGAACTGAATTTAGCACTGGAAAAATGAGAAATTGAAATAAACTGAAACTGACTTCTCCCCTCAGTCCACTAATGAAGGCTGTTGCATCCAGAAGCCCAGGTCAGCAGTTCCTTCCGAGAGCTGTAGGAGGCTGTGGTGTTTTAATGAGACTTAAACGCTGCCCAAGCACAAACTAATTATCCTCTAAAACACCAACTAAAAGCTCCCTTGAAATGCGTGTCACTCATTACCTCCATTTTATGGATGGGAAAATAAGCACCCCGGGTCTATGAACAGAGAGGCTGACTCACCTAAGAATAACCAGAGGTGAGATGAGGATTAAAAAAGCACCACCCGTTGGCTTTTGAACATTTCTGGGAGTGACCGTGGATGCTTGGCTGAATTGACGAAGTCTATTCAACCTATTGGAAATTCCTTACATCAGGAATAGGCAAACTCGGCCCTCCAGATGTTTTGGGACTACAAACCCCATCATCCCTGACCACTGGTCCTGATAGCTAGGGATGATGGGAGTTGTGGTCCCAAAACATCTGGAGAGCTGAGTTTGCCTATGTCTGCCTTACATAGTCTCATAGGCCACATTCACACCATGCCTTTAAAGCACTATGGTGTCACTTTAAACTGTCATGGTTCCCCTGTCCCACAGCATTCTGGGAGCTGTAGTTTGCTAAGGGTGTTGAGAGTTCACAGGAGAACCTCTTTTTCTCTGCACAGAGCTGCAATTCCTGGATTTCCTTGTGAAGAGCGATTGAGGGGAATAGAGGATGTCCTAATAACTCTTGGCACCCTTAACAAGCTGCAGCTGCCAGAATTATTGGGGAGAAGCCATGGCTATTTAAAGTGGTACCACATCACAGTGCTTTAAATATAGCCATATGCATCTTACAATTGGGAAGGGTCTGATATGAGTGGGAGGGCATGCACTGTCCATGCTGAAAGGCTCAAGTTCAATCCATAATATCTCCAGTTGAAACAATCACCAAAACCCTGCTCATAGTAGACCAATTGAAATCAGGGCTCATGTTGGCCGCTGACCCTGACATCCCAAAAGACAACAAAAGAGTTGTTGTTTTTTTGTATGCAATAACGGCTGCCAGGATAGTAAATTGCAAAATACCCTGGAAAAGTAACACAATTCCTACAAAAGAAGAATGGCTATTAAAATCAAGCGAATACCTCAAACTGGCGAAATTAACAGAAATAGTAAGAAATCAACCAAGTGGGGGGAAATCAGGAGAGAATGGGGTGTCTTTACAAACTATATGAAGAAAGCAGGTTCCCAAAATTAGGATTGGCTTAATCTAGATTAAAAATTCCACATGTAAACAAATCGTCTCTCCATAAAGCTTAAAATGATTACAGACAACCAAAGATAAGAGATCATATAAACTATACAGAGGTCGAAGGAAGTCAATTTTTTCTACCTTTCTTCTGACTTTTTTTCTAATCTTTCTATTTCTTTTTATATCTCCTCTTTCTTTTTCTTTGATATGTATTGTTTTCTTTTCTTACTAACTACTTTTTTGATATTTGGTCACCTGTGTTATTTGTATAACTGTATTTTTGGCATTTATGTAATATGTATATAGAAAAAGAAATATTTATTAATAAAAAAGAAAGAAATCAGGGATCATGACTACCTTAGGTCCATTCATTTCAATGAGCCGACTCTGAGTAGGACTAGCATTGGCCAACTCTATGATCCTATGATTCTAGGGGCACAACTCTAAGAATCCAGTCCTTCTGGTTCTGAATAAAGTGCTGATTTAAAGAGTAACACTTCCATTTAACTCAGTATTTTCTGCACTGAGAAAGGTGCCACGATGGTGGCCACGATGGTGGCTCCTCAAGGTTTCAGATGGAGGTCTATCTCAGCCTTACCTGGAGGCTCCAGGGATTCAACATGGCGTCTGCTGCATGGGAAGCAGGGACTCTATCCATAGCTGCCAACTGTTCCCTTTTTTAAAGGGAAATTCCCTTATTCCAAATAGGATTCCTCGCAAGGAAAGGGAAAAGTTGACAGCTATGTCTCTATCACTGAGCGACCGCTCTTCTTTATAAAACATTTAGAAGACTAGGAAGCTGCCATCAAGCTCAATTTGTCGATCGAGCTCAATATTGTCAACACTATCTGGCAATGGCTCTCCAGGACTTCAGATACTTTGAGGTCCCAGCAGGAACTGAACATGCAACCTTCTGCATGGAAAGCATGGACTCTCGCGCTGAGATATGGGCCTTCCCAATGAAAGAGGGTGTTTGGATTGCATGGTCTTGGTGCAACTACAAAGGGATGAGGGAGTGTCAACTGGGATAATTTGGCCCAATAAAGCTTCAGAATCACAGGAACCAACAGGGTGGGGAAGACTTGCTGATGGGGAGGAGGACCATAATTCGTCCTAATGACAGCAGACCTCACGTTAAAACTATGGCAATAAAAATGTGATGCAGAAACCGCATTTTTTGTTGCTGGCCTTGGTTAAATAATTAGTGGTTCATATGAGGGAAGGCTCTCTCCGATGCCCTCAGGGCTGTTTCAGAAACCATATAAAAGCAAGAAGAACTTTGAGCTTCCATCAACCTTCTCAGTTCCTGATCGCTCTTGATTGTGTTCTGTTCCTTCACCGTTCAGGTACGTTGCGTTTGACTTGTGGTTCTGTTTCTGTTGAGGTGTAACACGGGGCTACATTTTGTAATGAGGGGACCAGACGTTACTGTTAAGTGTTTCTCCCTTTAAAGGTCCTGGCAATTCTGCCTTCACCAGTTGCTCTGATAAAGATTATGCTGTGCTGTGCTCCAAGGTGGAAGTTATAGAGGTTTGAGAATGGGTTGTTCAGAAGGGTTTTTTCATTCACTGAAGCTAAGAGATGCTGGAACTGTCTTCTAGGTTGAGGCAATGCAGGTGTTAATGTGTCAAGGGATAACTTCTGGATCACATACTGGCTTTAACCTAGAGCAGGAGTGGCCAACTCTCAAGAGACTGCAATCTACTGTCAGGATTAAAAACTGGCAGTGATCTACCCCCCTTTTTAGGGGTTTAAAAAAGCTTTGTGGGGGGGGGGAGAGAAGTTCCGTTTTTGAGGGGGTTAAAGACAAGGGACAAAGGGGTAAAGTCACTCACAGAAAGATCGCTGTGGATCTAAACAGCAGCACAGAGAAAACTCCGTCTTCCCTTCCAGAGATCATACAACAATGGAGGGCAGGATGAGGGGGGCGGGGCAGGAATCAGTTTTAGGGACACTAAGGGAGCCAGAGATTGACTGTGATCTACCAAAATCAAGGGAAGTAATAGTGCCACTGTATTCTGCTCTGGTCAGACCTCACCTGGAGTACTGTGTCCAGTTCTGGGCACCACAGTTCAAGAAGGACACTGACAAACTGGGACGTGTCCAGAGGAGGGCAACCAAAATGGTCAAAGGCCTGGAAACGATGCCTTATGAGGAACGGCTAAGGGAGCTGGGCATGTTTAGCCTGGAGAAGAGGAGGTTAAGGGGTGATATGATAGCCATGTTCAAATATATAAAAGGATGTCACATAGAGGAGGGAGAAAGGTTGTTTTCTGCTGCTCCAGAGAAGCGGACACGGAGCAATGGATCCAAACTACAAGAAAGAAGATTCCACCTAAACATTAGGAAGAACTTCCTGACAGTAAGAGCTGTTTGACAGTGGAATTTGCTGCCAAGGAGTGTGGTGGAGTCTCCTACTTTGGAGGTCTTTAAGCAGAGGCTTGACAACCATATGTCAGGAGTGCTCTGATGGTGTTTCCTGCTTGGCAGGGGGTTGGACTCGATGGCCCTTGTGGTCTCTTCCAACTCTATGATTCTATGATTCTATGTTTCTATGAAAATCTCATGGGGATCTACCAGTAGATCGTGATCGACCTGTTGGAAATCCCTGATCTAGAGGATAGGGCCGCCATCTCTTAGCTTCCGTGAACAAAGTCCTTTTAAGCTCAAGAGCTCTAATCAGAGGAACCCACGAAGGCTTTTCTTATGTTCTTACAACCATAAAAGGACTTTACATCTTCAGGAATCAACTCCACAACACACAGTGGTGATGTGATTGTTTAGATTTCAAACTAGACCCACTTCATATCTGATCAGTGAATTCTTTCATACCAACCATTGTCCAAATAAGGGCTTGGAAGGGCTTCTCATTGGCCCAACCCATTTGCCACTTGCCACCTTTGCCCCCTTCCGGCCCCCCAGATGCTTTTGGGTAGTGGGCATCAGTTCTGTTTTAAGTCTTCCAAAATGTGATGCCTAGGCTTATGGAACTATGAAATGCATTGCTTTAATGGAGCTCAACTTAGGGAAGAAAGTGATGGCCACCAACTTGGATGACTTTAGAAGAGGACTGGACAAATTCATGGAGGAGAAGGCTACTGATGGCTAATAGCCACAATGGCTATGCTCTGCTTCCACAGTTGGGGGCAGTGATGTGCTTCTGAATACCAGTTGCTGGAAATCGCAGGAGGGGAGAGAGAGAGAGAGAGAGAGAGAGAGAGAGCGCTAGAGCTCTCGTGCTTGGATTCTGCTTGTGGGTTTCTTACACACATCTGGCTCACAGCTGTCAACTTTTCCCTTTTCTTGCAAGGAATCCTATTAGGAATAAGGGAAATTCCCTTTAAAAAAGGGAAACGTTGACAGCTAGGATCTGGCTGGTCACTGTGAGAACAGGATGCCAAACTGTCCAAGTGTCCCCATTTTCCAGGGACAGTCCCAGAATTACAGAAGCCATCCTGGTTTCTGATTCGATACTGGAATGTCCCCGTTTTACCTTTTTTCTCCCTTCCATGTCTCGGAGAACAATTAAAAGTGGTGGAGGAATCAGATCCCCAATACCTGCACCAAATGAAGCCCTTCCCATAATTTTGAAGGAAAATGTAACCAGCCCACTTTAAATTCTTTAATTGCAATACTTCAGCATCCAGCATTTTTTTAAAGGAAATGCACAGCATGTTTATTCCTTCATTTCAAACTGAGACTCACACTGCAAGCCTTTACATGCCTACTCAGAAATAAGGCCCGCTCTAGCCAATGGAGCTTACTTCCAGGAAACTAGGTAAAAACCGTGCAGTCTTACACTGGATTCCTAAACGTTCTTACTCAGAACAATGTTTCACTGAGTTCAACAAGGTTTACTCTCTGGTATGTTCCTGATCATTCTCACAGTTTCTATTATTATTATTATTATTATTATTATTATTATTATTATTATGCCTTTTCCCCTGTCAGGGACTCAAGGCAGCTTAGAGCTAAAACTTTATTTCATTCCATTTATCTGTTGAAGGTGTTGTACATGATCCCTTCCCTCGGCCATTTTTTCCCTTTACAACAATCCTGCGAGGTAAGTTAGGCTGAGAGGTCGTAATTGGCTCAAGGAGACTGATGTAGATGTGTATATGATGTCTATGTGCTCAGGAGATCAAACACAGGAGAAGCGTCCTGGTGTCCGTGTTTTCATCTGTGAACTGTTGAAGGTCCGGACTAGATGGTCCCCTATTGGCCTGATCCAACAGTCTCCGCTTCTGTTCTTTTTTTCCAATTTTTTAAATGGTTTGTCCAAATTTATAGCAAACAAATAAAACAAGAACATCAAAAACAAACAAACAAACAAACAAAAACATTTATCTTAACTACAATAGTTCCACTTTTGTTAACATTGTTAAGTGACTTCCTTGAATCCCCCTGGCTGAGTTTCCATATAAATCATTGTAGCAGTTTTCCAAAACTAATTTCACATAAAAATTACATAGTCCTATTAACATCTTTCTTTCTTTCTTTCTTTCCATCTTGACTTTTATCTATAATGTTCTACAACATCATATATTTAGATCCTAGGCCTATATGGTACTCGCAAATAATTCTATTTAAGTTATCTTAGCATATTTAACTAAATATTCTTTAAATTTCATCCATTCTTCTTGGTGCTCCTCCTCCTTCTGGTCGCAGACTCTTCCGGTAAGGTCGGCTAGCTCTGAAAAATCCATCATCTTCATCTGCCATTCCTCCACTGTTGGTACTTCTTGTGATTTCCAATTTTTGGCCAGCAATATTTGGCCGCTTCTGTTCTTGTGATTACATGGAGCTAAGGGTGGGAAATGAAGTGGGGTCCTGGTGTCAGAGAAGTCCTGGTTTGCCCTGACCGTTTTATCTGTGCCCATGTGCTTTCAGGTCCACCTTCCGCTTGCATCAACATGGCCCTCTGCAACTACAGCTGCAACTCTCTGTGTGGTGTCAACACCTCCTGCGTCTCCCAAATCCCACCGTCACAAGTGGTCATCCAGCCCCCAGCTTTCCTCATCACAATTCCAGGACCAGTCATGACTGCCAGCCCCGAGCCAGTCGCTGTGGCAGGAAACACGCCGTGCGCCACCGGCAGCTGCTACGAGCCCTGTTACGGTGGATGGGGCGGCTATGGGTACGGCTCCAGGAAGTGGGGTTCCAGCTCTGTGTGCTCATACCCATACTCGCGCAGCTGCTACAAAGGCTGCTATTAAGTGAGAAGCTGAGCGTGTGAGCAAGGAAGTTCCTGTTGCAAAATACGAAGCAGCTGCAACTCTCCAGGCCAGCAGGAATGCGAGATCCTTGTAACGGCCAATCCAGCAGCAACTCTGATTTCTGTTTAACATCTCCCTCTTCTTTGGTGGAGGGATTTGCCAACCCCAACCCCACCCCAACCCCCCAAAAACACTTTTCTGGGTTTTTCTATGGGTCCAATTTCTGTTTCCCATTTCTGAGACCTCTGATGGCCAAATTCATTTGGCACCTCTTTCCTGTTTCCTTTTGGATCATTCGGGTGCGGCAAGCTTGCCACCTTCGGGCCATGAAGCAGTGCTGCAAACTCTCTGAACCCTCCAAAATTGTGTGATAGCCCTTGATTCGGTTTCCTTTGAAAGGAGTCCGTGTGCTCAGCGGCTATAGAACGTTAACAAACATCCCAACTGCTCATGGGTGGCTCTAGTGTTTGTTAACATCCGAAGGAAACATGGGGTCACGTGGTTCTGGTTTTTTTGTTTTTTTGCTTCTCTGGGCAAAAGGGCAAATTCTCTCTCTTGAACCATCTCTGCTTTTATCCCTCCTTACCCCACGAAGCCCATCTTGAAGGTCATCACCTCGGCAGAACCGTGGGACTTTAGCTTCTTCAGAAGGCACAGACCATATGCCAAAGTTGGATTCTGGCATTCCAGAGACAAGAAGAATGGACAAGTCAAGTTGAGTGAGGTCTCTTGCTCCGCTTCCTCACATCCCATCATAAGCCAAAGGCAGAACCAAGGAAAACATGGTGGAACATTTGAATCCCAGCTCTGACACAGTAGTTGCGCAGCTTGAGATAATTAAATAACCACCGTTTCATTACAAATCTGCTACTGACATCTGAGCTTCGGGGTGTGTCTGTGACATTTCCCCCTCCTGGCTTTGTATCCTGTAACTGTTTGAGTCCCTGTCTACAATAAAACTCAACTCTTAAAGCATCAGAACCACTTGTTGCTGGTTTTCATTTCACTACCATGTGTTACCATGTGTGAAGGCTAAATACTCATGACCCATGTTTCCCTGAAGAACACTGATAGGGGAATCTATGGCCCTTCATATTTTGCAGGGTTAAAACCCTTAGAAGAAGAAGAAGAGTTTGGATTTGATATCCTGCCTTTCACTCCCCTTCAGGAGTCTCAAAGCGGCTAACAATCTCCTTTCCCTTCCTCCCCCACAACAAACACTCTGTGAGGTGAGTGGGGCTGAGAGACTTCAAAGAAGTGTGACTGGCCCAAGGTCACCCAGCAGCTGCATGTGGAGGAGCGGAGACGCGAACCCGGTTACCATGCTTACCATTTGCCATGCTGGCTGGGACATTAGAGTCCTACAGCAGTAATTTTAATAATAATAATTTTATTATTTATACCCCACCCATTTGGCTGGGTTTCCCCAGTCACTCTGGGTGGCTTCTGGCACATATAAAAACATAATAGAAGGTTAAACATTTAAAACTTCCTGATACGGTATCTGAGGGGATTGCTAAAGCAACCTAAAGCAACGTGCAAATGTATATGCGAACCCGGTCTTTGGGTGGATGTTTGATTTTCGTTGTTGTGTATACTGTGTATATACGGACAATGACAATAAATTTATCTAAAAAAAAAATCTAAAGTGCTTCCCCCTCACTTCAGACCATCAAATCCAGAATCAAAAGACACATTCACACCATAAAGTGCTTTGATACAGACCCTCCAAGTGCCTCTGATTTCCAGGGACAGTCTTGGATTTACAGAAGCCTCCCCATTTTCTAATTTGATCCCAGAACATCCTTATTTTCATTGGAGAAATGTTGAAGAGTGTGGAGTTATACGATCCCCAAGCCAAGAAGATCAGTAACTACACAACCTTTAAAAGACATCTGAAGGCAGCCCTGGATGATGCTGATGATGCTGATGGTTAAATTGTTGTTGTTTAGTTGTTAGTCGTGTCCGCCTCTTCGTGACCCCCTGGACCAGAGCATGCCAGGCACTCCTGTCTTCCACTGCCTCCCACAGTTTGGTCAAACTCATGCTGGTAGCTTCACAAACACTATCCAGCCATCTCCTCCTCTGTCATCGCCTTCTCCTTGTGCCCTCCATCTTTCCCAACATCAGGGTCTTTTCCAGGGAGTCTTCTCTTCTCATGAGGTGGCCAAAGTCTTGGAGCCTCAGCTTCAGGATCTTTCCTTCCAGTGATCCCTCAGGGCTGATTTCCTTCAGAATGGAGAGGTTTGATCTTCTTGCAGTCCATGGGACTCTCAAGAGTCTCCTCCAGCACCAGAATTCAAAAGCATCAATTCTTTGGCCATCATCCTTCTTTATGGTCCAGCTCTCACTTCCATACATCACTACTGGGAAAACCATGGCTTTTACTATACGGACCTTTGTTGGCAAGGCGATGTCTCTACTTAAATAGGATGCCCCTATTTTCATCAGAGAAATGTTGGAGGGCATGCAACAATAATGGCTTTCCCAAAAGAATTATGGGAGCTGTCATTTATTAATGAGAGTTCTAAGGAGACCCCTATTCCCCCCCGGCGCCACAATTCCCAGAGTGGTTTAACACAGGGGTCAGCAAACTTTTTTAGCAGGGGGCCAGTCCACTGTCCCTCAGACCTTGGGGGGGGGGGTGGACGATATTTTGAAGAAGAAAAAAATTGAACGAATTCCTATGTCCCACTAATAACTCAGAGATGCATTTTAAATAAAAGCACACATTCTACTCATGTAAAAACACGCTGATTCCCGGACCGTCCATGGGCCGGATTTAGAAGGCAACTTGGCCGGATCTGTCTCCTGGGCCTTAGTTTGCCTACACATGATCTAGAAGGCAATTGGGCCTGATCCAGCCCACAAGCCTTAGTTTGCCAACCCATGGTTTAACTTAAAATCCTCTTCACAGGGAATCAGCCCATCTTCTCTTGGCTGGATAACTGCATTGTAAACTTTGTAGAAGTGTGAATTTCGAAGGATGATCGAGTTTTGGATTGCGAATTGTTTTGGAAAATGCAAATGAAACATGTTTGCCTGCAAATGCAAACTATACTGAACTTCTATCCCATCCCTACTGATTCCTCAAAACTGCTCTAAAAGTTTCAGAACAAAGGTTAGAAATCTTTTCTAATCTCAGCGTCTCTGTGTTGGCGAGAAGGGGGGAAAAAAGTGATTTGGCAATGATTTTTATCTAAGGAGAACCAGAGTGCTTTTCAATAGGGTGCAATTTCAGGCTTAATTGGTGCATTATGGCAAAATAATGATGCAGATACAAGAAAAACTTGCGGTTTCTTGAGAGCGAAGCATTATTCATGAAGGTGTTTCAACTGGGAGCAGTTTACTGCAATTATAATTTGCTGCAGAACTGGCCTGGCTGGGAAAGTGCTGTAAAAGAGCTGAATAACCTCGCCACACTTGAAAAGAAGTTTAAAGTGCTTCAACTTTAATAGGTTCAACTAAAACCCAATTAAGTATTTAAAAAAACAAACAAGCAAGCAAAAAAAAAAGCCACAACTTTTTTTATTTTGCAAAGGGTTGTATCCAAATTATTTATTTAGTTAGAGCATTAGTATCTGGCTCTCCAGAGTTGCTGGGAGAGTGTGGAAAATACAAATTTGGGCACTGATTGTGAAAGAGCCGACCCTCCAAATATTCCTATTTTCCAGGGATGACCCTGATTTAGAGAAGCCGTCCCGGTTTCTGATTTGATCCTGAAATGTACCGCTTTTCCTTAGGATGTCCCGTTTTTCCACTGGATAAATGTTGGAAGGTATGGAGTTATCCAACCCCCAAGCCATTTGAAGGCAATCCTGCATAGGGAAATTATCATTATGGAATGGGACGTCCCTATTTTCATTGGAGAAATGTTGGAGGATATGGAAGAGTAGTACTCATAATGACCAGCTACCATAATTCGGGGATAGGATGTCCCTGATGGAGCTCAGTTTCTGGTGAAACCGATGGAATGAGCCTCTTGCTTCCTCTGCTGTGGGAGACCAGATCCACCAGACCTCCCCTCCCTTCAGTTGTTATCTGAGGGCAGAGATCCCATCAGATTCCCTCAGTGGGAGAGATAGGAAGCATATTTCTGATATATTCATATCCATGCTTCCTTTCCCCTAATCAATGCATTTTTGCAAGGGTGGCCGGAGACCAGTGCTGGATTTACGTACAGTGGTACCTCTGGTTGTGAATGGGATCGGTTCCGGGGGCCTTTCACAATCGAAAAGAAGACAACCCGTGTCTGCGCACATGCAGGTTGCAATTCACCACTTCTGTGCGTGCATGTGATGTCATTTTGCGTGTCTGCGCATGAGCGGTAAAACCCGGAAGTAACCCTTTCCATTACTTCCGGGTTGCTGCGGGACACAACCTGAAAACACGCAACCTGAAGCAAACGTAACATGAGGTATGACTGTATGAGCTAAACAAGCTATAGCTTAGGGCTCCACTCTCTTGGGCCCCCCAAAAAAAATTAAAGGGGAAAAAACTGGGTGTACATTTCCAAAATATAAAAAACCAAATAAAATAAAATAAAACCTACATACAGCAACAGTGTTTTGTGCTGTGTAGGCTCCTATGATGTAAGTCATGGGCCCCGCCTGCTAACCTGCTCCCTAAAATATCACTGGTTTGCTCCTTTCTATATCTAGGGTTATGTGCAAATGGCTTGAGATACCTATTAGGTCCATCAACTACCATATAGCGCATATTCAACACAAAAAACAACAAATTTGTCAATTTAGTGTTGACAAAGGACAGCTGGACATATAAAGGGCCCCATTACCTTCAGTAGCTTAGGGCCTCATCCAACCTAAATCTAGCCCTGCTGGAGGCATTTAAGCACCTGAGGCAAAACACCTCACTGCTGCCCCCATGATGGGTGGGGCAAACTCTGTTGGGCTTCTTCACAACAAATCCTTGCAGCGTCTCCCCCACCCAATGGGGGGATCCTTTCCAGATCCCCTCTTCTCCCTTCAGGAGAAGCAGGTACAAATCCTCACTACACTGCCAGGCAGGGATGGGAAAATCATGGGCAGGACAGCTCTGCATTTCTGTAAAATAATTGGTTGGAGAACTGTGAAATTAAAATCAGTAAAAAATTGATAGAGAGCTCTGTTCTGGTTCACAAAGCACAAACTTGATAGATTTGGCTTTTGTTGTTGTTTAGTTGTTTAGTCATGTCTGACTCTTTGTGACCCCATGGACCAGAGCACGCCAGGCACTCCTGTCTTCCACTGCCTCCCACAGTTTGGTCAAACTCATGTTGGTAGCTTCGAGAACACTGTCCCACCATCTCATCCTATGTCGTCCCCTTCTCCTTGTGCCTCCGTCTTTCCCAACATCAGGGTCTTTTCCAGGGAGTCTTCTCTTCTCATGAGGTGGCCAAAGTCTTGGAGCCTCAGCTTCAGGATCTGTCCTTCCAGTGAGCACTCAGGGCTGATTTCCTTAAGAATGGATCGGTTGGATGTTCTTGCAGTCCATGGGACTCTCAAGAGTCTCCTCCGGCACCAGAATTCAAAAGCATCAATTCTTTGGTGATCAGCCTTCTTTATGGTCCAGCTCTCACTTCCATACATCACTACTGGGAAGACCATAGCTTTAACTATATGGACCTTTGTCGGCAAGGTGATGTCTCTGCTTTTTAAGATGCTCTCTAGGTTTGTCATTGCTTTGTCAAAGCCTGATTTGGCTTTAAACAAGATCAAATCAGGGGTTCTTTAGCTGTGATTCCTGCATTTCAGGGGGTTGGACTAGATGACCATTTGAGTCCCTTCCAGCTCTACAATTTTTTTGATTCTCCCCCATCCTTAGAGGGACTGCAGTTACTTGAAGTAGGATCAGTTCATTCGTGGTTCATTCGGCAGGGCCATTAAGGATGGATACATGTGATGCACCCCTTGGAGAGGAAAACTTTAGAGCAAAAAGGACAGTTAAATAAAGAATGCCAGCCCAACCTAGATAAGTTAAAGACAGGACACTCCAGTAGCCCCTTGGTTGATCTTGAAATTCACCCTCCGTTACCCCGTCTGGAACCTAATCAGCCATCGCCAAGTGATGCTCCTCCCAAGGGAAACTACCAGAGACAGATTTAATTGTCTTTGACGAAGACCCCCCGATTGCCTTAGCAAATGTCACCAGGGTGACACCCTGGAGGTAGAGGACGAAATAAATCAGGATCCGTCCGGGGCTTCAAGTGATAGCCAACCTTCTGATATGCTCCTAGATTGACTTTATGACACGGCTGGGAACCTGGTACAAAATTCCTCTCTGCAGTTGTTATCGTGGAATGTGGCAGGGTGGTTTTCTAAGCTGTGTCTCCCTGATTTCACAAAAACCACTTCAAAATTCCCCTGTCACCGCATCTGCCTCCTTTGCTTCCCACTCAGCTATCTTCATCTTGTTATCTCTTAACTTTCTCCGCCATAAAGGAACCTCTCCAAAGGCATGAACATTTTGAGCAATTGCCTCATTTAACTCTCCATCATTCTTTTTGTCTCAAGCTGTGGGTCCCCAGATGTTGTTGGACTACAATTCCCATCATCCCTGAGCTCTGACCTTGCTAGCTAGGGGTAGAAGAAGAAAAAGAAGAGTTTGGATTTGATATCCCGCCTTTCACTCCCTTTAGGGAGTCTCAAAGCGGCTAACATTCTCCTTTCCCTTCCTCCCCCACAACAAACACTCTGTGAGGTGAGTGGGGCTGAGAGACTTCAGAGAAGTGTGACTGGCCCAAGGTCACCCAGCAGCTGCAGGTGGAGGAGCAGAGACGCGAACCCGGCTCCCCAGATTACGAGACTACCGCTCTTAACCACTACACCACACTGGCTCTCGATGGGTGATGGGAGTTGTAGTCCAACAACATCAGGGGACCCACAGCTTGAGAAAGGCTGCTTTAGGGACTTGTAAGTTGATTCCTGCTTGCACCTGTAGTAGCATCAGTCCCTATAAACAAGGGGTTCCCTACCTGATGTTGACCTGATCAATCTGTTGTTGTTTAGTCGTTTAGTCATGTCCGACTCTTCGTGAACCCCTGGACCAGAGCACGCCAGACACTCCTGTCTTCCACTGCCTCCCGCAGTTTGGTCAAACTTATTATTATTATTATTATTATTATTATTATTATTATTACCAAACAAGAACAGCAAGAAGCCGGTTTATGATGCAAAGGAAGCTTTATTAGAAAATGAAGAGTATCAAGAAAACATACAACCAAGCTATGTAACAAGAGAATAATCTCTCAGAAGAGAGACGTGTAGATGTAGGATGGACCTTTGGTCCTTATGTGGCTGGAGAGCAATGTGGGAAAGGGAATATACACTTATGGAAAGTAAATAGTTGGGAGAAAAGAATACATAACAGGGCTTTCTTCTTTCACATATATGGCGAACCATTCATAAGTCTGGAGCTCAACATTAGTTGAAGCCCAGACCCATAAACTTGGCTACAGAGTCCGTACTGGTGGGTTGGCGATTTCTGGATAGTCCTGGTCTTCTCACAATGGCTTAGCAGGGGTAACCCTTGGATGACTGGCCACCTCTGTAGCCACCACTGAGGTGACCTCCAGAAGAGGAACCCACCCCACAGCCATAGCCATAACCAGAAGACCCATATCCATAACCAGAAGACCCATAGCCATAACCAGAAGACCCGTAGCCATAACCGGAAGCACATGGACTGTAACCTCCCACAGACATTGGCTCGGTTGAAGTGAGGATGGGTCCTGGGATGGTCAACACAACTGGAGCTGGCTGGATCACCACTTCTGATGGTGGAATTTGGCCCATGCAGGAAACATTGGCCCCGGGGACTATGCCAAGGCTGCTGGATGATACGCCGCCGCCGAAGCCACCACCTCCGATGATGCCACCTCCGATGATGCCACCTCCCATGCCATATCCACCGCCGTATCCACCGCCGTATCCACAATGTCCAAGGCCAATTGATGGGACAGCGCAGGATTGACTTTTAGAATGCATGGCTGTGTTTTGGAAGTTGGCTGTGGAACAACAGGAAGGATAAATATTAATGGATTAGAAAATCTGGTCTGGAATAAATTGTGGATTTGTGGGGTGGGTGGGGGGCATAAGGAACATGTTTTCTCCTAACACTAGCACTTGTGGACATCTAATGAGTCTGAATGTTGGAAGATTCGGATCAGATAAAAGAAAGTCCTTCAAACAGCGCAGAGTTGTACTATGGAACCTGCTCCCACAGGAGGCTGTGATGGCTACCATCTTGGATGACTTTAAAAGTGGATTGTCCAGATTCATGAAGGATGAGGCTATCAACATCTACTAGTCACAGTGGCTTTCCTCTGCCCTCCATGGTCAGAGGGCAGTAATACTTCTCAATACCAGTTACTGGAAACCACAGAAGGGTAGAGTTGTTCTTGTGTTTGGGTTCTGCTTGAAGGTTTCCTACAGGTTGGCCACTGTGAGAAGAGGATGTTGGACTAGGTGGGCCTTTGGCCTGATCCAGCTAGGCTTATCTGAAGCTGAAGAAGAAAGGGGTCAGGAGCTGGTTTCCCCAGAAAGGCTCCTCATCTCCAAGTGGCAGTTGTTCTAGGAGACAGAGCTGAGGAGCCTTCCAGCAAGAGCATCACCACAAGGGAAGACCAACTTGGCCCTGTCCATTAGCCAAAGAAGGAGCTGTTGTAGTGCTTCCCTTCTTTTTACCAAAGTGAAGGTCCTTTACCTAAGAAACAGTGGGTTTGCTTCCCCCCTCTGCCTTCCTCATCCCCTTTCCTTCTTGTGCCATGTCTTTGAGATGGTAAGCTTGAAAGCAAGGGTGTTCTATTTTTGAAGAAGTGTGCATGCACACAAAAGCTCATGCCAATAACTAACTTACTTGGTCTCTAAGGTGCTACTATGGGATGTGGGTGGCACTGTGGGTTAAACCACAGAGCTTAGGACTTGCCGATCAGAAGGTTGGTGGTTTGAGTCCCCACGATGAGGTGAGCTCCCGTTGCTCGGTCCCTGCTCCTGCCAACCTAGCAGTTCGAAAGCACATCAAAGTGCAAGTAGATAAATAGGTACCTTCCGGCAGGAAGCTAAACGGTGTTTCTGTGCGCTGCTCTGGTTCACCAGAAGCAGTTTAGTCCTGCTGGCCACATGACCTGGAAGCTGTAAACCAGCTTCCTCGGCCAATAAAGCGAGATGAGCGCCACAACCCCAGAGTCAGCCACGACTGGATCTAATGGCCAGGGGTCCCTTTACCTTTAAGGTGCTACTGGAAGGAATTATTTTATTTTATTTTGTTTTATTTTGTTTAGTTTTGACTATGGCAGACCAACACAGCTACTTGCCTGTAACTAGAACTATTTTTGATTGTTGTAAAAAGCTCTGGGAGCCTCCTCCTCACTGCCCCCCCCCGATGAATGTAAAAAGAGTCCTGCCAGATCAAGCCATAAAGGGCTCATCGAGTTTAGCATCCTGTTCTCCCATTGGCCAACCAGATACAACAATGGGAAGCCCACAAACAGGACAAGTAACAGCAACCCTCCCCACTTGTGATTCCCAGAATCCCCTGCTCTTCAGAGACATACTGCCTCCTAAAATGGAGGTAGAACAAAGCCCTCATGGCTTGTAGTCTCATCCTCCATGAATTTCTCTAGTCCCTTGTTAAAGCCATCCATGCTGGTGACCATTGCAACCTCTTGTGTTAAAATTTAGACTGGAAACTTCATTTCCATGGACATTGATGGGGTTATTAAAAGTAAGTGGATATATAATAAAGAGTTCTTCGTCAAGACAAATGGAAGAGCCACTTTGGTGCATTAAGATATTGACACTCAACCAGGCCATGAGTCCAACCGGAGCTCCTTCAGCCACCACACCTTTTGAAAAGGTGAGTCAAGAACTGTACTGTATCATCAACAGCCAGAGCCTAAGGAGACTGCTATACACACACCCAAACATCTCTAAATATATTGCACCATGCCTGCCTGTTACAATTTGGAAGCAGCAGAGGAAGGTCCATAGCTCAGTGGGTAGAACATCTGCTCTGCCAGCAGAAGGACCCGGGTTCAAGCCCCAGCGCCTCCAGTAAGGGTTGGTGTAGATCACCTGCCAGTAACACTGGTGACCCACTGCCAGTCTGTGTAGACAATACTTAGCCAGGTGGACCAATTCCTACATTGGTAGTCAATCTGCCAAACATAAGTATAATAAACAAAGAAATGAATAGATTATCAGTCTTACCTGGTTAGAAGAAGTTTCGTTTGGATGTAAAGAGGAATGGAGCGATCTGAAAAGTCCTGGGCTCCCCTGTCCCTTTTATACAGTTTCATGTTTGGGCCCTGAACTGGAAAGAGAGACACCCATCTTTGCCTGAGGGCTTAATTAATCTGGGATGATATGAGCAGTTGAGAGCCAGAAATCCCAAATTGCTTTGTTGTGTTCTGGATTCCAGGCCTCCATCAGCCATCTGAAAACCGCACATTCCACCTTTGAATTTATCTGTCTCATCTTTTGTGAAATTGCCTTGGATTTAATTGAGGTTCCACCAATGATTACCCACAGCCCTGTCATTTAGATCTAGCGCTTCCTTCTCTCTCTTCTCTTTTAACCAGGCAGTCAGCATTAATCTCCCCAAGAAAATTGCAGAGGTTAATTGCCTTCTACTGAGTCAGGTCAATGGTCCATCAGCCCAATAATTGTCTGCTCTGCCTAACAAGAAGCAACTTAGTCTTGGACTGAGGGGTCTTCCTTGGCCCTGAAACCTAAGATGCATTCATGAGACCCAACATTTGAAACCATGTGAGCCATGCTGCCCTCTCTTGTCAAACAATGTGCAACTCAGAACGTCTCTTGCAACCAAATAAGGAACAGGAAATAAGGGAATTGGTTGTTGTTTAGTCTTTTAGTCGTGTTCGACTCTTTGTGACCCCATAGACCAGAGCACGCCAGGCAATCCTATCTTCCACTGCCTCCCGTAGTTTGGTCAGACTCATGTTCGTAGCTTTGAGAACAATGTCCAACCATCTCGTCCTCTGTCATCCCCTTCTCCTTGTGCTCTCCATCTTTCCCAACATCAGGGTCTTTTCCAGGGAGTCTTCTCTTCTCATGATGTGGCCAAGGTCTTGGAGCCTCAGCTTCACGATCTGTCCTTCCAGTGAGCACTCAGGGCTGATTTCCTTAAGAATGGATAAGTTTGATCTTCTTGCAGTCCATGGGACTTTCAAGAGTCTTCTCCAGCACCATAATTCAAAAGCATCAATTCTTCGGTGATCAGCCTTCTTTATGGTCCAGCTCTCACTTCCATACATCACTACTGGGAAAACTATGGCTTTAACTATACGGACCTTTGTTGGTACACAAAATTGGTACACTGCAGCAACAGAAAGTGGAAGAGGTAGGATCTCATTGAGGCCTCAACATTAGAAGAGTCCTGTTGGATGAAGCCAAAGACCCATCTAGTTCTCATAACATAGACCATAGAGCACCACAGCCCATCAACCTATTCTCACATTGGCCAATCCGATTCCTCCAGGAAACCCACATGCAGGGCAAGGACACCAGAGCCCTCCCTCTTTGGTACTCACAAGAGCGTATGAGGAGCCCCACTTGATAAAGTTCATTTACTCTAGCACCCTGTGCTCACAATGGCCAACCTGATGGCTTTAGGAAGACCACAACCAGAACATAAGCACTAAAGCAATCACCCCACCTATTTTCGGCAACTGGTATTCAGAGGCATACTGCAATAGTGGAGGTAGAGCTTAGCCACTATGAGTACTTGTAAGCTTCTTGCCCTCCATGAATTTGTCCAATCCTCTTTGGAAGCCATCAAGGTTGGTGGCCATCAGTACATTGGGGTGCTATCAAGTTCCATGGATTCAACTGTGCTGTGTGAAGAAGTGTGTTTTTTTATCTGTTCTGAATCTTCCAACATTTAGCTTCATTGGATGGCCCCACACATGAAGAGGAAAGAAGAACTTCTCTCTATTTGTTTTCTCTGCACCACCCATAAGTTATATCCCACTTACTTGCTTTTTTATATATCTAAAAAAAGAGCTTCAAATGTTGTAACCTCTTTCATAAGGGAGAATCTTGGGTAGGGAACGTCCGCATTCCTTGCCCTCAGTCTTCAATGCCACGCATCCCCATTACTGCTCATGCTCTCGCCCCTCCTCCCACCCCGTTGACTCTAAGGAAGCAGTGTAGGAGGCAAGGCTCTGAAACCAGTCTTGGATCTGAAACCAACCCTTGTCATAACAAAAATGCTAAGCACATGATAAACCAATTAATGGCAATTAAAGGCATGGCTCAGAAGTCAGTGGGAAGGGAAATGAGGGTTGCAACCCATGGGCTGGATACTATGAATGAGTCCCACTAGTGGTAGCCCACACACAATGACTTCAGCTAGCGCAATGGGGTTCCCCCATTTCTCTCTCCCTGCAGCCCCAAAATTGGCTCTGAGGAGGAGGTAAGGGAGGTTATTCTGTCTGGCAAGCTGGAATGTGCACATTGATGATTGCTGTAGTACTGTAGTATTTTTTTTAAAAATGTCAGTTCTGCAAGGAGAGCTGAATTCTCCACTCTTATTTGGAAGCAACCAGTTGTGTGATACTACTTTCCTTCATGTCTGATGGGAATAGCCTGGATAATTCAGATAATTTCTGGATAATTTCTGAACCAGGGACCTCTCCATTTCCTATGTTTGCTAGGCTGAAGGCAAACCAATAAAAGTCAGCACTGCCATGGATTGGTGTTCCACATGTTTGTGCTCCAGCAAGGCTGCTGTGGATCTTTTCCAAAGCCTAGTAGCTCCCCATAGGAACATATCTCCATAGTGGGGTAAGAGAGCTGGAATAGAAAATGACATCTGGCAACCCAAGTGCCCTTTGGGTTTCAGATAGTTCATGGGTAGACAAGTCTAAAAAGTCCAAGACCCAAATTTTCACAGCCCTCCAGCAGCTATGGTGTCCCATTTACCAGAAGTAATGTATTTACTGTTAACTCTGGAGGTGTATATTCAATTCTGACCAAACGAAAGCCTCCTGCTTTATATTGTCATCTATGTGGCTTAGCTTGGTCAGAACTGAGTATGTGCTTGGGTTGCCACACATGAAAGATATTGGCATTATTTTCAGCTCTCCTATCAAGCCCACAGAGGCTAACTCAAGAATCTGTCACTGGAATTAGATTTCTCTCTCTTTTGATTTCAGCAGTCTCTCTTATCAGGAGTTCCATTACACACAATGTAAAAACAGGGCTTTCCTTGTGCTGGCAGCTACCCTTTGGATGTCCTTCTCCTTGAATATTAGACAAGTGTCCTCCATGTTGTTATTTTTGTCACCTGCTGAAGACCTTCCTCTTCCAACAAGACCTTTGAGCAGAGGTGTTTCCTGGTCTGCATCCATATTAATGTCATTTTTAAGAAGAACATACTGGCCTAGGCCAGTGACCCATCTGCTCCATGCCTCTATGGGAAACCTGCAAGCAGGATTTGAGCATAAGAACACACTCTGACTCAGTCTAATATATCTGCAGGAGCATCTCTACCCCCATCGTTCAGCCCAGACACTGAGGTCTACCTCTGAGGGTCTTCTGCCAATTCCCTCACTGTGAGAAGTGAAGTTACAGGGAACCAGGCAGAGGGCCTTCTCGGTAGTGGCGGCCTCCCTATGGAACATGCTCCCATCACATGTCAAGGAAATAATTAACTATCTGACTTTTAGAAGACATCTGAAGGCAGCCCTGTTCAGGGAGGGATTTATTGTTTGATGTTTTATTGTGTTGTTGATATTCTGTTGGGAGCTGCCCAGAGTGGCTAGGGAAACCCAACCGGATAGGCGGGATATAAATAATAAATTATTATTATTATTATTACTCCCCTTCTGTGGTTTCCAGCAACTCATATTCAGAAGCATTAATGCCTTTGACCATGGAGGCAAACTATAGCCTTCATGGCTAGTAGCAAACCATTGCCTTGCCCTTCACGAATGGTTCCAATGCTCTTTTGAAGCCCTCTAGATTGGTGACCATCGCTGCCTCCAGCAGATGTGAGTTCCATAGTATAACGAAGTGACATTTGAAGAAGTACTCCCTTTTGCCTGTCCCAATTGACATTCAGCTTCATTGGATGTTGACAAGTTCTAGTATTATGAGAAATTGAGACATTTTTTTCTCGATCCACTTTTTCCATGCCATGAATAAGATGTATTTTTTATTGTTTTATCACTGATTGCTTGACACTCTGGGCTCCTTTGGAAGGAAAGGCAGGATATAAATGTAATAGATGAATGAATGAATAGCTAAAATCATATCACTGGTGATCTGCACTTTACAACCTTTCTGGGTTCCTGCACTTATTGAAAACCCCGAGGCGTTTTCAGCTGGGCTTTTCTGCAAGCCAGGGCAGGGAACCTCAGGAGAAGGGTGTGTGCAAACGTGGCCCTCCAGGCTTCTCTTGTGTTTCAAGGCCCTGTAATCACCCTAAGGTGCAAGTAACTAGACAACACATGGCATATTGGTTCGGCCACAACTTTATTGGTTACAGATGTGAAGACTTGGTCATAGGCATTGTGGTAAGCAACTGTGTGTGTCACTCCTGCCCGACCACTGGGAGTGTTACTAAGGGTGAAGCCAGTGGGGGGAAATGACCCCCTATGACCTATGTCAAATCAGAGCATCCCCCAACTGGTCCCGTTTGGAGAAGAAGTATGGTCCTTGCTCCCATCTGGGCATCGGACAGGAGCCACTCCTCCCAGATGCTTTTAACAGGATACCCTGTTAACAGGTCCCAGGTTCAGAACCTGACATCTCCATGGCTAGGGAAGACTCCTCCCTGAAACCCTGGAGAGGACACTGCCCTACCAGTCTCAGTCTGCCTGCCTTTTGTGGTTGTTGTTTTTTAGTGGTTTAGTCATGTCCGACTCTTCGTGACCCCCTGGACCAGAGCATGCCAGGCACTCCTGTCTTCCACTGCCTCCCACAGTTTGGTCAAACTCATGTTGGTAGCTTCGAGAACACTGTCCCACCATCTCGTCCTCTGTCATCCCCTTCTCCTTGTGCCTTCCATCTTTCCCAACATCAAGGTCTTTTCCAGGGAGTCTTCTCTTCTCCTGAGGTGGCCAAAGTCTTGGAGCCTCAGCTTTACGATCTGTCCTTCCAGTGAGCACTCAGGGCTGATTTCCTTCAGAATGGAGAGGTTTGGTCTTCTTGCAGTCCATGGGACTCTCAAGAGTCTCCTCCAGCACCATAATTCAAAAGCATCAATTCTTCGGCGATTAGCCTTCTTTATGGTCCAGCTCTCACTTCCATACATCACTGCTGGGGAAACCAGAGCTTTAACTATATGGACCTTTGTCGGCAAGGTGAGGTCTCAGCTTTTTAAGATGCTGTCTTTTTACTTCGAACCAATTGATTACTTAGCCCTGCCTGCCAGTCTTCCTCTTCCTTAGTCTCAAGCAGGGAGGAGAATGGAAACAAAGCTAAAAGCTATTGTTGGCTCTCTGGTGTCACCTATTGCTAGTATTCCTGCCTTCCCCCTCTCCACACGCAAAGGGCACCAGTCATCCCTGACCTCAACCTAAGCAGGACTGTACCTATCATGAGACCAAATGAGATAATTGCCTGAGGCAAGAACTAACTTAGTTGGTCTTTAAGGTGCTACTGGAAAGAATTTTTTTTATTTTGACTATGGCAGACCAACACGGCTACCTATCTGTGCCTGAGGCAAATTATACTTGAGGGCAGCAGTGGCAGTCCCCCACTCCCAACCTTTCCTCTTGAGCCCCCTGAGACTCCTTGTGTTGGCAACCAGAACTATGTCTGCTACAGACCTGTTCTGCACCTGCTAAACTATGGTGCTGCCTTCCAGTGCTGGAAACTAGCGTGCTAGTGACCTGTTGCTAGAAACATTGTTTTCACATTGCCAAGGATAAAATAAGTTTCAACTTCCAGTCCAGCCACCTTCCATGCATGGAATTAGGGGTAGTGGTAATGTTTGCACTATCCTGTTCTTAGATTCAGAAGCAGCACGAGACATTTTGCTTCCCGGGGCTAAGAACTCAAATAGCTCTTATGCCAATAACAACTCAAATAGCTGGTGGCAGTTGAAATAGCTCACTGATGGTCTGGCTTAGTGAGAGGAAACTTCTCGTGTTTATTTGCATATATTAATTGGAAGAGGGGAGCACACTGCTCTGGAGTAGAGCACACACAAGTTCCATTCAGAATATTCGAGGTTCGGTCTCTGGCACCATTTACAGATTGTATTCAGGGAAGGTGTCATTCTTAACTAAAATGGCATATTGTAAGAAATCAAACAGATTAAGTGGAACAGTTGGAATCTGGGGACAAAAGCTGGAATCTGTGGAGGGACCTCAGTTTCAGAGAATCTTGGATGAAATGGATTATCTAGACTCATTTCAAGCCACCTTAGACTTATCTTGGTCACCCTGGTAGACCTGATGCCAGCAACCTCCTGTTGGGAAGGTGCTTCAGAGATACCCTCACCTACCGTGGTCCCAGTCCTTCCTTAGGGGTCAGTTTCAAAAAATTAAAATCATTCAGGCACCCCATAGAACCTTCGGAGATTCCACTTTCTGGCACCGTCCATTTATTTCTAATCTCTCTGCTTCCCATTATTTTTACCATAAGGCAGCATGTCCTCTCATTCCATGACTGATACATTTATTGAGGGGGGTGGGTTCTTGTCAAAAGCACACAGTCTAAGGACACAGTATCTTCAGGATGACCCCCCATTCACATGTTTCTTGACATTCTCAAAAAATTCAGAAACATTTATGAGATAGGACTCCCGTTGGCAAAAGCCATGCTGATTCTTCTTCAGCAAGACTTGTCCTTCTGTTTCCTTGATTCACTCTGTCTCTGTCTCTGTTTCCCCCACTCCCTCTCTTTCATATTTCATACTGTTAGAAACTATTTTACCAAGAGCAGATTTTAAGCACCCCCCAATCCCTTTTTAAAACTTGTCTTCTTTCCAGGACGGACAACCATGGTAAGTATTGAATGTTAGATCCACAAAGCAAGTCTTCAATATTGTTGTTTTTATTTGAATAAATATCTCCAAGACATTAGTGTATATACAACAAATAAACATTTACCACTAAGCCTGAAGTAATGTACCACTGCCATAGCAGATCAGAGCTATTATAGAATCTTAGTCATTTACACTTGCTGGCCCTTAGTACGAACACTTGGATTTAGATCATTTCAAAGAGATCCATTAGTATGTGTGGAATTCTTTAATAGGGATAGCCAAGAACTGTCAAATGTTGCATCTCCATTCACAATCACATAAAATTCACTATGCATTCAAAACAATTCAGATAATTTTAGACCAAATGGTCCATCCAACCTAAGGTGGGTGGGTATATCCAGCTTACACTATACAAATATCTTCCATGGGCAGATGTGTTTCAACCCAACTGTCCTCCTAAATGGCAAATCAACAAGTCGAAAAAACCAGCTTGAATCTGAATCCATGGGCAGGGAATACACCGATTTTTTTGAGTTTTGTGTTGATTGTATTGACTTCAGATACACTTTTAGAAAACTCCATTTCCAAACCAAGGGTTGTATCCAACCAAGTCATACTCAGAGTAGACCCACTGAAACCAGTGGGTTTAATTTAATCATGTCCATTGATTTCAAAGGATCTACAGTATTCTGAGTAGGACTAACACCAGATCCTACCCTATGGCATATCATCCCTGTAGATTCATGTCCCAACCAATCAGGGATCACATATTAAATGCACTTCCAGAGGTATAAAGCAAGGATAGGAACCTGTGGCCCTCCAGATGTTGATGAACATCAGGGGTCCTCACTCCTTATTTTGACTGTATTTATACTCTACTCTGTTTTAAAAGTTCTTAGAGAACCTATGAATGTCATGAAGAACTCCTGAGCATTTGTTTGCTTTTTTATATGGTGGAGTATAAATACTTTTTAAAAGTTAGGAAGACATAGAATGAAGCATATGTGGACAACCTTTGGCCCTCTATATGTTGCTGAACTAAGACTTTCATCAGCCACAGTCAGCACGTTCAAAGGTCAGGATTGATGGGACTTTTAAGGTTCCTGCACCCTTGCTAGATCACGTGAAAATATACAGTGGTACCTTGGGTTACATACGCTTCAGGTTACATACGCTTCAGGTTACAGACTCTGCTAACCCAGAAATAGTACCTCAGGTTAAGAACTTTGCTTCAGGATGAGAACAGAAATCGTGCTCCGGCGGCATGGCGGCAGCAGGAGGCCCCATTAGCTAAAGTGGTGCTTCAGGTTAAGAACAGTTTCAGGTTAAGAACGGACCTCCAGAATGAATTAAGTACTTAATTCAGGTACCACTGGACAGGGTATCTGTCTACCCAGTGCTATTTTTCTAGAAAAAGAGGTGCCAGAACTCACCATGCACATCTCCCTTGTCCTCTTATAATGACACCCACCTGAGAGGTGCTGGAACTGATTTCTGGTGAGTTCCAGCCTGAAAAAGCCCTGTGTCTACCTACCAATTCTTCGGAGTCCTTTCATGTTCGTCAACTTCCTCAAAAATGAATGTCTTAATGTTGCAATGCCTCGTTTCTGGGTTCACTGCACAACGTTTCACAATATTCCCCCCCCTCCTGCCAACAAACTCCCTTTATGACTTCATCTTGCTGAGCCTTGGATGATTCTGAGATATTAATGGGAACAACAGCCAGAGGTGGGGCGGAGGCTGCAATTTTTCAGCCTCCTGTTACCGAAAGGATTTCAGACGGCTTTGCAAACCCTTTAATTAGTCGGATGGCAGTTCTTTTCTTCTTTCCATGCGTGCAATATTATGATTACTCCTAATGGAATGATTTTAAATTCAACACCCCACTAATGAATGGCAATAAAATTTTCTTTGACGAGGGGGGAATGCCTGCTTAAGACATTCCAGATCTATCTCATGATCACAGCAAATAATTCACTGCGGTGGAATCCAAAGAGATTTGAATTAAATTCAAGGAGAGTTAGGAAACGCTTCTAGAAACTTTTGTAGAAGCGGCCTGTGTTGTAAACAGGTGGTAGTCCAGTGGTTTTTGTGGGCTGATAATGACTTTTTCCCACATGGCGTTGGGTGGAACGAAGAACTCCACGAATTAAGGGCTCCTGTTTTCGAAAACAGCTCCGTGTCGGTTTCCTCACCTCCATAACTTCTGACACAACTGACCTGCATACAGTGATGTGGAGCAGAGGCTGATCAGGTATGACCGGCCCATTGGGTTTTATGATACGTTTCATGGGTGACCAAAAGATTTGAGCAAGAAGTGCTTCTCTCCATAAGATCAGATTTTATTTTTTATTTTTTAAAAAGTTGTTACTAATATTATAGGTCAGTCGTTGAAACCATGTCCTACTCTGACCCTTTTAGACCTAACTGCCATGCTGTTCACCACTGCCCACTTAGATATCACCTTCCATTGGAAAGAGCCCCAAAGGTCCATCTCTGAAAGGATTACAAGGGAACACTTGGGATCTGACTCTTTCCAGGCATTTAAACCAGGCAAAGGCAAACTTGGCCCTCCAGATGTTTTTGGGACTACAACTCCCATCTTCCCTAGATAACAGGACCAGTGGTCAGGAATCATGGGAATTGTAGCCCCAAAAGATCTGGAGGGCCAAATTTGTCTATGCCTGATTTAAACCAACACAGAAGGGTTGTTAGTGGACAACTTAAACATGATCATTTTGACAAGGTATAGCTCCCTAATATCAACTATGTAAACACACAAGATGTCAGTGTGAGACCTCCAGCCAACCATGCTTACCTATGGGGAGGCTATGGCATGGATAGTCAAAACCTTAGCAATGCTTTTACAATGAGCCAGTTATTTGACAGTGCCCTTGCTCAGTTTCCCTTCTCATATTCTAAAAATATATAAATAGTTCAGTGGTTGCCACCTCGGTGCCCTTCCAGCTCTGTTAGAGTCCTACTCTCTCTGATCATTGACCAAAGGCCCAATAGTGCATCATTGCTCTATCTTGCTCAGCAATGTCCACACTGATACGCAGTGGCTCT
Source organism: Podarcis vaucheri (assembly GCF_965113315.1). Lineage (NCBI taxonomy): Eukaryota > Metazoa > Chordata > Lepidosauria > Squamata > Lacertidae > Podarcis > Podarcis vaucheri. The sequence continues at coordinate 1,892,722 of NC_138754.1, read as the reverse complement.
CTGAGGTTTCAGGCAGGGAGTTTACCTTTGCCCTAGCTGGAGGTGTTGATGGTTGAATTTGGGACATCCTGCATGCCAAAGAGGTGTTCTGTCACTGAGTGATGGTTGTTCCCCTGCTCAAGGAAGATCCCGGTCCTCATGACCTTCCAGGTGTTGTTAGACTCTGTCAGGCTCAGAAGATCAGCATGGCCAATCGTCAAGGATGGTGGACTCCAAAAACATCTGGAGGGTCAAAGGCTTCCCACTCTAGACCGACCTTCCCCAGCTTGATGCCTTCCGCAGTCCACAACTCAGTCTCCCTGACCACTGATGATATTGGCTGTGGCTGTTCTCCTGCTTACCTAGGGCTGGTTTCAACAGAAACATAAGAATCTGCATAATAACAACTCAGATCTACCTTAGTATACACTGACTGGCAGAAGGTCTCCAATGTTTTGAGAAGTGGGTCATTCCAGCACCTACCCAGAGGTGCTGGGGATTGAAATCAAGGACTGAGTACAAAGCTCTTTCTCTACCACTTAGCTATCTCATTTCATTTTCATTTATTGAATTTATATATCTCCCTACTCTTAAGCAAAAGAAGGTGTCTTATATCACACCAGAACACTGACCTGTCTTCTTCCATATTGGCCATGTCAGGGATGGGGAAACTGTGGTCCTTCAAATGTTACTGGACCACACCTTTCCATCACCATTGACCATGCAAGTGAAGGCTGATGGGCATTGTGAGTTCAACAACATCTAAAGTCCAGATTAGGGAAGACTTTCCTAAGATATAGGTGAGCAATCTGCAGTATGGGAGTCAGAAGTGCTTTGATAATACTTTTGCCCGGGTCTGTAACCCAAGTGGTATGAACAGCACTGTCTCTTGACAACTGTAACTGGACTCGAATTCCAACATACAGAGCAAAAATGGTGATGTGAGCCATACTCTATTTTGAAGGCTTGCTTCCCCTCTGTCAGGCTTAGGCCAGCTCAGTCAGCAATATCCCCATTCCTAAATGGAGTTTTTATCTAGCATACTTTATAGCAGCTCAGCTTAAACCAGTGTAAATTAAATTGGCTTTCCATACTTAAGATTGCACCCTAACTTTGTTGGCAGTTTTGTTGCTAGTAACAGCTGCTCTGCCCAAGGATCTGCTTTAGGGATGGGCAAATCAGTCAATTTTGCTTTCTCTTCGTTTTTCATCTTTCCTAGCCTTAAGTTCAATTCTCCACATTTCTGCATTGGTTTGCAATTATTATTTTTTCCTTTTAAAAGTTCTCGTGAAAGTTCATCAGCAATATTTTTTCTGCACATTTCTCATAATATACACATTGATTGGACACACTTTCCCCTAATATGTATATATTATTTGCATAGCTAATTTCTCAGCCATAGTTTGGATTTGATATCCCACTTTATCACTACCCGAAGGAGTCTCAAAGTGGCTCACAATCTCCTTTCCCTTGCTCCCCCACAACAAACCCTCTGTGAGGTGAGTGGGGCTGAGAGACTTCAGAGAAGTGTGACTGGCCCAAGGTCACCCAGCAGTGGCATGTGGAGGAGCGGGGAATCGAACCCAGTTCACCAAATTACGAGACTACCGCTCTTAACCACTACACTACATCGGCTCCCGGTGCAGTTTTGTAAGCTCATTTCACTGATATATGCTTCCTATTTTCACACTTTCTGCAAATATATGCATTTTGGTACACATTACTTGGCTGTGGACTTGCATTGCAAAACCTAAAGAAATGCAAGTTTCTAATGGAATCAAATCTTCATTGTTAAGAGTCAATGACTGTTTCAAAGGACATCTGTGTTTTGGTTCATACACTGTTTTTGTAAAGTGTGGATTAGGTTGGTTTACCATTACAGTGGTACCTCGGGTTAAATACTTAATTCGTTCCAGAGGTCCATACTTAACCTGAAACTGTTCTTAACCTGAAGCACCACTTTAGCTAATGGGGCCTCCTGCTGCTGCCATGCCACCGGAGCACGATTTCTGTTCTTATCCTGAAACAAAGTTCTTAACCTGAAGCACTATTTCTGGGTTAGCGAAGTCTGTAACCTGAAGCGTATGTAACCCGAGGTACCACTGTAACTGAGAGATGAATCTAATTTCTTCCCCATCTCTCCTCTGCCAGTGATGGGTCTGGAAGGTGGGGAAACTCCTATTGCCCATCACTTTCCTGCTGAATATGAAGTTAGCCCAATGAAGAAATGGTTGCCTAAGACATAATCTGGTGTTGACATTCCCGCTTGGACATGTGTTTTAGATCCAGTTCAGATAGATGCCACCAAGTTGATTCAACTTGCCTCTCTCTCAACAAGGGTGGGGATGCACTGCTGCCCTATTTACTAGGGTTTTTGTTTTGTTTTTTTTAGTCATGGGAATTTTACCAAGGGCAAATGACAAATAAAATGTAGGGTGGAGTTTAAGAAGAGCGAGTGAGAGAGATTATGATATACCAGGAAGGCGAACGACTCATACTTCATAATAAGCAAAAAATAAATATGTCCAATTAATTGGGGCAAAGATAGAGATAATAGATCAAATGCTTGTTGAGAAATAATTAAATCTCAAAGTGGAAGGCGGTACGCCTCTCATCCTGTGGCCTGCGCCTTGGAAAAAAGGTATAAAAGGCCAGGCCTTTCCAGAGTCTCTTCAGCAGCAACTCTCAAGCGCATCTCTTCATTTCTGCACTCTAGAGAACCGGGTAAGAGGAACATTCTTGAGAGTCTCCCCGTCTGTCTCTCTCTGTCTCTCTCAAGTTCTGCCTCAGAGGAAGCAAGCCTCTGAGTGCTTGGAAAGGCAAATGGGGAGAGCTGCTCTTGTACGCAGGTGCTGCTTGTGGACCTCTCCCTGGGACCTTGGTTGGCCACTGTGAGAACAGGATGCCAGGCTAGATCCACCAGGGCTGTCCTTATGTTCTTTTTGGATTAGGTAAATCCATGGAGAATGTAGCTATCAGCAGTTACCAGCCATGGTGGCAATGTTCTACCTCTACCGTTGGTGGCAATATGCCTCTGAAAAGCAATTTCTGGGGACCGTGAGTGGGGAAAGGGTGGTTGCCTTCTGGGTGGTCAATGTGAGGGCAGGAAGCTGGAGTAGATGGGCCTTTGGCCTGATCCATCAGCAGAGTTCTTCTTAGGTTCTTAAGCTGCCACTGAATGTTGCTTGAAGTGAAGTTCTGAGAGGGATTTGAAGGTTCCTGATGGGGTGAGAACCTGCAAAGAATTATGAGAGAGGGAAAGATAGCTTTGCTTAGTTGAGAATATATATAGATAGATGCTAGATATAGATAGAAATGTAGAAAGGAGAGAGAGAGAGAGAGTCCATATGCCAGGTATGAGAACCTGTAGCCCTCCAGATATTGTTAGACTACAACTCCAAACAGCCCCCAGCCAACATATGAACAATTGACAGGAAGGATGGGAGTCAGAGACCAACATATGGAGGGCCACAAGTTCTCCATGCCTGAAGTCCAGTAATAAGTTAAGGGAGAGCTTTTAGGCGAGTGATAGAGCCTGTTGAAGGTCCCAGAGGAAATCCACTCACCCCACCCCAGTTCAAAGACTTCTCAGATGACAGAAGCCGAGCCCTTGGAACATAGTCAATCTACCAGAAGAAACCATGCTAAGATAGACCCAGTGGGCTGTATGCAATATTAATACTACTCAGGGGATACTCAATGGGCATAACTCATTCCTTATCTCCATAACAAGAATCCCAAATTGTTTCAATTTTTTTTTAAAAAACAACAACAGGTGGTTGTGATTTGTTGCTTTTTTATTGGGAGGTTTGTAGATTTCTTGTGGGTTGGAGATGAACAACAACAAAACTTTATTCAAAAATTAAATCTGGCCTAGTGAGGAGTTTGAACTTGAACGATCTCTCTCTCTCTCTCTCTCTCTCGTGTGTGTGTGTGTGTGTGAGAGAGAGAGAGAGAGAGAGTTAATTTGCTCCTGTGTTACCATCTCTTGACAAAGAAGCTCAAAGCCACGCCTGGTGTCAGTGAATAGATGTTCCATACCAGCCTGTTGTTTTACATCAGTTAAGAATTTTGCCCTTGAGGTCTCACAATTAAGATTGTGTGTGCTTACTCACTTACTCATTAACTATTCTGGCTCACCTCCTAAGCTTTCGAAACCAAAGATCGTTGCTTTGATGATTAAAATAATTTTTTTTTAATGCTCTTGTTTATTTTTCCGAGATAACATCGCTGTGTAGAGATGAATTGTCATAGTTAATGTAGGATGTAATTTCCACACTAGAAGAGTGGATAACATAATAATTGCCTTGTTGGGTCAGGCTAAAGATTTGCCAGCCATAAATAAATAAATAAATAAATAACCTACAACTTTCAGCGAAATTGGGGAGGACTAGAATTTATATTGGGAAAGTGAGAAACTTAAAAGTGGTGGATTCAACATGTCCTGCTCCACGCTATGTGGCCTTTCTGCACCTCCTTCCGAATTAATGAATTGCTTTTCTCCTTGCTGGTGTTCCCCAGGCTCACCTATATTCTTCAGACATGTCTTTCTTCTCTCAGTCATCGTGCTCCATCCCATGTAGCCGGCCTTCCCATGGTATTGGACAATGTGGCATCGGCGGTAGCATCGGTGGTGGCATCGGTGGTGGCATCGGTAGCATCGGCGGTGGCGTTGGTGGTGGCATCAGCGGTGGCATCGTCAGCTATGGCGGTGGCGGCGCTATGTCATCCGGCAGCCTTGGCATCGTCCCCGGTGTCCCCCAGTCCTGTATGAGCCAGATCCCATCGTCCGAAGTGATGGTCCAGCCAGCTCCAATTGTGTTGACCATCCCAGGACCCATCCTGTCCTCCAGCTGCCAGCCGTTGTCCGTCTCCGGCTATTCCCCATGTGCTAGTGGCTATGGGTATGGCGGTGGCTATGGCGGCGGATATGGGTATGGTGGTTCCGGAGGCTACGGCTACGGTTCTTCCCGCTACGGACTGGGGGGCTCTGTAGGTGGGCACCTGGGCAGATCCTGCTATGGGTCAAAGCGCAGGCAAAGCATCTGCGGGTATCCCTGCTAAGATCAAGTAGATTATCCATCGGGATCTGGGGCAACCTGGGAATCTGACAACCGTGACCAAAACCGGCAACTGAATTTAAGGACCTGAGCTTTTACAAGTGCTGAGCTGCTGCAGTTTCAAGCAGAAGCTGTGAGTTGCTCCCTGCCTCTGAAATCTGTACCATGACATTCACACGTTGCACTTTTACTGAGATACGTTGCATTGTCTCTGGTATTTATTTTCCACCCCCTCTGCTTACTTTTTGTGCTAGATGCAGGAAACCTTCCCTAAAGGAAGGCAGGACAGAATGTACTTCACCACATGCTAGTTGTGTCATGTAAAACTATATTCGATGCTGTTGTAATACAAACATCTCCTCTCCCCGTATTGCTCTTTCCCCTTCTCCATTAAAGCTTTTGTTGCAGCACAGTCTTTGTTGTCCTGGAATGCTTTCTCTTTCCTGGGGGGTGGGGGGTGGGGTTTAAGGTAAAAGGGCCCCTGACAATTAGGTCCAGTTGTGACCAACTCTGGGGTTGGGGTGTTCATCTCGCTTTACTGGCCAAGGGAGCCGGCGTACAGCTTCCCGGTCATGTGGCCAGCATGACTAAGCCACTTCTGGTGAACCAGAGCAGTGCACGGAAATGCCGTTTACCTTCCCGCCGGAATGGTACCTATTTATCTACTTGCACTGGTGTGCTTTCGAACTGCTAGGTTGGCAGGAGCAGGGACTGAGCAATGGGCGCTCACCCCATTGCGGGGATTCGAACCGCCGACCTTCTGATTGTCAAGTCCTAGGCTCTGTGGTTTAGACTACAGCACCACCCGGGGTTTAGGTACTGTAATTTTAAAGTTCCATGTAGCCTCTAGGGGTTGTCCCCACTTAGAATGAATTGCAGTAGTCAAGACTAGCTGCCGGTGTAAGGAAAGAATGGAGTTGGAATCTGAGTCTACTGAAGTCTCTCTTGGCTCTACAAGCATTGTGGTGATGCTCAACATCAACTCCCTAGGATTGGCAGGTAGCATAAAACCCCTCCATTGACTGAATATCCTTAAAAGGTCACTGCAACCAAGGCTGGAGATGGGTGGAGTTTCTGCCTTCTCGATCAGGCAAGTAAAAAAAAACAGAGACTCCTAATATTTGCTTACACCAGCCCTGACCAATCCACTACTGCATGTCTCTACCATTAGCCAATGAAAAGGCCCATGTTTCACATTCCTATTCTCACAGTTGCCTGAAGAGGACTCTGGTTTCCATTTCTCCCCTTCTCCTTTTCCCACGTCCTAATCCCTGAGCATGTTACACATTACCTTTCCAGATCATTTAATCCTTCAGCAGACTTTCAAGAAAGACGGTTCTTTTTTTCCTTAATTCACTCAAGTTAAACAAAGTGCTCCTCCAGCCCACACAAGCTATTCTCCACAGCCCACACATCCTTAAACTTGCTCGGCTGCTTCCCTGGAACAACACAGGCATCTCACCTGAAGCAGAAGGTGCACATTCAACTTGAGGAACACTTACGATACTTGAGTACAGGTTTTACATCTTAGTAGTTACACTTTGCACTCAGCGAGGGCTGTGAACCTCTGTCCCCAACTAGGTGAGCTGTACACCTGTCTGCTATTATCTTATTTATTATTTTATTGAATAAAATGTGCACAACGTTTGGTTGCAAAAACACTCCACCACCACCTCAGACTGGTTTATAGAAAGATAAACAATGCTGGTTGTGTTCAACTAGTGTACCTCTGTACACAGCTAGTTGAGTTTCACCCTTCTATGTTACTCACATGTAACCTCCAACAAGTGTACAATTTGTGTACCTCTGTATGCTGCGAACATGAGTTTGACCAAGCTGCGGAAGGCAGTGGAAGACGTGCTCTGGGGTCACGAAGAGTCGGATATGACTAAATGACTAAACAAGTATGCACCAAGATGAGCTGTACATTCATAGGTTATTCACATGCAATGTGCAATGGGTGCACAGTCTCTGCATACACAATTAATTGAGCTGTTCAACAAGTTACACTCTTTCACACTATTGTACACATGTAGAGACAGCTTGTATCTGTGTTCAATGTAACATGTGAACAAGCCTTTCATCTTAACTCTCTCAGATTCCAGTTCATAGAAGTCAGAACTAGAATTTAATAATTCCAGGTCTGATCCATTCTAGTCCAGTTCTGCTTAATTGGACTGGGTCTCTTTTTCTTTCCCATTAACTAAAATCCTATTTTTTTTATTTTTTATTTTGGAACCAGATATCCCAGGGGTTCGACCAGGGATTTCCTACATGCAAAAAATGTGTTCAACTCCTAGCTGTGAGCTCTTGAAACAAGAATATAGGAAGCTGCCTTTGATTGGTGATTGGTCCATCCAGTCCAGTACTGCCAACTCTGATTGCCCCCTGCTTCTGAGAGTGACAGTTGAACTTAGCTATAATAGGAACATAGGAAATGCTCTGCCACTGGATCAGGCCAATGGCTCTTCTAGTCCATTTTCCTATTTTCACAGTGGCCAATCAGATGCCAATGCAGAGCATACAAGTAGGACCTGAACGCAGCAGAAAATCTTTCTTTGCATATTCCCCAGAAATTGTTATTCAGAGAGATACTTCTTCCAACAGTAGAGGTAGTACACAGCAAATAAATTTAAGAAGAGTCGGCTGGATCAAACCAGTGGCCCACTTAGTCCAGCATATCACAGAAGCCAACCAGGTTTTCGTTTTGACTGGCAAATGCTTTTGTAGCTCCCACCAAGGTACCATCCGTAAGACCCCGCTCCGTAGGATATGAAGGGCCAAGGTCATTCTTCCTCCCCTCCAAATATTGTTGGACTACAGCTCCCATCAGTCCAACCCAGCAGGGCCAGTGCTCAGGGGTGATGGGAGTTGTAGTCCACCATGTTGGCTAACCTTGACATAGAGTAAATCATAGATGCATCAGGTCTTCAGTGGTGCTGAGGACCCTCAGCTTTGACAGTCTTCAGTCAGAAGCTCAGGTGCTCAGCATTTCTGAAGGACAGGTCCGTAAGCTCCATCAGGTGTTCATATCATGATTGTCAAAACATAGCTGGGTCTAGTCTTTCCGGGCTTAACAAAGAGACCGCAGATGCTGAACCTGTTTTGGCTGGCAAATGCTTTTGTAGCTCCCACCAAGGTACCCTCTGCAAGACCCCACTCCGTAGCCACAATATCCAGAAGCACGTGGACTGTAGCCTCCAGATGCCTCAACGGGAGAGCTGGAAACAAGATCTGAGCTCAACAGCACTCTCCTCACTCACGATTGCTGGCAACTTGGATAGCTCAGCTGGTTAGAGCATGGAGCTGGTGAGTTGCAGGTTCGATCCCCTTATGGGACAGCTGCATATTCCTGCTTTTCAGAGAGCTGGGCTAGATGTCTTCAGGGTCCCTTCCAACTCCACAGTTTTTTGGTTCTATGAATCCACATGGCCTCCAATGGATGCAGCTCATAGTGGTCATGTCTATTAGCCATCTAATCTTCTTTTATAGCCATCCAGGTTGGTGGCCACCAATGCTGTTCATGGGGTTGAATTTCCTAGTTTGACTATCATTATAATTCCTTCTGTTTTCCGTCTTCAGTGGGTGAGTGCCACGCCTCATGCAGAGAAGTTTAGCAACACCCACATGCAAGAGGGAAGTGGAACAAGGCTTGTGGGCAGGGATGGTCTGTACTGCCTTTAATTGTTCTGTTTCAGTTTTACTGGCGCTCCAATTATTGGTTCAGCGTTTCCTGTGGAGTTTTTTAAAGAATGTACAGAAACTCCGCACTTAAAAAGCATGCCTGCGGTACCCACCTTCTGCATAACATAAACATCTCCAAATCACAATCTCCAAATCATTTCACTATACTTCATATGGTAAAATACCTACTTTCTTTCCATATTTACCAAAATATATGCAATGTGTAAGCACTTTCTGTGTTGCAGAATCCAAAGGATGTGCACACTGACTAGGAGTTGCATTCTGATCTGCCAGCATGTTTGGAAGCATCAGTTTGCGTCGTTCAAAAGTGTTTGTGGTTCTCTACCTTCTATTTGGCCACTGCTCTTCATGTGACCCTTGTGATTTGGGGCAGATCTACTTGACAGGGCACTGCTCACAGTTTGAGTAACAGAGGTATCAGATCATTCTTCCTGGCGAATGAGGAGGCCCCCTGCATGTGAGGACCATTTGCCAGGATTTCTGAACTCCACTATGTGTTGCTCCAGTCCAAGGAAGCTCTATGGCTTTAGAACCTTTCCACATGAACGTTGGCAGAATTGGGTATTTCTGCACTCCTTTGTAGCAATGGGACACTTCTATTTTGAAATCCCACATCGTGGACCAGACACCTAATTTTCTTTGTTTCTCTCCTACTCTTCCCTCTACCCCATTGTTGTTTTTGGTGGAGTTGAGTGATTCATTGTTCTTTTTTTTAAAAAAAAAAAGATACAGGAGTGATTATTATGATGCTGCAAAAGCTTTAATAGTAAATAGGGAAATCAAAAGGCTACATGTTCCAACAGTAATTTATACAACAAGAACAAGAACAGTGATCAAGCAGAAGGAGAAATAAATTGATGTGCTGTGCTTTGATCCTCTGGCTCTAGCGAGTGCAAGCAAGTTGTAGAAACATATTCTAGCAGGGGTGGCAGATCAAGGACTAGCTAGAACCCCTGTCCCCAGGATTCCACCAATTTGGGTGGTGGCAGCAAACACAAACATGTTTTAAAGGAGACTGAACACTGTCCCTCTGTGTGCCCCATGTTTGTGTGTCCTGTGTATGTCTGTATCCTGTGTGTGTCAACGAATGTGTCTATGTGTAAGCAGGGGTGTTGCCACAAACACCGCTGGCATGCAGACCCCCATCCTGAGTTGGGGTTGGACAAGGGTGAATGCAGCCCCCACACTGAAAGAAGGAGCAAGGTTATCCACCCCTGTGTTATAGGATGAAACAGCAGAGAGCAAGAGACAGATACCTGGGCTTGGTTCTCACAGGTGAAGAACACCTTGAACCTCAGCCAGAATTCCAGGTATGTACAACATCTGAAACGCTATGGATTGTCCTTTGTATTGAGAGTTCCTGGTTGTTCAGACCATCATGGCTCAGCTTGGGTTTAGCAGGGGTACTTGCAGATGCTTTGTCTACGTCTTGGTCCACAGATGCTCCCAAGGCGTCCATAGCCCCCTCCGAAACCTGATCCGTAACCTCCGTAACCTCCATAACCTCCAGAAGCACATGGTGAGTAGCCTCCGACTGCCAAGGGCTCACAGCTGGCAGACAGGATGGGTCCAGGGATGGTCAGAACGACCTGAGGTGGTTGGATCACCACTTCAGATGGTGGGATTTGGTTGACACACGAGGGGTGGACTCCAGATAGCACCCCGAGGCTGCTGGCTGAGACTGCGCCACCACCTCCAAGGCTTCCATAGCCAATGCCCCCATATCCAGAGCCGATACCACACCGTCCAAGACCAATGACAGGTTTTGAGGCGCAAGACGGGATGGCGCAGGATGGGCCACAAGATGGGATGCAGCAAGACATGTTTTGGCACGGGAGGTGAATCTGAAAGGACATGTTGAGAAAGGCCCATATTAAGCAGATGCCCATTTGGGGAATGAAGACATAATTTAGAGTAAGTCTATATATGGCAAACATGGATATTTACTCATTTAAATTATTATCAGTAGATGTCAAAGAGAAAAACAACTACCAGACTTTTAGAAGACATCTGAAGGCAGCCCTGTTTAGGGAAGTTTTTAATGTTTGATGTATCACAGTATTTTAATATTCTTTTGGAAGCTGCCCAGAGTGGCTGGGGAAACCCAGCCAGATGGGCGGGGTATAAATAATAAATTATTATTATTAAAGTATTATTATTATTATTATATTATAAAACTGAGTTACTCTCCTTCCTGCTACCCAAGGTGGTATGAAGATGGATTGTATGGTTCTGGGATTCTTGAACTGACGGATCTCTGGTCAGTGATTTGAGTTGAAAGAAAAGCTGTTTGGAGGTGGGGGCTCAGTTATAAGAACATGAGAAGAGCTTGCTGGATCAGGCCAATGACCCAACAAGTCCAGCATCCTGCCCTCACTTTTTCCACTCAAATGCCTCTGTAGGAAACCAGCAGGGAGCAGCCCTCTCCTCTCTCCTGGTTTCTAGCAGCTGGCATCTAGAAGCTTTGCTGCTTCCAACATTGAAGGCAGATCATAGCTATCATGGCTTGTAATCATCAAAAAGCCGTAAAAGAGGATTTGTCTAATCCTATTTTAAGGTTATCTAGGTCAGTGGTCACCATTGCCTCTTCTCGGAGTGAGTTCCATAGTTTAACTATGGGCTCCTTCAACAAGTACTTTCTTGTACTGAATTGAAATTGTAATCCTTACATTTTTTTGCAGGTAGAGATTTTTGCATAGAAGCTAAAGCTTCTTGAAAGATCTGCATTGGCTCCCAGTACGTTTCTGAGCACAATTCAAAGTGTTGGTGCTGACCTTTAAAGCCCTAAATGGCCTCGGTCCGGTATACCTGAAGGAGCGTCTCCACCCCCATCGTTCTGCCTGGACACTGAGGTCCAGATCTGAGGGCCTTCTGGCAGTTCCCTCATTGCGAGAAGTGAGGTTACAGGGAACCAGGCAGAGGGCCTTCTCAGTGGTGGCGCCTGCCCTGTGGAACGCCCTCCCACCAGATGTCAAGGAAATAAACAACGATCTATCTTTTAGAAGACATCTGAAGGCAGCCCTGTTTAGGGAAGCTTTTAATGTTTAACAGACCACTGTATTTTAATATTTTGTTGGAAGCCACCCAGGGTGGCTGGGGAGACCTAGCCAGATGGGCAGGATATAAATAATAAATTATTATTATTATTATTATTATTACTAAAGCCTCCAAGACCTCAAATCTAACTTGAAATACTCACAAGTGTCTATGGGAAGGAGATGTTTAAATGTGTACACGACAAGAAGAATAAGAAGTTCTGATAAACCTGTAACCCTCGAAGCTGCAGTGTTTTTGACAGCTGCTTGTTTTCTCTCTCTAGGAAATGCCACTGGTTAATTCCTTATCTAGAAATATGCTCATGGAATGCAGAGTACAAGCTATGCTTGTCTGAAATCTGCCTAGGGCGGAGTGCTGTGGGAGCGCTCTTGGGTGGTCTAGATCCTTAGCAATATTGCTTTGAAATAAAGTGGTACTGGCAGATTTTTATCCCTAAATTGAGGGATTGTTTCCTTCAACAGCTAGTTTCTGCATGCACACACCTTTCCCCAAGGACAACATTAACCATCCCTTGTTCCTCATCAAATAATTGATTTGAGGGCTCTATCCTCATCAGGGTATTTGGTTTTGTCCAACACCAACTCTGTTTCTGCTTGAAATTGGTTTTATTTTTGCCTCTGTCACCAAATTTGGTGGTCCTTGGGGAAGAGGAGGCAAAATGCTTGAGGCTGATGATGGATCAAGTCACCCCTGATTTTTTGTGTGTATGTGTGGTAATTGTTTTCCACCCCCTAAACAAAGCTCCCAGTATGAACTGCAATAGTCCGTATCCAACAAAACTCTACTCAGAGCAGAGCCATTGAAATTACTGCATCTAAGTTAGTCGTGTTGATTAATTTCTTTTCTTTAGCTCTCCGTACTCCTAATATGGTCATTAATTTCAGTCAGACTACTCTGAGTGGAATTACCATTGGCAACAACCCAGTAGATCTAATGTACAATGAAATAGACAAGAATGGGGGGGGGGGCGGGCGGCGGCAAATGCATTCATTAAAATAAACCGCAACAACAAGATCACCTTCCACATATATGTCACAAGGCAATGCTCGCAATATAATAAATAAGCTAAAAACAGTTTAAAACGGCACAGTAAATAACAACAAGTATATAAGAAAAGCAGTAAATTTGGGTAAAGAATAAAATGAGAATTCCCTGGATACTTAGTTCCAGGTTTACTCACTATTTGGTGAGAAAGCCCCAGTAGAGATTTAAAATCAGAAAACATGCAGCAAAGTAAAGCGTGGAAATAAAGGCTGTTAGACCTTTAAAATATCCCCTTCTAAGTTCTTTCCAAAAAATTTCACTTCCCTTAATATAGAAAGAGACCACATGTTTTAAACTCTTTCAAAAGGTCAGAGCCGTGCTGCAAAAAAATTGCAGGCAGTGCAACTTAGTTTCAAAAATGGTAAGAGTTTCTAAATTATTTGTATAGAAACACAAAGATGACTTGCTAAAGGCACACCGTTTGAGCTGTGTGCCCAAAACAAAGAGACTTTCCTTCCAAGATGGGGGGGGGGGGTTTGACCTAGCTCAGCCTGGCAGGACAGCTTACTCTATGGCCTTAACCCCTTCATGCATTAATTAGAGTTGAGCATGTTGAGTATATGAGGCTGGGTTTGCCTCACAGAAAGACCCTTGCCTGAAATCCTGGCTAGCCACTGACAGTGCAGATGGTATCAAAATAGATGGTCTCACTCAGTATAAGGCAGCTTTCTATGTTCCTGACATTCGGAGGGCCGCAGGTTTCCCCAGCCCTCGATGGACTGCTTTGACCTTCAGATAACAGAACTCAATTCATAGACCAAAGAATGTATCACAGCCACTGATAGAAAGAATGTGAATGGACTTACCTGAGTCTTGAGAGTGCTGAAATGAAGAGAAGTGGTGGAGAGCTCAGGGATGCTGTTGAACATGTCATGTTGCCTTTTATATCCTTCCAGAGGAATTCTAATGGGTGTGATACATGATCTGTGCCTGAGGATTTAATTATTTCACAACTAGTCGTTTCCTGAAAATGTTATCTGCATGTTTAATCTTAAACCCCTATGCATTAAATAATGGTACGTTACAAATTATTATGCGGTGGGGATTTTTGTTTTTGCCACCTTTGCTCATTTTAGTTCCACCCTAACCTATTTCTTTCCCTCTATTATACCATGCTTATCTCTCTGTTTTTAAATGATCAAGGTTTGGATGTTCCCGTAAAAGTGCAGCAACCATCCTGGCCTTTGGCAAAAGGTTACAAGTCAAACTGGCTATGCGGCCCACATCTTCTGGGAACCAAAACCATTGTCCGCATCCTGGATTTGGAGTGTGCATAATTTTTTTGCACGACAGCACAAATGGGTTGTCTGTTATGTGAAACTCAAGACAAACATCTTTTCTGGGATTCCATAATGGAACTCTGATGAATCAGATCAAACGCCTAGTTTGTCCAACATCCTGTTTCTCACAGTGACCAACCAGATGTCCATGGGAAGCCCACAAGCAACAGTGTTCTCCCCAACTGTGAACCCCAGAAACTAGCATTCAGGGGCATATTGCCTCCAACCGTGGAGGTAGAATCTAGTCATCATGACCAGTAGCCTTAGCTTCCATGGGTTTGTCGAATCCCTTTTAAAGCAATCCAGGTTGGTGGCCATCGCTGCCTCATGTGGAACCAAATTCCTTATGAGCTGTGTTTCTTGTGTTTTCTCTGTATCTTCCAACTTTCATCTTCGTTAGATGGCCCTGCTGGATTCTATCATTATGACTTCTGATCCCATTTACATCACGGACTTGTAGAGTTGGAAGGGTCATCTTGTCCAACCACCCGCAGTGCAGGAAGCTCAACCCCAAAGCATTCATGGCAGGTGTCCATCCAACCTCTGCTTAAAAACCTCCAAGGAAGGAGAGTCCACAACCTCCTGAGGGATACCATTGAATGACAGCTTAAAACATGGCAGGCGCAGACCCAGCAAGAATCCCACCTGTATCAAGGACTGGGCGGATGAGGAGGACTGGTGGAGACTGCCACCCCAAGAAGCTTCCAGACAAGGGGAAGAGGAAGGGAGTATGGATCCAGGATTGTGGTGGTCTGAGACAGGTCACACCTCAGAAGAAGAAAGGAGCTGGGAAATAATGTATGGTGAAGAACAGGAGAAGGAGTAGCAGGTGCACTAGCCCTGAACAGAGACAGGAGTCAGATGTGTTAGAAACAGTACAGCAGCCAAATCACATGCTGTCTCTGGACATTGTGCTAGACCCCACTCCCTACCCTAGAAAGACTCTCCTCCCTGGAAGAGAGGGGAGCGGTTGTGGGCGGGAGACCGAGCTCCGCCCCTGGTAGGGGGTATTAGCCCCCTCCCCTCCTACCTGGCTGGCGCCCATGCCCACCAGAGGTGGCCAACCAGGTGCCTCCGGGGGGCGTGTGTAGCAGCTTAATGCTGTGGTGCCAGCTCCGCCTCCTCCTCATTCGTCGTCGTCCCTCAGTGAGTCACCCACCCTCCACTCCCATTTAGCTCAGGGTATAGGTTTTTGGCCTTGCTATGGACCTTAGGTTAGTCGCCCTGGTTGGCTGGGGGGCCTGGTAGGAATTTTTCCATTTGGCATTAGGCTTTTTGGTTTTTTCGCCTACCTCGTAGCAATCGTCACAACTTTTGTGGTATTGGTGGGTAGGTTAGAAGAAGAAGAAGAAGAGTTTGGATTTGATATCCCGCCTTTCATTCCCTTTAAGGAGTCTCAAAGCGGCTAACATTCTCCTTTCCCTTCCTCCCCCACAACAAACACTCTGTGAGGTGAGTGGGGCTGAGAGACTTCACAGAAGTGTGACTGGCCCAAGGTCACCCAGCAGCTGCATGTGGAGGAGCGGAGACTCGAACCCGGTTCTCCAGATTACGAGACTACCGCTCTTAACCACTACACCACACTTAGGCATTGGATTCATGTGTTGTGCTGTGTCAAGGGCTAGGTGTGGCCATCGCCTATGCTATCTACTGTGGGTTATTCCGTTAAAGGAATCTGGCGGTCGTGTATTCCGTTCGATGCTTGCTTAGCGGGAGGCCATGGCACGACCCTCGGTGACATCAGGGGGTGAGCCTATAGTTGGATGAGCATCAACAGGCTCCACCTACTGTTGAATAAACCCACCACTTATAGTCATCCAATGCCTAAGCCAATACCTTTTCACTGCTGTAATCAATAAAGTTGTGGCCTTTTCTTGCCCATTAACCTTATATCACGTGTCCTTGTGTATTTATTTCACATAGCGGGGTCGGGCCCTCGATTCACAACCAGGCGTTTCCTGCATGTCACACAGCAGAAAGCCAAACAGAGACAGAGGGATTCCCTTCATGGCCACCATAGACAGCAGGAGGGGTCTGAGAGATAGGAAGTCCCTGCTGGGGATGGGGAGCAGGCATTCTGAGCAGCAGTTCAAGATTGAGGGAGCACATTCCATGGTCTCCATGTATTTCTGTTGATTTAAATAAAAGAACTGAAAGACATTCTCGGCGTCTCTGAATTCACTAGGCAGTTAGCCTAGTAAGCTGGTGACAGCTTCCTCAAACCAACCTATGAGTCTACCAACCAACCATTGACCTAGTTAACAGATTTCACAATAAAAGGTATACATCCATTAATGTACAAGAGAAGATGTAAGTTAGATTGAATATCTATATAGGAACAGAGGAATCGGTCTGAAACCAAATCAGATCATTGGCCCATGTAGCTCAATATTCTCTAGCAGTGTCTCTCCATCATTTCAGATAGTAGGCATTCCCAGTCCTATCTAGAGATACTGGGTATTGAACCTGAGACCTTCTGCATGCAAGACACATGCTCTACCACTGAGCTATGGCCCTCTCCTGGACCTACTATGCGTGTAACTAACATTGGATGCAATTCTAAGTCTACAGTACCATTTATAATTTACAAGATTTATATTCCACTTTTTTCCAGCATGGACCTCAAAGTGGCTTATGTAGAATCAGTAAGTTGGAGAGGTCCTTGTAGGCCATAGTCTTTAAACCTCTCCTGAATGCAGAAAGATCCTTAGCTAGAGCTGCACAGCCTCTGTTTGAAGAAATTCAACAAGGGCAAATCCAGCACTCCTCTAGATAGGCGATCCCATTATCAATCAGCACATATCAAGAAGGTGTTTTGTAATGTTCAAACTGAAATCTACCATTGGTGTCTTAAACCCACTGGGTTGCATGCAACTCTAGTTGACATGACTAACTTAGGTTCATGCATTTCAATGGTTTTATTCTCAGTAGTGATGTAATTAGAGATCTCATCTCACTTCGTTCAGTTTCTGTGAATTATTGAACTTATCCCACTTCACATTTCTTGAGAAATTCTGGTGGTCTTTTGTCCCGGTGCACTGAGATAATTGCTGTCAGAAGTACTACCCACCTATAAAGCAATCACTTGCCATGTAATTTAAAGTCCTTAAATTCAGTATATTCAGTGTGGTGGAATGGGTAGAGTGTTAGACTGGGAGACCAGGGATCAGATCCCTACTTAACCATGAAGCTCACTGGGTGTGAATTTGGGGCCAGTCTCTGCCTCTCAGCCCAAACTATCTTACAGGCTCATTGGGGGCATAAATGAGAAGGGGGGGGAGAACCATGAGTGCCTTGAGCACATTGGGGGGAAAGGTGGGGTATATATGCGATAGAAAGATAAGTGAGTTTCACATTTATGAGCAAACACACCCAGTAGTGATTTAAATGAGAAGGAAAGGAAATGTAATGAGGCAGCCACTGGCAATCTGAACGTCACTGGAATGTGTGTGTGTGTTTGTGTTGTTGTTGTTGTTTAGTCGCTTAGTTGTGTCCGCCTCTTCGTGACCCCCTGGACCAGAGCACACCAGGCCCTCCTGTCTTCCACTGCCTCCCGCAGTTTGGTCAAACCCATGTTGGCACCTTCGAGAACACTGTCCCACCATCTCGTCCTCCGTTGTCCCCTTCTCCTTGTGCCCTCCATCTTTCCCAACATCGGGGTCTTTTCCAGGGAGTCTTCTCTTCTCATGATGTGGCCAAAGTCTTGGAGCCTCAGCTTCACGATCTGTCCTTCCAGTGAGCACTCAGGGCTGATTTCCTTCAGAATGGAGAGGTTTGATCTTCTTGCAGTCCATGGGACTCTCCAGAGTCTCCTCCAGCACCAGAATTCAAAAGCATCAATTCTTTGGCGATCAGCCTTCTTTATAGTCCAGCTCTCACTTCCATACATCACTACTGGGAAAACCAGAGAGGATCCTTGTGTGTGCCCACAGGGGTGAGAACAGCCAAGTGATTCAGAGGGATAAAGGGAGCCTACCATAGCAGAATTGAGATTAGAATATTTGCATAATTTTCAGAGGAAAGTATGGTTGACTGCTCTGGAAACTCACAAATACTCTTTCAATGTTCGATCGCTTCATTGAGGGCATGAAACAACGAATCATGCAATAGTTCCTAAGCGATTTCATAAAGGGTGAACTTTGTATGCATCCCTAACTTGGAGTAGAACTTTGCTGAATGAAACTTAAAAAGGACCCCTGGCCATTAGGTCCAGTCATGGCCGACTCTGGGGTTGCGGCGCTCATTTCGCTTTCTTGGCCGAGGGAGCCGGCGTACAGCTTCCGGGTCACGTGGGCAGCATGACTAAGCCACTTCTGGTGAACCAGAGCAGTGCACGGAAACATCATTTACCTTCCCGCCGGAGCGGTACCTATTTATCTACTTGCACTTTGACGTGCTTTCGAACTGCTAGGTGGGCAGGAGCAGGGACCGAGCAACAGGAGCTCACCCCGCTGTGGGGATTCGAACCGCCAACCTTCGGATCGGCAAGCCCTAGGCTCTGTGGTTTAACCCACAGCGCCACCCGCGTCCCTGAATGAAACTTAGTTTGCTACAATCATCTGTCAGGGATTCTTAAGCTATGATTCCTGCAACGCATGGGGTTGAATTAGATGCTGACACGTTGGGTTCCTTCCAACTCTATCATTCTACGATTCTGACTCACAATCCAATCCGTTCTGTTAAGCTTGATTGCTAACAAATAGCAAGAGTGAATACCCCCCTGTTTCCTTTCCTGGATTGTTTCAGGTATCTTCTCCATTTGGGAACATAGGAAGCAGCCTTATATTGAGCCAGAACATTGCTCCATTCAGCTCAGCATTAACCAACACTGACTGGTAGTGGCTCCTCAGTCTTCCAGCCACACCTGAAGATACTAGAGATTTATCCTGGGCCCTTCTACATGCAAAGAAGCTTCACTCTGAGCTACGTCCCATCCTCATTGTGCACTTAACATGCTGCCAGGATTCTTCAGAGGAAGCCATGTGCAACTGGGGTTGTAGTCAGCTTAATTCTACTCAGAGATGACTCACTGACATTGATGGATTAGTTAGTGATGCCTCTTAATTTAAGAACATAAATGCTGGATGAGGCCAATGACCCATCTAGTCCAACATCCTGTTCTCACAGTGGCCACCCAAATGCCTCTGGGAAATTGTCGAGCAGAACCCAAGTACAAGAGCTACTCTCCCCACTGATGGCTTCAGACAACTGATATTCAGAAGCGTTCCTGCCTCCCACCCAATTTTAATGGGTCTGTTCTGGGTATCACTAATGCTGGATACAACCCATTAGATCTACCTG
Organism: Podarcis vaucheri; assembly: GCF_965113315.1. Taxonomy (NCBI): domain Eukaryota; kingdom Metazoa; phylum Chordata; class Lepidosauria; order Squamata; family Lacertidae; genus Podarcis; species Podarcis vaucheri. Next base: position 1,873,296 of record NC_138754.1, on the reverse strand, counting down.
TGCCCTCCATGGCAGCAGAGAATGTCACAAGCCTTCAGGTCTTTGAAAGGTGCTGAAGGTTCTCAGCTGAACTTCCACCTAGGCCTTGACGAAACCATACTTATTCAGCAGTTGCATATATTAGTTTTAGGCCAGCGTAGACAACCTGTGGTCCTCTGGGTGTTGCAGGACCCAATATCTCCTCCTACATGACAATTGGCTATGCTGTCTGGGACTGGTGGGAGCTGGGGCCCTTAAACATCTGGGAGTCCACAAATTGCTCACCACTGCTATGTAGTAACAGATGTTGCGTGGTGAGTTCCCGCCTCCCACCAGAAGAAATAAAGACACGTGACACAGTATTTAAGGTTAATGGGCGAAATAAGGCCACAACTTTATTGTTACAGGTAAGAGCGGTATTGGCTTAGGCATTGGTCCTATCAGACTATCCGGCTTCAGCCTGCTTTCTTGAAGACTGGGAAGGATTAACACCAGCAGGGGGAGCCCTGCTGATGCACATCAACTAGGTACTCCCCCGGGGTCACTTCTCGTGGGTGTGCTTTAGGCCCTGGCCTCCATAGGCTTCAGACGAGGCCATGCCCCCCGGAATCCTTTACTGGACTACCCTTCGATGACCGGGGGGGTGATGGCGCTCCTCCCCCCCAAAAGATCTGCATAACAATACCCCTACTAATGCCTAACCGCCAAAACCAAGAGAGTTGTGACGATTTGCTACGAGGTAGGTGAAAAACCAAATGGCCAGTGCCATTTTGCCAAGTGGTAAAAATTCCTACCAGGCCCCTTAAACGGCGACCAACCAAGGTCCATAGCAAGGTCAAAAGGGGACTTAGAAGGGTGGGCGGGTGGGAAAACCTTACCAGCTGAGCGAACCCAAAGAGGGAGATCCTGGGGCTGCGCTTGCCTTAAATGGGGCAAACCACGCTCCCAGAGCCAGCCGATTGGCTTGCTCAGGGGATGACACAGCCCTGAGGATTCCCCTGTTCGTGCGGGGCTGGAGCCAGCCTCCGTGCGTGTGTTGGGGGGCGTGAGCCCGCAACACCACCTCCTCCGGATGTTGGAAGTGGCTTTCTGGTGTAGGGTAAAATTGGATACAGGTAAACCCTGGGTTTTGGAATACAGATCCATCCATTTACAGATAGGTAGCCGTGTTGGTCTGCCATAGTCAAAATAAAAAAATTCCTTCCAGTAGCACCTTAAAGACCAACTAAGTTAGTTCTTGGTATGAGCTCATACCAAGAACTAACTTAGTTGGTCTTTAAGGTGCTACTGGAAGGAATTTTTTTAGATCCATCCATGATAGCATTAGATGAGGTATTGAATACCTGCCGAAATGATCAACAGATCCCTTCAAATTTAAAATCCTCGGATTTCAAGGTCAAAATTGCTACATGCAAAATAAAAAATTGAATGTAGAGCTCAATATCGGATTCATTTCTCCTCATTCCTGCAAATTCTGAATCTTTATGAATATTCATTTCATCTGTCCTAGCATGTGATGTAGTGACTAGAGTGTTGGACCTAGGAGAGACCCAGGTTCAAATCCTCCCTCATTGGGTGATCTTGGGGCAGCCATTGCCTCTCAGCCTAACCTACTTCTCAGGGTTGTTGTGGGCACTGGATGAGGCCCTGAGCTTCTTGGAGGAAGGTGGCATAAAAATGCAATAAATAAATGAAGAGAGATCTAAATTAAAATCTTATTTTTGAATGTTTGGTAAATGCATCGAGTGCAAAACTCTGGTTTGAACACCAGCCTTGCTTCTGGCTCATGATGTATTTGCTGAATAGATAGTTTCACCCGTGTGCGTTTCCTGTTTACCACACGATTTAAACGATGGGAAAGGGGACAATAGAACATGAAATTAAAGGAAGTTTAAAATATGTGAACCTGATGAACAACTAATAGCAGAAAATTATTCAATTAGCACGGGGGGGAAATCAAGATGCAGATAGCAAAACAAGCCAAAAAGTAATTAAATCCTTGGGCAGAAATGTTGTCACCTATCATTAACCTGTCACAGAACTGTTATAAAAGCACTCCATCTCCTCCATTTCTTCAGCAACAGCTCACCACAAGACACTCGTTCCTTCTCTTCAGTCGACTAGGTAAGTCCATTTTTTTTGCTCACTCTCATTCCATCTTTAGCTTGGTGTGTTTGCGTTTATAGCAGAAATCCTCCTCCTCCTTCTTCTTCTTCTTCTTCTTCTTCTTCTTCTTCTTCTTCTTCTTCGGCAATCCCTCTTAGGTGAGTAAGATTGTCTTCCCTAAATACGGTTTTAACAATGAGTCCGTAAGTGACTGTGGATCCAATTCTGGATCCACACATCCTTCCACAGTGGGGCCATTGGTTTCTGGGAAACTTTGGCCCTCCAATTGTTGGCCGCACTAGCTGGGGCGGATGGGAGCTGGAACCCAACCACCTCTGGAGGTCCACAGGATTTATACCTCTGTAAGCACATTTAATTTGTGGTCCCTGATTGGTTTGGATGTATGTCTAGGACAGCAGTGAGGATCCTGTGGTCCTCCAGTTGTTCCTGGACATTTGTTCCCATGACATTTGGCCAGGCTGGCAGGGGTTGATGGGAGCGGGAGCACAGCAACACTTGGATGGCCACTGGCTGCCCAATCCTGGTGTCTCATTGCCAGCTAAACAGAAACCTTTGTGGGTCTTCTTCTATGCTGGTAATGCACTTTCCTTAGGATTCTTTACTTGCCTCCTATAATCCCTGGCATAATTCTTCTTGTTCGGTAAATGTGCGGCAGATACTGGCAGAGAGCGTTGGGTCATACTAATATTTTAATAAGAGAATTTCATTTATAAAAAAATAGAGTGGGAGAGAAAAAAGAATGAAGGGGGAAAGTGATTGAAAATGAAAAGATAAAATTCTGTTTATATCACCATACAGTTGTGTATATTCTTGTTATCCTAATACACATATAATTGTCAATAACCTAATATATTCTGTGTAAGCTTATTCCAAATATCATTGTATTTATCCAAAGAAAGTCTGAGTCTATAAGCTGTCCATTTATATGTTGTCAAATGTTACCATCTTCCCAAGCTATTGATTAAGGAGAAACATCTCTGTTCTTCTAGTTCATCAGTATCAGTCTCTTGACCACCGTTAGGTCACATAGAATCCATTTTTGCTGTCCTGTTGTCAATTTCCATACAATGGGTATATAGTTCAAGAGCATATTCACCTCTAAAAACCTTAAATTTTCCCATAGTGTCTTATTTGTATAGTCTAGCATGTTCTCCCAGAACTTAGTAAGTATGGGACACAGTAAAAGCATGCATTTCAAAAAAAGCATTGTCCATATTACATCTCCAACCAAGAGCTACATTAGATAGTCCTTTCTTATACAAGAGAAGGTTGGGTAGCAAAAGAGCATAGGGTGTAGACCCACAACGTTCAAATCAGGCCCAGTTCAAATTGTCCCAGCCCCCTGGACCATTCTCCATCAATTAACAAGAAAAAAAGGCGTTCAAAAATTATCAATGGTGAATGATGGGAAGGGGGAGGTAAAATTCTAAAGCATGGGAAGGATGGTTTTGTTGTTGCACCTTCTTTATTTTCAAGGTTGTCAAAGGGTGAGTGTACTTTCTTCCATTCTACAAATGATCTCTCTGTGGGATCTGTGCTCTGCAGCTTCTCCATTTCATAAATTCTGCTTGGCAGCCTGAGCTGGGGTTTACTGTAAACCAGTGACCCAACAACTCCTAAAAAGGGCCACCAGTTCATCATCCCTGTTGCAGATGCTGTTTTGTGAAGCCCAGTGGTGGAACACAGGTCCTGTCTCCATATAAAGCACTGCTGGGGGAAGCTGACAGACCTTCCTGCAGTCCATGGACTACAGCTTCCATCATCATCCTTGGCCATTGGCCCTACTGGTTGGGAGCAATGGGAGCTGGACTCCAGTAACAGCTAGAGAGGGCTATATTGTACTCCTGGTGCAATGCACAGCAACTGTTGCCCCTCGAACTGTGTGAAGGTCTTTCCTAGATAAACTCACATTCCCTTGTCTAAAGAAAAAGAAAACTTCCATTTGCCAAGATTCCAGAGTTTCAGTCCATATTCTTGTTATTCTTTAATAGCTTTAAAACACTTTTCATTATTTTATACATAAATTGCATTGAGATGATGGTTTAGAAGGTGATTATTAATATTATTAGTATTGCTTTACTTTATAACTTGCCCTTCACCCTATAATCCATGGTGGTTTACAACAATTTAAAATGCAACATTAGAAAGCAATTGAAAAAAACTCTCTTACAATTAGAAAAAAACTACTTCCAGAAAATATAACATCTAAAAAAAGTTTACAATAGCACCCAACAAAAGTAGCAAATGCTCAGACAATTCTTTAAATTATATTTATATGTCCTGTTAATAAATAGATGATGATTGTGATAAACCCACAACCACCACCAAGCTCCTCTGATTTTAACAGCTGCATAGTAGAAATTTCTTTCAGCTCTTGCTGCTTCACCTGGCAGAAATATTAAAAGGGCAAGCTCCACTTATAAACTTGCAAACTTACCATAGGCAAGCTTTTAAAACAGCTTCCCCCTTAAGTGGTATTTAGGCAGAACTCTAATGAAACTTGCAAGAATGTGAAAACACCGGGTTTTTGTTTTCCAAAGTGAGGAGTTAAGGCAATTGTAGGCAACCTGTCACTCTTGAGATATTCTTGGACTGCAACTCCTATCAGCCCCCAATTGTCAGGGATGATAGGAGATGCAGCCAAGAAACATTGGAAAAGATTGCCACTCTTTACTAGGCACTGACTGCCCCCCTCTCTTTTGTATTTTTTATTTATTTAAGGGACTGCCCCAAATAGGGCTTAGAATTAGTCAGGGCTGCAGCTACTGAGAAACAGGCATTCTGGGGCTCTCTAGGCTTAGGGTCCAGATGTTGCTACAGAAGAGGGTCCAAACAATCAGGGATGCAAGGAAGAGTCTTTGTATATGATCTTAAGCAACAAGGTAGTCCATTCATGAGAAAGTGGATGTCCTTAATCCACTTCATTCAACAATTTTGCAGAGCCCAACAGTCCCACCTGGTGGGAAGGAGTAGTATTGTTTTGGTGTGGCATCACTGAAACACTGTTTTTTCTCCCTATATACATAAGAATGTAACATCATCAGGGTCTGCATAGACATGGGAGTTTGGCAAGCAATTTAAGGGGGACTGGAGAGTGGCGCAAGCAGGGCCACAACCCGTAGTTGTTGTTTTTCCCCAAATTAGCCTAACTCTTCCCTAATGTTTGTGTCTTTTCCCCCAGACTCATCCTCAGAACTCAACATGTCTTGTTGCATCCCATCTTGTGGACCTTCTTGCGCCATCCCATCCTGCGCCTCTACTCCAGTAGTTGGCCTTGGACCGTGTGGGCCTACCTCTGGCATCGGCGGTGGCCTCATTGGCGGCGGCATCATCGGTGGTGGCGGTGTGTCAGCAAGCAGTCTCGGCATCTATCCTGGTGCCCAGGTTGGATGCACCACCCAGATCCCACCATCCGAAGTGGTGATCCAGCCACCTCAATATGTTGTGACCATCCCTGGGCCCATCCTCTCTGCCAGCTGTGAGCCCTTGGCAGTCGGAGGCTACTCACCATGTGCTTCTGGAGGTTACGGAGGTTACGGAGGTTACGGATCAGGTTTCGGAGGGGGCTATGGACGCCTTGGGAGCATCTGTGGACCAAGACGTAGACAAAGCATCTGCAAGTACCCCTGCTAAACCCAAGCTGAGCCATGATGGTCTGAACAACCAGGAACTCTCAATACAAAGGACAATCCATAGCGTTTCAGATGTTGTACATACCTGGAATTCTGGCTGAGGTTCAAGGTGTTCTTCACCTGTGAGAACCAAGCCCAGGTATCTGTCTCTTGCTCTCTGCTGTTTCATCCTGTAACACAGGGGTGGATAACCTTGCTGCTTCTTTCAGTGTGGGGGCTGCATTCACCCTTGTCCAACCCCAACTCAGGATGGGGGTCTGCATGCCAGCGGTGTTTGTGGCAACACCCCTGCTTACACATAGACACATTCGTTGACACACACAGGATACAGACATACACAGGACACACAAACATGGGGCACACAGAGGGACAGTGTTCAGTCTCCTTTAAAACATGTTTGTGTTTGCTGTCACCACCCAAATTGGTGGAATCCTGGGGACAGGGGTTCTAGCTAGTCCTTGATCTGCCACCCCTGCTAGAATATGTTTCTACAACTTGCTTGCACTCGCTAGAGCCAGAGGATCAAAGCACAGCACATCAATTTATTTTTCCTTCTGCTTGATCACTGTTCTTGTTCTTGTTGTATAAATTACTGTTGGAATATGTATCCTTTTGATTTCGCTGTTTACTATTAAAGCTTTTGCAGCATCATAATAATCACTCCTGTATTTTTCCCCCTTTTGAAAAATAATGGTTCCCTCCACTCCACCCAAAACAAGGAGTAGAGGGAGGAGTAGGAGAGAAACAAAGAAAGTCAGGTGCCTGGTCCACAATGTGGGATTTCAAAATAGAAGTGTCCCATTGCCACAAAGGAGTGCAGGAATACCCAATTCTGCCAATGTTCATGTGGAAAGGTTCTAAAGCCATAGAGCTTCCTTGAATTGCAGCAATTCATAGTAGAGTTCAGAAATCCTGGCAAAGGGTCAACACATGCAGTGGGCCTCCTCATTCACCAGGAAGAATAATCCGATACCTCTGTTACTCAAACTGCGAGCTGTGCCCTGTCAGGTAGATCTGCCCCAAATCACAAGGCTCACATGAAGAGCAGTGGCCAAATAGAAGGTAGAGAACCACAAACACTATTGAACGACGCAAACTGATGCTTCCAAACATGCTGGCAGATCAGAATGCAACTCCTAGTCAGTGTACACATCCTTTGGATTCTGCAACACAGAAAGTGCTCACAAAGTACATATATTTTGCAGTAAATATGGATAGAAAGTAGGCATTCTACCATATGAAGTATATTGAAATGATTTGGAGGTGTTTATGTTATGTAAAAGGTGGGTACCCCAGGCATGCTTTTTAAGTGTGGAGTTTCTCTACATTCTTTCAAAAACTCCACAGGAAAAGCTGGACCAATAATTGGAGCGCCAGTAAAACAGGACAAGAAAAGGCAGTAGAGACCATCCCTGCCCACAAGCCTTGTTCCACTTCCCTCTTCCATGTGGGTGGTGATAAACTTCTTTGCATGAGGCGTGGCACTCACCCACTGAAGACGGAAAACAGAAGGAATTATAATGATAGTTAAACTAGGAAATTCAACCCCATGAACAGCATTGGTGGCCACCAACCTGGATGGCTTTAAAAGAAGATTAGATGGCTAATAGGCATGACCACTATGAGCTGCATCCATTGGAGGCCATGTGGATTCATAGAACCTAAAAAACTGTAGAGTTGGAAGGGACCCTGAAGACATCTAGCCCAGCTCTCTGAAAAGCAGGAATATGCAGCTGTCCCATAAGGGGATCGAACCTGCAACTCACCAGCTCCATGCTCTAACCAGCTGAGCTATCCAAGTGGTCAGCAATTGTGAGAGAGGAGAGTGCTGTTGAGCTCAGATCTTGTTTCCGGCTCTCCCGTTGAGGCATCTGGAGGCTACAGTCCACGTGCTTCTGGATATTGTGGCTACGGAGTGGGGTCTTGCAGAGGGTACCTTGGTGGGAGCTACAAAAGCATTTGCCAGCCAAAACAGGCTCAGTATCTGCGGTCTCTTTGTTAAGTCCGGAAAGACTAGACCCGGCTATGTTTTGATAATCATGATATGAACACCTGATGGAGCTTACGGACCTGTCCTTCAGAAATGCTGAGCACCTGAGCTTCTGACTGAAGACTGTCAAAGTTGAGGGTCCTCAGCACCAGTGAAGACCAGATGGATCTATGATTTACTCTATGTCAAGTTTAGCCAACATGGTGGACTACAACTCCCATCACCCCTGAGCACTGGCCCTGCTGACTTGGACTGATGGGAACTGTAGTCCACCAATATTTGGAGGGGAGGAAGAATGACCTTGGCCCTTCATATCGTATACTTTCCCTGCCCTGTATATTTGCTTTCCTTTAACCACTTACACCTGTGCAATTATCTTGATAACACCGCAAGACCTTGTGTACCTTTTGCAAGAATTTCCTTGTTCCTCTGCATGTTCAAGGAATGGTGGACATTCATACTCGTTGGTTTTGGTGTGTTGACATTTCATTCAGCTGGACCTCTTATCTTCATTCTTCCTCCCCTCCAATAAACCTTTCCTTTCATCAGAATGTCTGCCTCTGGGCTTGTTCGCAGGGGTGGGGTGGAGGAACAGCCTGGTGGTAGAACATCAGCTTTGCATGAAGAAGGTCCTGACTTTGATTCGTAGCATCTCCAGGGAAGTCTGGGAAGGACATGTTCCTAAAACCCTGGAGGGCTGCTTCCAGTCACTGTAGACAGTACCAAGCTGGATAGGCAAAGGATCTGACTCAATATAAGGTGATTTCCTATTCTCCTGTGTCTGACTATTGACCACTCTGCCCGGGATTTATAGGAGCCCTAGAAGATCTACAAGACTAATGGTTCCCCATTCCTGAAAGCCATGAGCCCAGTGGAGATGGATGGATTCCGAAAAGGTGTGTGTGGGGGGGATGAGATTGGGGAATGGGAGCTAGATGACCCAGGGGAGGGTATGTGCAGGATGAGGGAGGTGAAATTGGCACCTCAAGAAATGCAGAGCATAGTCGAATTATGGAATTTACTCCCAAAGGCGGCAGCGATAGCCACGAGGCTAGATGGCTTTTTTTGAAAAAGATTGGACAAATCCCTGCAGCAGAGGGATATATGTGGGTACTAGCCATTCATTATTTTGGAAACCACGAGAGGGGAGAGTGTTCTTGTACTTGAATCAGAGGCGCCACCTTCTGAAGAACATTGAGGGGGCCTGACATGATGTCCTGATGTTGCTCCATACTCAGCTCTGCATTTGGCCTCAGAAATGGGAGGGGGGCTTTGAAAAGAACCTGTGTCTGTGGATTGAATCCTTCTTGTTGGTTTCCCATGGAGGCATCTGGTTGGCTGCTGTGATTACAGGGTGCTGTACTACATGGACCATTGGCCTGATCCAGGTGACTCTTCTTGAGTTCTTATAATTGAGCCCCCGCCCCCGGGCAGCTTTTCTTTCATCCCAAATTACTCATAAGAGAGTCCTCAGTTCAAGAATTCTGGGGTCATACAATCCACCTTCGTAGCTCATTGCCATGCGGCACAGGAAAATGAGTAACTCACATTTATAATAAGGAGAGGGCATTTCACTGGTTATGTGTCCAGATCCAGGTTGGGTCAAGCCCTGGATCATCCCAGATTGGACTGGGGCAAATTTGAAATATCAGAGCATTGTGATCTTGTGGTTACTAGGTTATGAAACCAAAGTTTGACAGGCTGAGATGGGTGGTTTTCTACTGGTAGGCAAAGTGTAGATATTCCACACAGGTCATCATAGTGCAGTGGTTCAGGAGTCACAACTAAACCTGGGAGGCCATACTTCAAATCCCCACTCAGCCATGAAGTTCATTATGGCTAACACCCCAGAGGACAGGATCACACTTCAAAACGACCTTGACAAATTAGAGAACTGGGCCCAAACAAACAAGATGAATTTTAACAGGGAGAAATGTAAAGTATTGCACTTGGGCAAAAAAAATGAGAGGCACAAATACAAGATGGGGGACACCTGGCTTGAGAGCAGTACATGTGAAAAGGATCTAGGAGTCTTGGTTGACCACAAACTTGACATGAGCCAACAGTGTGACGCGGCAGCTGAAAAAGCCAATGCAATTCTGGGCTGCATCAATAGGAGTAGAGCATCTAGATCAAGGGGAGTAATAGTGCCACTGTATTCTGCTCTGGTCAGACCACACCTGGAGTACTGTGTCCAGTTCTGGGCACCACAGTTCAAGAAGGACACTGACAAACTGGAACGTGTCCAGAGGAGGGCAACCAAAAAGGTCAAAGGCCTGGAAACGATGCCTTATGAGGAACGGCTAAGGGAGCTGGGCATGTTTAGCCTGGAGAAGAGGAGGTTAAGGGGTGATATGATAGCCATGTTCAAATATATAAAAGGATGTCACATAGAGGAGGGAGAAAGGTTGTTTTCTGCTGCTCCAGAGAAGCGGACACGGAGCAATGGATCCAAACTACAAGAAAGAAGATTCCACCTAAACATTAGGAAGAACTTCCTGACAGTAAGAGCTGTTCGACAGTGGAATTTGCTGCCAAGGAGTGTGGTGGAGTCTCCTACTTTGGAGGTCTTTAAGCAGAGGCTTGACAACCATATGTCAGGAGTGCTCTGATGGTGTTTCCTGCTTGGCAGGGGGTTGGACTCAATGGCCCTTGTGGTCTCTTCCAACTCTATGATTCTATGATTCTATGATTAGGTGACCCTGTCTCTCTTGCCCTTACCTTTCTCACATGGTTGTGGGGAGGAAATGTCAAGTGGGGAGAACTACAGTGGTACCTCGGGTTAAGAACTTAATTCGTTCCGGAGGTCCGTTCTTAACCTGAAACTGTTCTTAACCTGAGGTACCACTTTAGCTAATGGGGCTTCCTGCTGCCATTGTGAAATTTCTGTTCTCATCCTGAAGCAAGGTTCTTAACCCGAGGTACTATTTCTGGGTTAGCAGAGTCTGTAACCTGAAGCGTCTGTAACCTGAAGCGTTTGTAACCCAAGGTACCACTGTATAAATGAGTGAATATCCATATTTGCCATATACAGACCTACTCGAAAACATCTTGCTTCCACAACTAGGCACCTGCATAAAATGAGACTTTCATAACATTTGGGTATCTGGCAGCTGGTGGGGGGGGCACTGTGAGAATAGGATGCTGGACTAGATGGGACATTTTGCCTGATCCAAAAAGTTCTCCCTATGATGGAACTGGTGGAAGAGGCCAGTGATCAAGAGAGTCAGGAGAAACATGTCGTGGCCTTGTCATATCAGACACCTCTTGTCAGGAAGCTCCTAAAGAGCAGCCTCTGCAGGTCCTCCTGCCATTAGGGAATCTCCTCCAGGAGAAACACCTGAGAGTCTATGTCAGATACTGAGCCAGCACTTCCATTGCCAAGGATACAGAGGCACCAGAACGGGCATGAACAAGCCTTACAGGCCCAGGGCACTCACAGAAATTCTGGTTGGCTTGCCTAGAGTAGAAATGCCTGTTGCTTGCCATGCTAAGGCTTGTGGCTGCCCCACCCTTCCTTAGGCAGAGGTAGGCAGAGTGGAGCTTGGTGAGTCAACATCTCAGCTCCCTTTTTGCCTCCCAATTCACCTGCAGTGCCTTTAGTCCTGGCCTTGCTTGGGCACCGCTCATATTTAAGCGTTAAAGAATTTGGCAGAAACAGAAACCTGAGTTCAGCTTCCTTAGCCGGTAGTGAGAGCCAGGTCACTGAATTAGATAATTGCATTGGGCAGAGAGGTTTCCTATAGAGTCTTTTACCTCATATCATGTAGTCATAGAATCATAGAATTGTAGATTTGGAAGAGACCCCAAGGATCAACTTGTCCAATTCCTTGCAATGTAGGAATCGCGGCTAAAGACAGATGGTCACCCAAGCTCTGAAAACCTCCAGTAAAGGAGAGTCCACCACCTTCCAAGGTAGTCTCTTCTACTGATGAACAGCCCTTACCACCAGAAAGTCCTTACTAACATTTAGTTCATAGGTAGGCAAACTAAGGCCCAGGGGCCAAATCTGGCCCAATCGTCTTCTAAATCCGGCCCGCGGACGGTCCAGGAATCAGCTTGTTTTTACATGAGTAGATTGTGTGCTTTTATTTAAAATGCATCTCTGGGTTGTTTGTGGGGCATTGCAATTTGTTCATTTCCACCCCCTTCAAAATATAGTCCGGCCCCTCACAAGGTCTGAGGGACAGTGGACCGGCCCCCTGCTGAAAAAGTTTGCTGAACCCTGCGTGAGATTTGCTTATGTCTGGGAGTGTGTGAGGGTGTGGATTTTTGGATCAGGTTCTTATCGCTGTTATAAAACTACCAAGGAGAATTATTTTGATGCAAGTTCTCCTAGCGTTCAATATTTCCCAGATAAGGGAATAAACCTGAAGCTTGCAGCCAAGTGAATGCAGAAGCAAAGTGGCTAGTAAACCAGATCTTTATTTTAAAATAGTATTGCAAAGGGGTCTGTGCTCACAGCAGCAAGGGGAGGGGAGAAGACCCTGAATAAAAAGACGGTTTTACCTTTTATACTTTCAGATTTGCAGCAGTTCCCTGGTTAGGGTGTCCTCCCAAAAATGTCAGACATGTGTCATCATCGGGTGAAACAAACAGGTAGGGTCATTTACAAGGTGCAGGTCTTATCAGTACATTCCTGGTGTCAGGCACTTTCTAGTGACAAGACAAGACAAGTTAATTGAATTCAGGACAACCCTTTTGGCATGTTGAGCAAGATTTATTCATTGATATAATTCCACATTTGCACAGATGCATACATATATTTGTTTCCTTCCAGAGTGGAAAGGAAGAATTTGCATTAGATATTTCTAGTTTATTGTGAGAGTTCCCTGGATTACGCGCAAGGAGGGATGTTCCAGATATCTCCCAGGGGTGTATTCGGAAGCTGCAGTCTTCCGTGTGTGGGCAAGTGAAAATAAAATCTTTATTGAACTGCTTTTGAGCCAGTGACCGTGCATTTCTCCTTTAGAAACTGTGTACAGTGGTACCTCTAGTTGCATTTACCTCCGGTTATGTATCCTTCATGGGACGCAGGTGGCACTGTGGGTTAAACCACAGAGCCTAGGACTTGCCGATCGGAAGGTCGGTGGTTCGAATCCCCGCGACGGGGTGAGCTCCCGTTGCCCAGGTCCCTGCTCCTGCCAACCTAGCATTTCAAAAGCACGTCAAAGTGCAAGTAGATAAATAGGTACCGCTCCGGCGGGAAGGTAAACGTTGTTTCCGTGTGCTGCTCTGGTTCGCCAGAAGGTGGCCACATGACCTGGAAGTTGTACGCTGGCTCCCTTGGCCAATAAAGCAAGATGAGCACCGCAACCCCAGAGTCAGTCATGACTGGACCTAATGGTCAGGGGTTCTTTACCTTTACTTTATGTATCCTTCAGGATATGTACACGGCAAACCAGGAAGCATTTTTCTGGGTTGTGCTTTGCGCGCATGCACAGATGCGGCAGCTCTTGTTGCAAATTGTTTGGGATGCGTTCGGAGCTACGGAACGGATCGCGTTTGAAACTGGAGGTAAAACTGTATATAGAAAGCTTCCTTCCCTAACAGGTGTTCCACATTATTTGTTGCAGTCTGTCACCCCCCCAACTTTATTTCCTGGGTTATGAAGGTGCCCTAAAGACGTTAAAGCAAAGATTATGGGATAATACACACAGTGACTTGTGATCTTGATCACACGCAGTCTGTAGCCCGCTGGCAGTAGGAGTACAATATGGGCATGTCTTTAAGTTAACACCTTACATTAAAAACCTGACAGTACCAAATTATCGAAGGTTTTTCACCAAAGCCAGACTAAACGTCTTTCCTTCTGGAGTGTTGGATGGCAGGTGGAGAGGAGTTCCCTACCAGGACAGACTTTGCTTGTGTGCTCAAGACATCAATTCCATAAAGCATATTTTGCTGCACTCTGCAAATTATGAGCAAGCCAGGGCTGAACTGATATTACCTTTGCTGGAACCTTTCCCAGGAAAATCAGCGGCTCACTGTGTCAGGTTCCTATTGGAAGACCGGACAAACACTAGAACACTAGCAGTGGTGAAGTTTTTATTGGTGGTTGCAAGAACCAATGATCCTTATCTTTAAGTCTGAACAAAATGCTTGTTTAACCTGGAGGTAGGCTGTCTGAATTGTGCATTGCTTTGTAAAGATTTGTTGTGTCTCTGGACCGTAATAAAGATTGATGATGTTGCAGTGTAAGACAGGGTCTGTCTTGCAGTTCTGAATGTTCTACTATGGTTACCTGCCAGACACAGAAGGTGGCACTGTTAAATTTTAAGGGATTTCTTTTTATAGTTTTGACAGCTTGAAAGCTGGGTCGTTTAAGGAGTACAGTGCATTTTATGTGGGTGTAAATCTTATAACATCTCATCTCCGTCGTTAAGAGCGGTAGTCTCGTAATCTGGGGAACCGGGTTCGCGTCTCCGCTCCTCCACATGCAGCTGCTGGGTGACCTTGGGCCAGTCACACTTCTGTGAAGTCTCTCAGCCCCACTCACCTCACAGAGTGTTTGTTGTGGGGGAGGAAGGGAAAGGAGATTGTTAGCCGCTTTGAGACTCCTGAAGGGGAGTGATAAACTGGGATATCAAATCCAAACTCTTCTTCTTCTTCTTCTTCTTTTCCTGGCTAAACATACCCAACTCCCTCCGCCGTTCCTCATAAGGCTTGGTTTCCAGACCCTTCATCACCTTGGTCACCCTCTTTGTCACACCTTCCTGCTTGACAATATCCTCCTGAAACTGGGGTGCCAGAACCGGACTCAGGGCTTCAGAGACTCAGCTACGTTAGTAAAGAAACTGTGCATTGAATGCGTTTTAAACATGAAACACCAGATGGCGCCAGAGAGCCAGAATTGTTTTAAACACCATTTCTCACTATAATTTTTTTCTTTTGTTAAAAAGGTAAAGGTACCCCTGCCCGTACGGGCCAGTCGTGACCGACTCTGGGGTTGCGTACTCATCTCGCTTAAGAGGCCGGGGGCCAGCGCTGTCCGAAGACACTTCCGGGTCACATGGCCAGCGTGACGAAGCTGCTCTGGCGAGCCAGCACCAGCGCAGCACACGGAAACGCCGTTTACCTTCCCGCTATAAAGCGGTAGCTATTTATCTACTTGCACTTAGGGGTGCTTTCGAACTGCTAGGTGGGCAGGAGCTGGGACCGAACGACGGGAGCTCACCCCGCTGCGGGGATTCGAACCGCCGACCATGCGATCGGCAAGTCCTAGGCACTGAGGTTTTACCCACAGCGCCACCCGCATCCCTCTTTCTTTTGTTAAAACGATCTAATTTCTGACTTATTCATAGCGCTTTTTGCCTGTGTGAGATCCACACCAGGTGGGGTCTAATGGAGACAGACTCAATCAGTCGTTTTATCTGCATGCCGCCTTTCCAAAGCTAAAACCATGGCGGCTTATATATATATAAAATCACATAGCTACAAACATAACAAAAGTAGTCGTAAGCAATAAACGAACCATCAAGCAGCACGCTACCAAACTGAACAATTTCCACATATATCGTAAGATCCAAAAGAAAAACACACACACAAAAAAACAACCAGCAGTAGCACCCCTGTTCCTGTGCCAGGGCCCCCCTCTAAACAATACCCCAGCCAAATATTCTATTCAGCAGCCTCAGCTATTGTAGCTGGAGTCAGTCAGGGCCCAGCCCTCCCACGGCAAGATGGGAAAAGGCCAGTTTCAATACCTTTCTGGGCTGTGACTTCACTGGGGGCTCTTCCTTGTCTGGTGGTCTTTTGGCTAACAGTTTCCTTACGCACAACAAAGGTGCCTTGTTCCTTTTGGCATCAGCAGCAGGTTGGAATGTGGCAGAAAAGAGCAGCACCATTACTTTCCTTGATGCACTATACTTGAAGGAAAGAATGAATCTTCATTTGCATCAGCCACTAGCCATAGCAATAAAAAACCAACAAAATGTACACTAGTACAGAAGATATAATAATAATAACAACAACAACAACAACAACAACAACAACAACAACAATAATTTATTTATACCCCGCCCATCTGGCTGGGCTTCCCCAGCCACTCTGGGCGGCTTCAAAAAAAATATTAAAATACTATAATACATCAAACATTAAAAGCTTCCCCAAACAGGGCTGTCTTCAGATGTCTTCTGAAAGTCTGGTTATTCTCTTTGACATCTGATGGGAGGGCGTTCCACAGGGAGGGCGCCACTACCGAGAAGGCCCTCTGCCTGGTTCCCTGTAACTTCACTTCTCGCACTGAGGGAACCGCCAGAAGGCCCTCGGCGCTGGACCTCAGTGTTCGGGCAGAACGATGTGGGTGGAGACGCTCCTTCAGATATACTGGACCAAGGCTGTTTAAGATAAAGGTAAAAAGTCAATTCCTTCTTCAAGGAAGGCCAGAGGTTGGATGCAGTTAGTAAGAGGCATTCTGAGTTGAGAGCCCTTTTTATTCTGTTCCTATGGGAGCTGTAAGGGTATGTGTCGTGTCAGCTGCTGACTTGGGGTGAAACATGCTGCACATGTTGACTCATCACCCTCTTGCTTTGTGATCATCTACTTACTGCCTTCCCCTCCTCTTATAATAGGATTCGCGCATAACACTCTAAAACTGCCTATTATTTCAGAATATTAAAAGCCATGGGTTAATACCTGTAGAGGATTTCTCCAGCTCCAGCCCTATGGAATCATCTCCTAGTTGAAATCAGACAGCGCCATGATGTTTAGGTCCCTGCTGAATGGATTTTTTTGTTTAAGGTGGCTTTCACTGAGGTGTGACTCTGCCATTTATGGCAGATCCACTTTATGTCTGATAAAATTCGTCTGCTGTAGCCATTGATAGCCTGGTCCTCCAGGAGTGTTTATCATCCTCTTTTAAGGTCTTCCAAATTGGTGGCCATCACGGCCTCTTGCCATATTGAATTACATAGCTTTAGCTACGTGCTGTAGGAATCGTTTTATTTTGTCTGTGCTGAAGCTTCCTGTTCCATCGAGCGTCCGTCAAGGCTGCGAACAGTGTCAATGTTGTGGCGTCCAGTCCGCTTCCACTGTGCCAATCTGCTTCTCCTGGCTATGGCAGAGTATCTTGAGCAGCCGTGTGTCTGTGTGGAAGGAATCTCAGCCATGCAGTGAAACTCTCGTACAAAGCGTGTTCTCCCTAAAATGAGAGGACGGGTTGCGGTGTGGACCGCCAGGCCAGGCCTCTGTTGCCGGGCAGGTTAATGGCTATTGCCTGGTGCAACGATTGGCTGACCGGGTTGCTGGAGCAAGTTGCATGTTGCAAGTTGGTGGGTGGGACCATTAGGCTTTAAATATGGGGATCTTTGGTTTTCCTTTCTCTTTTGCAGAATGCATCGGATCACCCGCCTGCCCGCCTGCCCTGTGTTCCGGTTGACCTTGCTTTGCCTGTCATGGGGTCGTCTGCCTTGGTGCAGGGGCCTAGTAGGAATTTTGCCATTTGGCTGATTGGCTGGTGCCACTTGGTTTTTGCCTATTACTTAGCAATTCATCACAACTTATAAGGTTGCAGTTAGGCATTGGTTATAAAAAGCTGGTGGTGGAGGGGTCAGGATAGGCTGTGCCTGCCCCTCCAATTGCGCTGAAGGGAATTCCATTAAAGGAATCCTGGGGCTTGCCACGATTTCGTCCAATCCCTGAAATGGGACCAGGGCTGGGAAGCCTTGGGGAGATGGTTGGGTGAGCGGTGAGGGACTGACGCTCAGCTCAACTGATCCCCAACATTGTCTTTCCCTTCACTGGCTTCCGATGGAGTTCGGAATGTCAGTTCTGTCCCAGGCAGGGGGACAGATAGTCGTAACCAATGTCTAAGCAACCACTCACAGATTTTGTATTTTAATAAAGTTGTGGCCAAAATAGTGCCCCAAAACCTTAAACTAAAATTACGTGTGATGTGTGAATTATTTTGAGAGGTGGCTTGGGGACCCACACACGCAACAGCTTCTTCTATTCTCTGAAACTTTATTGTACTGCAGCAAAACAACAAATCAGCCAGGAGAGAGCAAAGACATGATGCTTCTCCTGTCACAGCCAAAACAGAAAGTAAAAGTGTTCACATAACAAAGTACAATACTCGTATGCGAACACACACACACCCAGTGACAGGACGTCATTCCCCTTGAGCTGTTAACTCTGTAAGCTCTGGGTATCCTCACACCCCCTCTCATCCTGTCACCACTGGGGTGAGTATAAGTACTACCACTTACCCCAAACACCAACCCTTCACAGAACTCCCCATGGCGTTGGAAGTTCAAAGATTTTGTGAACCCTTATTTTGTGGGGCAGTATTAGGAGTGAGGCCTCCACAGAATGAGAGCGAGATGAATGTATTATAGGGGATGGGGTGTCTGCAGAGGTCTTCAGAGGGTTTGTTCTTGGGAAGTCAGATCTTTCATTAGACTGTTGTAGCACTTGCAGTGGTAAATTCCTAGATGGCTCTTCCAAATTCTTCGCCAAGACTTCATCACCCTTTGATGGAGCAGCTGAAGGTTTTTTGAGTTCGGTTCCCTGTGCAGGGATACTATTTTGGTTACAGCAGCAAGTTTTGCTTTAGGTTTTACTATTAGAGGGATTGAGATCAGAGGAACACAGTATGATATTGGCAGTCTTGTTTTCAGTTCCTTTCCTCATTATTCCTTGCTGGGAATTTGGATTTTTCAAAGCTGCTGCACATGGGGTCGACACCTTCTCTGTCCTGTCTTCACTCTCTGGTTTGCTGAAGCCATAGAATTAAATATAAATGTGTGGTTGCAACTCTCCAGAGCTGTTAAATGGCAGGAGGGCTGTTTTCCTGAATATTAGAGGGAGAGAGTTGCAGTTTAAGGAGGAAGGCGAGGGAAAGCACTGAGTCTCAATGAATGTGCTGCTGAGATTAATGCTTGGCAGCCTTAATAGTAATTAAGGCCAAAGGTATAGTCTGGCAAATGCCAGGTGTTAGTACTCAAGTGCTTCTGGGTGCTCCAGTGGGCAGATTTTCCTGAAGACACCACATAAAACTTCTAAGGGATAGCTACTTTGCACAAAAATCCAGGTTGTTATTATGTTTATCATTACTATTATTCCAATCCGAATACTAATCCAATTCAAGCACACTGAAATGTTTGTCCTCATGGCACCTGCACAGGGACCGGGTGTTTGTCTTTCCTGTCTTCAAGGGCCATATCTGAAGCACTAAAACAAACAAACAAAAGCAAAAGTTGTACTTTGGCATAAATTTATGAGTTCATCCATGGGATTTTGAAGGAAATAATAATAAAAATTTTTTTCAATAGGTCGCAAAGCAGAGGACATTACTGTAGTGCATTTTTTAAAAAAATAGTATTTATTAAAGTTTTAAGTTTACAAAAAGACAAAAGAAAAAACATGAAATTGAACAATAACAAATCCAACACATCACAATAAAAAATAATAAAAAATAGACAATTAAAAACAAAAGAAAAAAGAAAAAAGAAAAAAAAACAAACCGAGCCTTCCCATAACTTATCTTTCATTTGCTTGTTTCCCTGACCTCCTCACACCTCCCTTTTTTGTATTCTATGTCAATTATCCATTTCAGCAAATCCTTTCCCTCCCTTCAAAATTTTTATCCTGAAAATTTATCTTGATCTTGATATAAATTTACTTTCCCTCTTTTCACCAATTAACAGTCTATTTTTCTTAAATCTTTGATACATTTTTGCTAAAATCACCTAGATTCATTCCAACATCATTCTAACATCCATTAATTTTACAATGTTTCTGTAAATAGTCTTTAAATTTCTTCCAATCTTCCTCCACCGACTCTTCTCCCTGGTCTCTGATTCTGCTAGTCATTTCCGCCAGTTCCATATAGTCTATCACCTTCATCTGCCATTCTTCCAGAGTGGGTAGATCTTGTGTCTTCCAGTACTTTGCAATAAGTATTCTTGCTGCTGTTGTTGCAATGTCCTTCTTTGGACATTACTGTAGTGTAATGTAGTGGCACTGTGGTCTAAACCACTGAGCCTCTTGGGCTTGCCAATCAGAAGGTTGGCGGTTCGAATCCCCGTGATGGGGTGAGTTCCCATTGCTCTGTCCCTGCTCCTGCCAACCTAGCATTTTGAAAGCACGCCAGTGCAAGTAGATAAATAGGTACCGCTGTGGTGGGAAGGTAAATGGTGTTTCTGTGCACTCTGGTTTCCATCACGGTGTCCCGTTGTGCCAGAAGCAGTTTAGTCCTCCTGGCCACATGACCTGGAAAGCTGTCTGTGGACAAACGCCAGCTCCCTCGGCCTGAAAGCGAGATGAGCGCCACAACCCCATGGTGGTCTTTGACTGGGCTTAACCATCCGGGGGTTTCTTTGTTTTTCTAAAACTGAAATCTACACTGAAAGGGCACAGATTTCCCAACATTTCAAACATCCAAGACGCTGTGATGAGGAAACTGAAAGCAGTACGTAAATAGGACTTCTCCAGAAGTTTCCAACAGTTCTACGAATGTTGTCAATGGTGCATTGTATCAGATGGGGCCTCCTTTGAAGGCCTGTAAGGTATGTATGTTTGACTATTTCTCACTGTCCGATTTCTGTGACCATTCACCAAACTTTCTCATCACACCTTGTATATCTATGATTCAGAGGTGATACGATAGCCATCTCCAAATATCTGAACACACAGAGAGAATTACAGTGGAACCTCGGGTTACATACCGTCCTCCTTACATTATTTTTTTAAAAGATATTTATTAAAGTTTCCAATTTTTAACAAACAAAAAGAAAAAACAAACATAGAAATATTAAAAACACATTAATCTCACAACTTATTTTCTTGTAACCTGTTTCCCCGACCTCCTCGTACCTCCCCTTCTTGTATACCCAGTTAGAATTGTTTATACAGCAAATCCTTATCTCAACATCTTAAATTATTGTAGCTTTAAATTCTTTACTTACAAAAAGAAAGTCATTTTATCATAATTACAGCTTGAAACCCCTTAAGTTCAATCCAACATCATTCAACATTCCTTAATTTTACAATATTTTTGTAAATAGTTCTTAAATTTTTTCCAGATACCGTCCTCCTTACAAATGCTCCGCGTAACGAGCTCCGCTAACCCAGAAGTAGATGCCTCTAGTTGCGAACTTTGCCCTGGGATGCGAGCGAAAGCCACGTACCGGCGGTGCGGCAGCAGCGGAAAGCCCCATTAGCAAAAGCGCATCTCAGGTTAAGAACGGTTTCGGCTTAAGAACAGACCTCCAGAATTAATGAAGTTCATAACCAGAGGTACCACTGTATGTAGCTGTGCTGGTCCTGGGGGGACCCAAGAAATGCAGTCCAGGACTGGTGCAGAATCCGAAGGTTGCGCTAGGAGTCAGTCCAACTTGGCCAAGGCAGGACACGAGGCAGGAAACCAGGCAAGGTCAGGTACAGGATCTCAGGCAGGTTCTGGCATATAGCAATGTTGCTCCCGCAGCCTGAGATGGGGTCTGACAGCCTTTTATCTTTGTTGGGGTAGCGGCCGGTCCTGATCCCCTGGCGACTCACCTCCCTGTCTCGCCCAAAGGTGAGCACTCCTCCTGCGAGTACCCAGGTCTCTCCTTCTCTCAGACCTCAGTCTCTGCAGCTCAGGAGACGTCGGTGGGTTACTAGACCCAGGGGCCGCCTCAGCTTCTCCTGACCCAACCGGTAGTGGAGCAGCTGTAGGTGATGGCCCAGCTGGAGTCAACGGGGCTGGAAGTGATGACCCAGCTAAGGCCCCTGACTCAGCCCAGCTGGTGTTTGTTGCAGGGGAACCTGTGCAAACTGGGGCTCTTCAGAATCAGGCCCCAGACTTGGTTCAGATGATGCCTGAGGCAAAGGATCCAGTGCGGACTGAGCCTCCTCTGGTTCCGAGTCCAATCCCAAGTCCCAGGCCATCACAGTAGCTTGATGCTGTTGTATGGGGGAAAGCCCATCCGCCACCTCCAAACAGAGGCAGTTTTAGGATGGAACAAGCAGTGTGGTGGCACTGGGTGCCATGCTTCAGAGGCAACCACATCAGTGCTGTGGCACAGAGCGCAAGAGTCAGGGGGTACCAAATGTTAGGGTCACACAAGGCGCCAGTGAAATCCGAGAGCCCCAAATTGCCCACTTCTCCAAATGAGCATCTATAATCTGCAGGACAGGGAGCCATACTGTAAAGAATGACCCTGAAAATTAACAGCTAATACAAATGATCTCTAACTTAATGACCTCTGACTGATGAAATGTCCCAATTATCCTTGTAATATTCTCCAATGAAAGGGTGGAATCCGCAATGGGATTAGGAAGGGGCGTATGATCACAAAACACGAAAAGCTGGCAAATGTGGCCATTTGGCTTATGAAACATATAATGAATGTCCTGGGCTACCTCATACCCCTCAGGCTCCAAGTGAGATCTTTATAAAAGCTTTCAGCTTTACTCAGATCTTTCCAGCAGCTTCTCTCACCTCCTCTTGACTTCTCAACATCAGCTATTGCCGGTAAGTTGGATTTACCGTATTTTTCGCTCTATAAGACGCAACAGACCATAAGACGCACCTAGTTTTTGGAGAAGTGATCCCTCTTCCTGTTCTGGCTTCTGGGATAGCTGCGCAGCCTGCATTCACTCCATAAGACGCACACACATTTCCCCTTACTTTTTAGGAGGGAAAAAGTGAGTCTTATAGAGCAAAAAATACGATATATATTTAAAGGAAGGGGCCTGGAACTATTTCTACACTGGCTTCTCTTGACTCATTTTCCCAACCTTCTCTTCTCCACATTTCCACACCTGATTGCTTTAAATACAAGAAAAATGTCTTCGTGAAAATTCGTTAGCATTTTAGTGCAAATTTCTTCCAAAACACACATTTTTGTATGTAAATTTCCCCAGTAGATGAAAACAATCCTTTAATGTCATGCATTTGCGTGTTGTTGTCAGGAATATGTGCATTTTTATCCCAGTATATGCATTTTGGTCCACATTACTTTGCATTGCAAAATTTGGAGAAGCGCAAACTTTAAAAGATGGATGTGTTCCAGTTCGTGTGTTGTTCCGACAAGTGCAAATTCGGTAGACTTGCCTTTAGCTATCTTGCCAAGCAGGCCTTGATCTGCAAGCGAGGCAGAGAGCTTGAAATCTCTTTTTGGGCCAAGTAACCCAAGCAGGCCTGACCCAAAACAAACTTTAAGCTCTCCACCTTGCTTACACTGAACTCGTGCAATTTCAACCGGTCTGCCTTCAACTGTGTGTGGCTGAAATCGCGTAAGTTAGACATGTGTAAGATGTGATCGCACTATATGAAATATTTGCATTCTTTTAGATTCTAGTTTTAAATTTGAAATTGTTTTATTTCTAGTTTCAAAAATTTTTTGGTTTTATTCAGTCTGTTCTTCTTTCAGGCTCACCTGCATCCTCTCCAACATGGTGTCCTGTTATTCTGGTCCATGCTGCACTGTTCCTTGTGGCCAGTCTTGCTGTTCCCCATCCTACGCAGTTCCTCTCTGTGGCCATCCCTGTGGGGTCAAGACATGCAGTGTCCCATCCTGCACCAGCCCATGTGGGCCCATCTATCCAGTTAGCAAATGCCAGCCCTCATGTGTCCCATCCTGCTCCATTCCGTGTGGACCTGTTCATCAGATCATCAGCTGCCAGCCTTCCCATGTCCAGTCCTGTGCCGTTCCATGCGGGCCCATCTATCCAGGTAGCAGCTGCCAGCCACAGTGTGTCCAGCCCAGTGTTGTCAAGTCTTGCAGTGTCCCATCCTGTGTTGTTCCTTATGGACCCACCTATCCAGTTAGCAGCTGCCAGCCATCCTGCTCCATTCCATGTGGACCTGTCCATCAGATCATCAGCTGCCAGCCTTCCCATGTCCAGTCCTGTGCCGTTCCATGTGGGCCCATCTATCCAGCAAGCAGCTGCCAACCACAGTGTGTCCAGCCCAGTGTTGTCAAGTCTTGCAGTGTCCCATCCTGTGTTGTCCCTTGTGGACCCACCTATCAAGTTAGCAGCTGCCAGCCATCCTGCTCCATTCCATGTGGACCTGTCCATCAGATCATCAGCTGCCAGCCTTCCCATGTCCAGTCCTGTGCCGTTCCATGTGGGCCCACCTATTCAGTTAGCAGCTGCCAACCCTGCAGTGTCCCAGTCTGCTCCATTCCGTGTGGACCTGTCCATCAAGTGAGCATCTGCCATCAATCCTGCCTCCCATCCTGCGTCATTCCAAGCGGACCTATCTATCCAGTTAGCAGCTGCCAGCCCTGTGCCCAATCCTGCATTCCTTGCTGTCCCCCTTGTTAAAAAGCCAAGGGGCAGCTTCCCTGGTAGACAATTACACCGGAAATTGAATATTATGGTACAGATTCATGGCTAAGCGTATGGGTTGCATCCAAATAAGTTCAACTCAGAGTAGACTCATTGAAAATATTGGACCTAAGTCCTGTCCATTATTTTCATTGATTTCACTCTGAGTGGGACTATGAAGGGATACATGGGGTATCAAAAGTGCTGAGTTTTCACAGTTCTATCTAAGGTCTACTCCAGTTTCTATGACTCCTTTGATAACCGGTGTTAACATTTTGCTTCTTGCTGGAAACAAATCCGTTTCTGGCTGTGATGCTAGTTCTATTCAGCAGGAGTCCAGGTGACTTTTTAAAAAGCCAAACCTCCCTTCAAAAAGAACAATGGATACATTCTCACAACTCTAGATACAGGAAACATTGCTCATCCTTGCAAAGCTCCTTTCATGTCATAGTTCCACACATCTAATAGTTACCCTTGGTATCTTTAGACCCATTGAAATTAATGGACAGGATTAACCTAAGACCATTATTTCCAATGGATCTACTTAGAGGCTACCCATAGTGTAAGTCCAGTAATTCATTTGGTTTAAGATGTAGCTGCAAATTTGTGTGCACACCCGCCCCCAAAAGAAAAATCAGACCAGTGACTAATTTGACGATGAAATTTGAACTGCATACAATGACTATCTATGTCATAATTGGCTTTAGTGGCTAAGGGTGGGGAATATAAATAAATACAAGGACCCCAATTCTAGTCTCATTTTCCTTAGCTTTGAGTAAACTTTAGTTATATGTTCTTTTTACAATTTTCTGGTGCATTCATTGAAAGCAAAACAACAACTGTTCGTTTTTCTGCTTGGTGGTCTGTTGAAACTGAAAGTGTATTCATCCTGTTTTCTCCATGTTTCTCTTTCAATAAAATCTACTGTATTGCATGGAAATATTTGACTACTGGGCTTATTTTCTAAATTCATCCAAGAACAGATGAAAAGTCAGTGGCTCATTCAGTCCAGCAACTTGTTCTCAAATTAGCCAACAAGAAGCCAAAATTAAGCCAAAATTAGCCAGTGGGAAAACTCCAGGCAATATTCCTTGAATTTGTCCAATCTTCTCTTAAAGCCATCCAAGTTAGTGACCATCACTGCCTTCTGTGTGAGAGAGTTTCATTGTTTAACCACACACTGCATGAAGGAGCACTTTCTTTAATCTGCCCTGAACCAAAAAATGCCACTTTCTGTTTTCTGCACAAAAATACCCAAATCCTGCCATTGGGAAGAAATTGGGTTTTCCCCCCTTTTGGAACCTTGATTCTCTTCCTCCTTCTCCTTCTCCTTCTTTCTCAAGGCTTCTGTGTCACCCAGTTATGAATGTTTTCTGGGCAGCTCATAACATACCAAATACTGAGAGCAGGTTCTAAAACTTTATAAAGCTAATACGACATAAAACCAGCAAAAGGTGGATAGCATGAGTTCAACAATGGTCACGGCAGCATCAAAAGTGTTGCAGATCTTAACATCCTAAAAATATACAGAGGGTCTGTACTAAAAAAAAAATGTTAATCATGTGCACACATCTGCTAACCCAAGTGGCTGGCTTAAACAAGTTATGGGGTTTCTCTTTCTCAGACACATAAGACGAGCCCTGCAAGATCAGACCATAAGCTGATCTAGTCCAGCATTCTGTTCTCATTGTGGTAAAGGCAAAGGACCCCTGGATGGTTAAGTCAAGTCAAATTCAGCTATGGGGTGCAGCGCTCATCTCTGCTTTCAGGCCAAGGGAGCTGGCATTTGTCCACAGACAGTTTTCTGGGTCATGTGGCCAACAGGACTAAACCGCTTCTGGTGCAACGGGACACCGTGACAGAAACCAAAGTTCACCCCATCATGGGGATTCGAACCGCCAACATTCTGATCAGCAAGCCCAAGAGGCTCAGTGGTTTAGCCCACAGTGGTGCCACCTTCTCATGCACACAAGACAACTCTGGGAAACCCACAAGAAGCAGCTGAATCACTCTCCTGTTTGTGATTTTTAGCAACTGGTATGCAGAGGCCTTATGCCCCTGATTCCGGAGTTCTCCGAAAGGAACCAATTTGACTACTCTGCTGCATTGGCTGCCATTTTGTTTTCAGTCCCAATTTTAGAAAATATTTTAGAAAGCCTGAGACATGTTGGCAACTGAGGCGAACCACAAAACGTTGCCTCCTTTTATTTAACCTGACTAGTAGCAGTGGCAGAGGAAGCACCTGGGGCAGGGCAAACCACCCATAGAGGCAGGACAGGGTGCATGGCACCCATAGGAACGGGACGGGCAGTGCCCATAAGGACGGGATGGGGCCAGTGGTGTAGCGTGGGGGGTGCAGGGGGGGCCGGCCGCACCGGGCGCAACATCTGGGGGCGCGCTCGCACTCACAGCTCTCTGCCCCTACCTGGCTCACTCTCTCTCTCTCTCACTGCAGTGCTGGCTGTGCGAATCTAATCCGAGCCGCCGGGTCGCCGCCCACTGTGGAGGGGGTGGGTGCCAGGCGTGCGGTGCGGAGAGAGAGCGAGGGACTATCTCGGGGAGGGACAGTGCAGCGGCCGCCCAGCGCAGCGCTGAGCGCGGGAGAGAACCACACCAGACCAGACCAGGCAGCAGCAAAAAGAAGCTGGCAGCAGCGGCAGGTTAGGGGGCGCAAATTACTTGCCTTGCCCCGGGTGCTGACAACCCACGCTACGCCGCTGGATGGGGCGCATCACACCCATAGGGACAGGGCATGCCATGGGGCCTCAGCTGCCCTACAGTTGGGGGAGAGGCAGTGGGCGGACAGTGTGGAGTCTGCAGGCACCAGAGACACATGGTTTGGGCACAAGGCAGGCCCCGCAGTTGGCGCCGCCCGCCATTTTGTCACCCCCCTCAGTGGGGACACCTGGGGCAGACTGCACCTACTGCACCCACCCCCCTTGCTATAGTCTTGTGAGCACTTATCACCTGTGGCTCCAGCATGCCTCTTCTGGGGATGTTGACCAGCAGCATGGCTCCATGCATCCAGGAATGTGGCCCAAATCACAACCTCTAGCACTTAGGACAGGGAGGTCTAACCAGACACACTGACTCCGGAAAGACACTGTGGGGGTTGACGCTGTGCGTGACATCATGACATCACATCGTTGCGTCCTGGCATCTTACATGGTGTCACGATGTCATGCAACACTGCCACATGCAACATCCAGTTGTCATGTGGCAGCTTGGCTTCCATGGGTGGTGGCTCCTCCACCTCCTCCTTCTCCTGCCACGGCCATGGTCCAGGGCCTGCTTCCCCTCCACAGCAGCAGCAGAGGGAGGAGGAGGAGCCACCACATACCCAGCTCATGTGACTACGCAAAGACCAGATGTTGCAAACAATCGTGCCGCGTCCAGGCATCATACACAACAGCATCACATCCAGGCATCATGCCCAGATGAGCGTTGAGGGGGCACAGACCCCACTAACAAATACTGGGGGGCTCAGAGGGGTTCAGCCCCCAGGAATCAGCACTTTACAGACCAAGTGGGACACAGTAGTCCTTTGACACTGAAATAAATTTCCATATTGTAAATTAAGGTTAGTGTTATTGAATAAACAGCATTAATATATATATATTGTGTGTGTGCGCGTGTGTAAATAATTATGTAGTTAAATACACCATTAATATATTTAGCATATTTATTCATTAAACAAAATCTAATACACAAACAGATGTATGCGCCTTTGTTGGTAGAGGGTAAAGGGACCCCTGACCGTTAAGTCCAGTCGCGGACGACTCTGGGGTTGCGGTGCTCATCTCGCTTTGTTGACCAAGGGAGCCGGTGTTTGTCTGCAGACAGTTTTTCCGGGTCATGTGGCCAGCATGACTAAGCCGCTTCTGGCAAACCAGAGCAGCGCATGGAAATGCCGTTTACCTTCCCGCCCCAGCAGTACCTATTTATCTACTTGCACTTTGACGTGCTTTCGAACTGCTAGGTTGGCAGGAGCAGAGACCGAACAATGGGAGCTCACCCCATCGCGGGGATTCTAACCACCGACTTTCTGATCAGCAAGTCCTAGGCTCTGTGGTTTAGACCACAGCACCACCCGCGCCCCTTCGTTAACAATGCTGACATCATCATCATCATAGAATGTTTCTAAAACATTATTATTATTATTATTATTATTATTATTATTATTATTATTATTATTTTGTTTACTATTAGATGGAGGGAGTCCACATTTTTCAGCTTTGTTTGTCTTGGTGCTCTGTGCAGCATCGATACAGACTGAAGAGTTGGTAGGAAAACTGTCTGCTGCCTTATAGTGAGCCAGATCCTTAGTCCATCTTGGTTTTTCTAGCTCAGTATCATTCAACAATTGTTTCTAATGGTGCCTTTTAATGATGTAATCAACACTGGGACCTTACAGTAAAAGGTGGGTGATAAATAAATACATAAATAACTAACCTACACTGACTGGTGTCGGCCCTCCAGAGTTCCAGGTGGAGTTCTCTGCCAGCCCTACTTAGGCCTTCCATGGACCAAACCTGGGACCTCCACTTAGCTGAGGCACTTTCGTCTATCTTCCTCTCCAGGAGACTTTTCTGGTTGAGTTCTGCTTTGGAGCGTTTATGCCTAGCAAGCGTCTGGTAGAAAGACTGCAGATCCCGCAGGTGATATTGCATTGGTCTGACTTTTAATCAACATGGATTATTTTCCCCTGGCCCTACAAAACTGCTGGGATTTGGGGGAAGGATTTATCCCATTCAATTAAAGGGATTTATCTACCTGTCCAACCGGTCAGCTGCGATCAACAGGTAGATGGCCAGGGTGATCCTGGTAGATCATGGGAGAATCCTTAGGGGAAACAGGGTTGTTATTGGTGGATGACGTTTTCCAGCCATGACACTTTCCCCCACCTCAACCCTACAAAGTATGTTCCCTTACTGTACCCATTGCTGCAATCATTCTGAAATTGAGCAGTCTCCATTCCTTTTAAAAGACGTGACCGTGCCTTCAACTTTCATCCAGTTCTGGGGTGGGTGGAATGACAGAAAAAGTATCTGCCTACAATCTGGCAGGCTGAATCCACTCTTGCCTTCAAAGGAAACAGAATATTGAATTGACATTTTCAAATATGTGCCATTTATGCAGGAATAGTCAACCTATTCCTGATGATGTAATTGGGATTATTTTATTTTAATGTGTTTTATATATATACAAATAAAAATGTGAGTGTAAGTAAAGCACTATGGGAGGCTTCCTTTTGAGGAAGCTCAATGATAGAGCATGGTTAGGGAAGTTTTTAATGTCTGATGTTCTATTGTGCTTTTAATTCTGTTGGGAGCCGCCCAGAGTGGCTGGGGAAACCCAGCCATATGGTCGGGGTATAAATATTTTCTTCTTCTTCTTCTTCTTCTTCTTCTTCCTCTTCTTCTTCTTCTTCTTCTTCTTCTTCTTCTTCTTCTTCTTCTTCTTCTTCTTTGCAGAAAATGTCACATTGAATGATTGGGGTCTCCAGATGGGACTGGGGGAGACTGAATTTCTGGAGAGCTACAGTCAGACCATTCTGAGTCACATGGACCAATGACTGATTCAGCATAAGGCAGTTACCTCTGCTCTTATATTGCTGGGCTCCATCTCCCATCAGCCCCAGACAGCGCGGTCAATAGTCAGAGATGAGTAACATCTCTGCATTAATCTGTTCCTCAGACTTGGTGGACTCTGTTGTTGCTGAGTTGTATAACAAAGGAGTTAAAAGAGACCAGGAGGCAAATATTTCCTTGCATAGAGTAGACTTTATTGAGAAACAAGCATGAAGTGAACAGACCAAGACCATTTGCAGTTTTCAAGAAGATACCACATAGAAAACAATGAAGAGACGGGAGCAGTGGGTGAACTGAATCTACTACTTGCAATGGGAATGCAAACAGAACTCCTTTGGCAGGGAAAACCGACCACAACGTGTCACACTTCCCTGATTAAAGAGAGCCATCTTTAAAGATAGCAAAGGGGTTTTTTCCAGAAAATAAAGGGTGAAAGAACATCAATGCAGGGACTGAGTCTCAAAGATGCTGTGCAGCCACAGAACCAACCTCAGCTAGAACTGTGAAAGCTTAGCATTTTTGGCACCTGTACCCTACACCCATAAGCTTAGCCATGAATCCGTACCATATTTTTTTCCAATTCCCAACAGGACTGTGTACCGGGGGGGTTGTCCCTTGACGCTTTAGCAAGGAGTACAACAGGGATTGCAGATACTGATTGGGATGCAGGAAGAATGGCAGCTACTAGGTGGATAGATGGGCCCACTTGGAATGACACAGGTTGGCAGGCACGATGAGATACAGGAAGGCTGGTAACTACTAACTGGGTAGATGGGACCACTGGGAAAGACGCAGGATGGAGAACAGGAAGACTGGCAGGAAGGTTGGATACACAGTGGAGCGATGGGTCCACATGGATAGGAGCAGGGTTGCTGGCAGGGTTGACAGCAGCTGCTAACTGGGTAGATGGGTCCACTGGGAAAGGCACAAGATGGGAGACAACAGGAAGACTGGCAGGAAGGTTGGATACACAGTGGAGCGATGGGTCCACATGAATAGGAGCAGGGTTGATGGCAGGGTTGACAGCAGCTGCTAACTGGGTAGATGGGTCCACTGGGAAAGGCACAAGATGGGAGACAACACGACACCATGTTGGAGGAGTTGAAGGTTAGCCTGGAACAAGATGTGAAGAACAAAAATGAATACGCCAATGCATGTGAGACTTACTCAGAATTTACCCCTTGGAACCAACGGCCATATTGAACTTAAGTCCATTCATTTCAACAGGTCTATGTTGAGTAAGACTTAGTTGGATGCAGTCCCAGATCTCCACCTTGGAAGACAGGCAAGTACAGTGTTACCTCAGGTTAAGTACTTAATTTGTTCCGAAGGTCTATTCTTAACCTGAAACTGTTCTTAACCTGAAGCACCACTTTAGCTAATGGGGCCTCCTGCTGCCGCCGCACCGCCGGAGCACAATTTCTGTTCTCATCCTAAAGCAAAGTTCTTAACCCGTGGTACTATTTCTGGGTTAGCGGAGTCTGTAACCTGAAGCGTATGTAACCCGAGGTACCACTGTACATCTACAGAAAAAAGCTGAGACATTGTCCTAGCACAAACTGGACCCAAGAGCTGGTGCTTCATTGGTCCATGAAGCTGCAGGTGTTGATCATTTATGGAAGGTAGAGGGACCTCATAAAATGACGGTCATTTTGAGAAGTGTAAGAGCAAGTAAACTTGTTTTACAAACACCACCACAAAAAAGCACCTCACAGTCTACAAGCTGTAAAGAAAGTTGAGTTAAAAGTTGAGTTAAATCCAACTTACCGGTGAGAGCTGATGAAGAAGAGAAGTCAAGAGGAGTCGATAGAAGCTGTTGGATGTGTCAAGCGATGCAGAGAGCTTTTATACAGTTTTCAAAGAAGCCAGAAGGCATCTTTGGTCACAAGGACTATCATTTACTGTATTCCTCATAAGTCAAGGTGCTCCAATCACAGCCCTGCTTTGGTTTGTGATCACTTGCCCCTTCTTAATCCTGGAAGTTTGGGTGTGCTTGTTCCACCCTAATTTCTCTTTTCATTGAAGAATATTACAAGTCTAAGCACCACATAGTAGATTAGTTTCCTTGAAGCAGACCATTAATTTTAAAGGTAGGTCACAATAGCTATTTTCTTCAGGACCATTTGGGCAACAAGGTCAACAGTATGGCTTCTGTTTCTTGTCTTTCAGATTTCTGGGGGCTTAGTTTGGATGCAGGAGAAAATTGATTTGATCTGCATTTAAAACTGAATCTATCAAATCTACACTTTCCAAAACAATATGAAAATTGAAACTTAGCCATTCTTTGAAATGTATAAAAGGTAAAGGTAAAGGTAAAGGTAAAGGTAAAGGGACCCCTGACCATTAGGTCCAGTCGTGACCAACTCTGGGGTTGCAGCACTCATCTTGCTCTATAGGCTGAGGGAGCCGGCGTTTGTCCGCAGACAGCTTCCGGGTCATGTGGCCAGCCTGACTAAGCCGCTTCTGGCGAACCAGAGCAGCTCACGGAAACGCCATTTACCTTCCCGCCAGAGTGGTACCTATTTATCTACTTGCACTTTTATGTGCTTTCGAACTGCTAGGTTGGCAGGAGCAGCGACCGAGCAATGGGAGCTCACCCTGTTGTGGGGATTCGAACCGCCGACCTTCTGATCAGCAAGTCCTAGGCTCTGTGGTTTAACCCACAGCACCACCCGCGTCCCTTGAAATGTATGCTTATCTGAATTTTGTGGTGCAGTTCTCCCACTAAAGAATGGTTGCCTTCAGAGAGCTCGAGGGTGGAATAACTTCATACCCTCCAACATTTCTTCTATCAAAATAGGGACAGCCTAAGGAAAGTGGGACATTCCAGGATCAAATCAGAAGCCAGTACAGTCATACCTCGGGTTAAACATGCTTCAGGTTGAGCGTTTTCAGGTTACGCTCCTTGGTGACCCGGAAGTAGCGGAATGCGTTACTTCCAGGTTTCACCGCTCGCGCATTCACAGACGCTCAAAATGACATCACGCGTATGCACAGAAGCAGCGAAATGCGACCCGTGCATGTGCAGTCGCGCAGTCGCATGTTATGGTCTACTCAGGATGCGAACGGGGCTCCGGAACGGATCCTGTTCGCATCCAGAGGTACCACTGTACAGTTTCTCTAAATCAGGGACATCCCTGGAAATTAGAGACACTTGGAGGGTCTGTGATTCTTTGCACAAGCACACAATATCATGTTGTTGTTTCTCCAGAATCCCCAACAGAGAGTCCAACAAGCGCAAGTTGAAAAATTGGCCTTACTTTAACTGACATTAAAATGCTATCCACATAGTCCATAATGTAGAGGAATTGTGCTGGCAGCTCAAGACCCTAACCTCCTTAACAGCCATGGAAGCGGGGGCAATTTTAATGGTGTACATTCCCCAACTTTTACATTGGGTTCGCACAGCCAACACACATTGGCACTGGAAAGGGAAACTGCTTTTGCTCAGATATATGCGCTTGAACACAATGCCTTTATGAGTGCAAAAAGAGAGAGCTTTGGAAAATATTAGTGTGAGGTAGAGAACCAGTTTTAAGAAGTTTTTTGTTTGTTCCGATAGAGCGGTAAAAAACAATTTTTCACATTTTTGTTCCAGGATATGAATGAAAAGAATTTTGGACAAGTATTACTGATCTGATGTAAATTGTAAGAAAGCACTGGACAAATGGAAGTGGTGACAGACCCACAACTTGTGATGCCCATGATGGTTTCCCCGGTTTGCAAATTTGCCCCCAATCTAAAAAGCTGGTGAACCTCACAAGGGCAAAATACGGTGGTACCTTGGTTCTCAAATGCCTTGGTTCTCAAACGCGGAAAACCCAAAATAAAGTGTTGCTGTTTTTGAACATTTTTCAGAAGCCAAACTTCTGGTGCGGTTGTCAGCTATTGTTTCCAGGGTGCCTGCACCAATCAGAAGCTGCGCCTTGGTTTTTGAACATGTCAGAAGTCAAACGGACTTCTGGGAATGGATTAGGTTTGGTGCTGTTGCATTTGCTATTTATTTTGTATTTTTGTTTTTGAGGCTTTTTTGGTTAATTTGTTTTTGTGACTGTGTGGAACCCAGTTCAGCTATTGATTGATTGATTGATTGATTGATTGTGTGACTGCAGAAATGGATACCCCCCATCCAAACAATGAGTATCATCCGTGCAGGTAAGAAAAAAAGTAATTTTAATTTTTATCATCTACAATACTGTCTTATTTATTTTATAGTACAGTACATTGATTATTAAGGGACGCGGGTGGCGCTGTGGTCTAAACCACAGAGCCTAGGGCTTGCTGATCAGAAGGTCGGTAGTTTGAATCCCTGCGACGGGGTGAGCTCTCATTGCTCGGTCCCTGCTCCTGCCAACCTAGTTCGAAAGGACGTCAAAGTGCACATAGATAAATAGGTATCGCTCCAGCGGGAAGGTAAACGGCGTTTCCGTGCGCTGCTCTGGTTCACCAGAAGGGGCTTAGTCATGCTGGCCACATGACCCAGAAAAACTGTCTGCGGACAAACGCCAGCTCCCTCAGCCAGTAAAGTGAGATGAGCACCGCAACCCCAGAGCCGTCTGCGACTGGACCTAATGGTCGGGGGTCTCTTTACCTATTTTTTTACACTGATTATTGCTTTCATTTTATGGATCAGTAGTCTTGTTAGATAGTAAAATTCTTGTTGTATTGCTGTTTTAGGGGTTGTATTTAAAAGTCTGGAACGCATTAATCCATTTTGCATTACTTTCTATGGGAAAGCACACCTTGGTTTTGGAACGCTTTGGTTTTGGAACGGACTTCCGGAATGGATTAAGTTTAGAACCAAGGTGCCACTGTAATGCATATGCTAGGAGATCTGTAAATGGCTTGTGAAAGACCACCCGTTCCTCATCAAAACCCTACACAAACATATTCTTAAATCACAAATTGGTAGTGTTGGTTTGACACAAATTAGCACCCAACCTGACTATTATTTGGAAGTGTGTTGTGGTGTTTATACCAAAAGGTGCTGCCTGAGGCTGTCCGAGTAAGAACACCTGCTGTTTTTCATTTAATAACTTCAGCTTTAATGACTCCCATGGGAGCCAGGATCTAATGGGAGCTATAAAGATCTGAGCAGCTCATCCCAAAATTGAACACTCCAACCCTCTAATATTAAAGAAAGCAAATACTAGTGACTGGACATTTTAGCAACTCAGATGGCTCATGCCTGAGTATTTAGATTTAATTCTATGGCTTCACCAAATCAAAGAGAGGGGAGGTGCTAAAGAAGCTTCATTCATGCTCCAGGCCTTCATCATCGTTGATTTAGAGAATGAATCTAAAGTTTGGCAGAATCTCTCTTCCCCTGTTATTTTCTTTTTCTTTTCAAAAGTTGCTGCAAGCTTCCATGACCATAAATCCTAGAATCGAAGAATCCTAGAATTGGAAGGTCCAAAGGTCGTGTGGTCCAATCCCTTGTGATGCAGGAATCTCAGTTGAAGCACCTATAACAATGCTTTTAAGCTCTGCTTAAAAACCTCCAAAGAAGAGGAGACTACAGCCTCCCGAAGGAGACTGTTCCACAGTTGAACATCTCTTTCCATCAGAAAGTTCTTCCAAGAAAATCTTCAATAAAGAAAGTTCTTCCTGATGTTTGGTTGGAATCTCCTTTCTTGTAACTTGAAGCCATTGGTTCAAAACCTACCCTCTGGAACAGGAGAAGACAAGCCTGCTCTACCTTCCATGTGACAGCCCTCGAGATATTTCAAGATGGCTACCATATCTACTCTTAGTCTGTTTTCCAGGATTGTTGTTGTTGTTTAGTTGTTTAGTCGTGTCTGCATTTTCATGACCCCCTGGACCAGAGCACACCAAGCACTCCTCTCTTCCACTGCCTCCCGCAGTTTGGTCAGACTCACGTTTGTAGCTTCGAGAACACTGTCCAACCATCTCGTCCTCTGTCGTCCCCTTCTCCTTGTGCCCTCCATCTTTCCCAACATCAGGGTCTTTTCCAGGGAGTCTTCTCTTCTCATGAGGTGGCCAAAATATTGGAGCCTCAGCTTCACGATCTGTCCTTCCAGTAAGCACTCAGGCTGATTTCCTTCAGAATGGAGAGGTTGGATCTTCTTGCAGTCCATGGGACTCTCAAGAGTCTCCTCCAGCACCATAATTCGTAAGCATCCATTCTTCAGCGATCAGCCTTCTTTATGGTCCAGCTCTCACTTCCATACATCACTACTGGGAAAACCATGGTTTTAACTATACGGGCCTTTGTTGGCAAGGTTCTGTCTCTGCTTTTTAATATACTGTCAAGGTTTATCATTGCTTTTCTCCCAAGAAGCAGGCATTTTTTAATTTTGTGGCTGCTGTCACCATCTGCAGTGATCATGGAGCCCAAGAAAGTAAAATATCTCACTGCCTCCATACCCAACTCCCTCAAAACATTCCTCATAAGGCTTAGTTTCCAGACCTTGACCATCTTGGTCACCCTCATCTACACACCTCCCAGCTTGTCAACATCCTTCTTAAATTGTGGCGCCCAGTATTCTGTGGGACACAGTATTCCATTTGGGGTCTAACCAAGGCAGAATAGACTGGGACTATTATTTCCCTTGATTTGGCCACTATACCTCTGTTGATAGCAATAGCTGTTTTTGCTAATGTATAACACCATTGATTTTGTGCTGGGGTCAGCAAACTTTTTTAGCAGGGGGCCAGTCCACTGTCCCTCAGACCTTGTGGGGGGCCGGATTATATTTTGAAAAATATATATGAATGAATTCCTGTGCCCCACAAATAACCCAGAGTTGTATTTTAAATAAAAGCACACATTCTGCTCATGTGAAAACACCAGGCAGGCCCCACAAATAACCCAGAGATGCATTTCAAATAAAAGGACACATTCTACTCATGTAAAAACACGCTGATTCCCGGACAGTCCGCAGGCTGGATTTAGAAGGCGATTGGGCCGGATGCAGCCCCCAGGCCTTAGTTTGCCTACCCATGGTGTTAAGCTTGTGATCCACTAGGTTCTCCTATCTGTTAAAGTCATTTTGAATCTCAGTTCCATCTTCTGCAGCATTAGTTTCCCTCCCAGTTTGGTGTCATTTGCAAATTCCATCATCCCAGTCATTTATAAAGACATTGAAAAACAATGGGCCCAGGACAGAACACTGCAGCACCATGCTTGTCCTTTGAATTGAATGTGGAAGGCATTGTTTAATGTTGACATCTGTAGAAATTTTGAAGAAAGTTTAAAGGGAATTCTGTAAAACAGAGGAAACTGTCCCAGAATGAGAAAATGGAGTGTACAGTACAAACATCTTGAGGATGCAGCTGAAGGGGGCTTGCACTCTTGACAGGTGTATGCAGTGCTATTTTCCTAGAAAAAGAGGTGCTGGAACTCACCACAAATGCCTCCCAAGTTCTCTTATATTGGCAAGGGGCGCGGGTGGCACTGTGGTCTAAACCACTGAGCCTCTTGGGCTTGCTGATCAGAAGGTTGGTGGTTCAAATCCCCACGACGGGGTGAGCTTCCATTGCTCTGTCCCAGCTCCTGCCAACCTAGCAGTTCTAAAGCACACTAGCACAAGTAGATAAATAGGTACCGCTCCGGCGGGAAGGTAAACGGTGTATCTGTGCGCTCTGGCACTCATCATGGTCCTCCGTGCGCCATTAGCGATTTAGTAGTCCTGCTGATTACATGACCCAGAAAACTGTCTGCAGACAAACACCGGCTCCCTTGGCCTGAAAGCGAGATGAGCGCCACAACCCCATAGTCTCCTTTGACAGTACTTAACCATCCAAAGGTCATTTACCTTTTACCTTATATTGGCAATGGGGTCCACCAGAGGGTTACCAGAACTGAGTTCTGGCAGATTCCAGCTGGAAAAAAATCCTGTGTCTATGAAAAGGAGGAAAATAACAATTTTTTAAAGTGCACTAAATAATCACAGGTATTAACAGCTAGATGATGAAAGAGGATTGGCAGTGTACAATTTGAAAATAATAAACACAGGTCAGGTAAGGAAAGGCTACATAAAAACAGGTTGGATTAATTAGTAGGCACTTTGTTAGGCAGAACACCTGTAGACGTTTTAGGCTTCAAGGGAGGGACTTGCTCTCCTTGCACCGTATAAAAGGACCATTGAGTCGCGATTCTTCCATCAGCTCCTCTCAGCTCCACCTGAATATTTCACTGAGAACTTGGTAAGTGAGAGAATTTCACATCTTTTATTGCCTCTTCCATATGAACTGCATGCTCTCCGTCTCTTTCTTTGAACCTAGAACTGCTTCTGCTTTCTGAACTTTAGAGAGTTAGATTTTGAGGAAGATGTCTTTTCCATGGGGTCAAGTTCACAATTGTCTACGCCATGGCTAGGGAACATCTTTGCTTCTTCAGGAGTTGCTGGTCTGCAACTCCCATCATCCTTGGCCCTTGGCCCTGCCATCCAGAGCTGATGGATGTGGGAGTTCATCAGCATCTGGAAGGTCTCAGATGTTCCTTCATTCCTGGTCTACACAGACTGGTTCTAGCTCTCCAGGGCTTTGAACAGGGCTCTTTTCCTGACTTACCTTGAGAGGCCAAGGAGTGAACCAGGGGAAATGAGGTAGAAAGGCACGTGATCTACTCATTCTTTCTATGTTTCTCAGAGTTGTGTGCTTCCAACAACCATGTAAGTTTAGGTGAGTGTCATCATCCCAATATTGTACATTGGCAGCAGCAGTTGTGAGGGAGGGCTAATGGTGAAAAGAGAGAAGACCCAGAAACATAGCTAAAGTCTAAAAAATAATCACATGCACCCAAGTAATAATTTCAGGGTTGCCTGAAATAGATTTCTCAGACACCAAATGCCTGGGCAGACAGGAATGGTTTTACATCCTTCCTCAAAGTTAATAATAAGGCAGGCAGGCAGAGCTCAGTGGGGCTGGCATTCCAGAAATGGAAGCTGCCCCTCAAGGTCACTTCATTTGCCACCCCAGTGACACCACTACTAAGAAGGACACCACTGTTCCAGTATTGCTGGTTTGGTGCATAGATGATAGGTTTTTTAATTGAATTGCTTCTTATGATTTAATATTTTCTGCTTTGCACTCTGTATCACCCAGACCCTGCTGGTCTTGGTGATCATTATTTATTGGTTATTCTTAAAATAAATGATAAACTGCTGATTGTAAGAGGGTTGGGGGCGGACTGAAAGAGTTTTACAAAGCAGGCACTGCTGCTGCTGATACTATTTCTCAAAACGGAATGAATGAAGACGGTGGATGTTTTACCCCTCCTCAAAACCGCAACTTGTCCTTTCAGACCCAGCTCCATCCCTCCAAGATGTCTTGTGGCTTCGTCTCATCCTGCCAGCCCTGCTGCATCCCATCCTGTGCCCCCTCCTGCGTCAGCTACCCAGTCGGGGGTGTGGGCTCACTGTGCTCCCCTTGTGGTGGTGGCATCTCAGGGGGCTTGGCGTCCTACGGTGGAGGAGTGTCATCGAGTAGCCTCGGCCTGACCTCTGGGGGCAACATTGGCTGCATCAATCAGCTGCCACCATGTGAAGTAGTCATCCAGCCACCTCCCTGTAGTGTGGTCGTCCCAGGAGCAGTCCTTACTGCCACCTGTGAGCCACTTCGAGTGGGAGGATACACTGCCTGCGGTGGGGGATCCTCTCTTGGTGGAGGGCTGGGAAGTGGCCGCTCTAAATATTGTTGCTATTAATAGGAGAGCCCAGGCAAGGCGCCGCCTCCTTTCATTAAAGCTTAGCTTCAGCATGGAACCTGTTCTCTCTGAGTTTCTTTTGTGTTCCTCCCACACTTCAACACCACCACCCCACATTTCAAATTCCAGCACTAATCGAGACCCCTAAAATGCATAACACCTTTTTTTTTTGTATGGGCATGGGAGCAATTTTACTATGCTAAGCTAAATACTAAACAAAGGAAAGTGTCAGGGGGACAGTTAAGTTTGTCTCCTTAGACTGGTTTTTGTTTTTTTTAAATAATAATAATAATAATAATAATAATAATAATAATAATAATAATAATAATATTTTTTATTTATACCCCACCCTCCCCAGCCAAGGTCGGGCTCAGGGCGGCTAACAAGCAGGGGACTTGCATGTATTTATTTTTTTCCAAATTCCAATATGCTAGCAAAAGAAGACCACCAGCAGCAAAAATCAGGATCAGACCTTCCCTTTTAATAGAGAGAGGTTGGAATCCCTAGATGCCCTGAAACATCTTCTCTTTCAGATTTCAGAATGCGTGGACATTCTGCCCCTGTACCATGTGAAACATCAGGTTGACCGCTGGATGGCACCACAACCTATGGTGGCCTGCATTTTCATTCTTTATTTCTTGCTTTAGAGGCAAGATGGAATTGCGGTCACATTCAGGGAGGCCAGCAATAGGGAGGACCAGCGTCTGCTTCATGCTGCTGGAAGGACTCTGTGTGGAAGCGTTTGGTTTTGCTTGGTTTAATTGGCAGCTAGTCTGGGAAGGAAGGGACAGGTTAAGAGTGGTGGGTTAATCAAATGAGGCAGTATTGCATT
This sequence comes from Podarcis vaucheri, assembly GCF_965113315.1. Lineage (NCBI taxonomy): Eukaryota > Metazoa > Chordata > Lepidosauria > Squamata > Lacertidae > Podarcis > Podarcis vaucheri. The sequence continues at coordinate 1,833,215 of NC_138754.1, read as the reverse complement.
GAGGGCACTCTTTGTCGCCCTGCTTGGCTTTGCAGGGGTTTTTGGGGGGCTGCCCTTTCATCTGGCATGCACATTGGGTTGAACGCTGAGCCAGCAGAGCCACGGAGAATAATAATAATAATAATAATAATAATAATAATAATAATAATAATAATAAATGTATATCCCCCCCTCCCCAGCCAAAGCTGGGCTCAGAGCAGCTAACAACAGTAAAATAATACAGCATTCTAAAATCAATTCATTATAAAATCAGTTCAAATCAAATTAATGGCAACCATGGGCTAGAGTTCTGTGAGGATTACCAAAGGATGGGGTCAGGCTGTGCCTTGGGCAAAGGCCAGGTGGAACAGCTCCGTCTTGCAGGCCCTGCGGAAGGATGTCAAGTCCCGCAGGGCCCTAGTCTCTTGGGACAGAGCGTTCCACCAGATCGGAGCCACAGCTGAAAAAGCCCTGGTTGAGGCCAGCCTTCCCTTCCTGTGGCCTGGGACCTCCAAGATGAGACTGGCTGAGTTCATATACTGGAGGTACTCAGAGCAGCCAAGGAGAAAGGGATCCTTTCAATCCCTTTCTATGATGCCTGCAAACTTGTCCATGAGTAGGAAGGGAATTGAAGCCTCCACCTTCAGAAGCTTCCATGCCCAGATTATGTAGATATAGATAGTTGGTAAATCAGGCTAATAATAATAATAATAATAATAATAATAATAATAATAATAAATTTATTTATAGCCTGCCCATCTGGCTGGGTTTCCCCAGCCACTCTGGGCAGCTTACAACAAAAGATTAAAAATACATTAAAACATCAGTCATTAAAAACTTCCCTAAACAGGGCTGCCTTCAGATGTCTTCTAAAAGTCTGGTAGTTTGCTCCCTTGACATCTGAAGGGAGGGTGTAACACAGGGCAGGTGCCACTATCGAGAAGGTCCTCTGCCTGGTTCCCTGTAACCTCACTTCTCTCAGGGAGGGAACCGCCAGAAGGCCCTCAGCACTGGACCTCAGTGTCCGGGCAGAACGATGGGGGTGGAGACGCTCCTTCAGGTATACTGGGCCAAGGCCGTTTAGGGCTTTAAAGGTCAGCACCAACACTTTGAATTGTGCCCAGGAACGTACTGGGAGCCAATGTAGGTCTTTCAGGACCAATGTTATATGGTCTCGGCAGCTTACTGGTTCTTGCAAATCCTCAAAGTTGTGATATTTCAATAAATATAGCCTTCCTTCAAAGTTTGCTTCCTAAGTCTTCTTTTAGCATCTGACACCAAAGTGCAGACTGATTTCATAGAATAACCTTTATATGCAAGCCAAACTGAATTCACTCCTGAAACATTACCCTATTAGGACAACTTCAGAAATTTAATAGCATGTGAATTTCTGATGGTCTGCAATAGGCTTGAACCATTCACAAATACACTTTTCACAACGGTAACCATTGCAGAGATCTTGTTGTTCTAAGCCCAATTGAACTAGGACAAGGTACTTGTGAAGAAATATCTCTCCCACACTTTTTCCACAGCTTAAGGGCACACAATATTATGGTGATGAATCAGCCGAAGATCAGAGGTGCTTTATTTAATCCTTTAGCTTCTAGTCTGTTAATTGGTTCATTAAACTATTAAAGGCAGCTGTGTTTTCATATTGCTAAACCTCAATCTGGAAATCTTCTTCATTGTGATACAAGAGGAATAAAGCTTACCTGAGGTAGCAGGTGGCAAAGGATGTAAAGCAACTGCAGACTGACTGACTGATTATATACTGATTAAATATATCTAAGTGGTGTACAGAAAACTGAAGAAACAACAGACTACTTAAACAAAATATTACAATAACACTGTTTCATAGAAAAATAACACACTAATACTAAGTTATTGATATGTATAAATCAGTTCATTTTTCTTCTGACACATCCTCCCTCTCAGCTTCCAGGTTCTCACCCAGGGCTCAAACAAACTCTCATCTCATCCACAAAAGTCACACAATGAGAAGAGATCCTGGAAGCAGCAGCCATTGCCCTAGTCTCTCACTCCAGACTTGCTTTTATGGGCAGACCCAAGGTGGATGGTACTTCCTCAGGCTCTTGGCAGCTGTGTCCCATTCAGCTGCACTCTCCACACCATAGAAGCCAACTCCTAGGGGCCGTGGAGGCTCCGGCCCCCACAATAAAACATTTGAGGGGTCTGGACCCCCACAAAGTTGATGGGCATTCCCATTCAAGTGGTGTGTGTGCACTGCGTCATGCAATTGATTATGCTTACCTGGGGCGCCACAATGTTTTATTCAAGTTGGCAGCCCTGCCCCACACCTAATAATAATATTTATACCCTGCCCATCTGGCTGAGTTTAGCCAGCCATTCTGAGAAAGTTACAGCAGGTTTGTTGAGTTTCCCGGGGGTCCAACGGATGGAAAAAGGGGGCCTCCTCCACTCACAGGTCTTTCTCCACCCTCTATCCTCTCCTCTTCCTCCTCCAGCATAGGGATGGGCATTTTTAGGCCCTGGGGCCAAATGTGACCTTCCAGATCTCTATATTTGGTTCTTGTGACTCTTTGTGAGAGGCAGTGTGGTCTAATGGTTAAGAGCGGTGGACTAGTAATCTGGTGAACCGGGTTCGCGTCTCCGCTCCTCCACATGCAGCTGCTGGGTGACCTTGGGCTAGTCACACTTCTTTGAAGTCTCTCAGCCCCACTCACCTCACAGAGTGTTTGTTGTGGGGGAGGAAGGGAAAGGAGAATGTTAGCAGCTTTGAGACTCCTTCGGGTAGTGATAAAGTGGGATATCAAATCTCTTCTTCTTCTTCTCTCCAGGCCACACCTTCCTGGATTGCTTTTGCCTGGCCAGAAAATGTACCTCTTGATTGTCTGCAGTCTGCTTGCATAGTGAAACCCATTCCATGTGCCCCAACTTTTTCTAAACAAAATCTGGGACAACATCCCTCCCATGTCTCCCTGTTGTATGCCAGAAAATATCTTATCTCTTGAGTTTAAGCCAATAAAACTCAAAAACGTAAACTCAAAAACGTGAGGAGTTAGGAGTCCAGCGTTGTTTATTGCAAAGCAATAGGTTACAGATGGATCATTCCTCAAAACTGCAACCCTGCCCCATGGTCCAGGCAGTGGTATTTATAAATTTTCAAACAAAGCATTTCAATTTTCACCAATCAGGTACATCATCACCTCATTTCATGTTTAATACACATGTGCAATAAGCACTGGCAATTTCTGCTGATTAAGTTCTGATTCCCACAGTGTTCTGTTACATTGTGTTTGTATGCATTTTGGGAACCTATATTATGTGTAGCCATTTGCACCATGTAGCAGCTTAGGTTCTAGCTTTGAGCTGTATCTTTGTGATTCACACATTAGCTGTATTTCTGCCCCAATGGGGGGTGGCAACTTGCAAAATCATCAGTTTCATAAAGTAACAGGCTACCATAACTTCTCTATTAGAAGCACACTCAAGGATTTACAGGGGTACATATTATCACATTTATTGTTGCCCTTTGGGCCACTACAACATCCCTCAAGGCCACCACCCCACTCTTGCTGCTCTCCCTCCTCACCGTTCCAACCACTCGCCCTCCCCACCCTCACCATCAGCTTGTGCCACTTGCCTTCACTCTCATCTCTCTCAGTGCTCTCTCCCATCACTCTGGTGACCAGAAGAGTTGTGTCAGAGTGCTGGATGGGAAGGGTCTTTGACGCAATGCTGCTGCTGATCACCAGAATGAGTGTCTTTGGCGCCAATACCATACTAGAGCACACACCAGAGCACCAGACCAAGAAAATGGGACGTTCTGGGACTGGCGTCTGTGATCAAAGGTGTCCCACTAAAAATGGGACAGTTGGCAGAACTGCCATTCTACTTGCAGGGATCACTGCCATGTCAAAAGAGCATAGAGCTTCCCTCTGCCATGTCTGCCACAGGGTTACAGATGCAGCACAGTACAAACCAGCCAAGGTCAAGCGTGGAGAATCAGTCTATGTCCAAACAGATCTAGTGGCAAAATCAGGCAGCAGCAATTCCAGGTCACTATCCTGGGGAGTTCAATATAAGTGCAAGGCAGGCGAACCTAGTAATTAGAAGCTTGAAGAAAGGAGGAGAAAGAAAAGGTAGTTATTAAGTGGATTAATAGCCTATGAATCAATTCTGTTTTGTGGATAGCATAGAACACAGTTTATTTGACAATAAGACACATTTACTTCACTATTAAATTCTAATCCCATCACTTAATAATAATAATAATAATAAAATTTTATTTATACCCCGCCCTCCCCGGCCAGAGCCGGGCTCAGGGCAGCTAACACCAATAAAATAAAATCACAGTAAAAACATAATAGGGGGAAAAGAGAGGGAGGGGGAAAAAACCCTATTTAAAATACAAGTTAAAATGCAATTTAAAATGCAGCCTCATTTTAAAATAGCTGATAAATCAAGACCATAAGGGGAGGGAAACATAAGGGTTAGACAGAGTCCAAACCAAAGGCCAGGCAGAACAGCTCTGTCTTGCAGGCCCTGCGGAAAGATGTCAAGTCCCGCAGGGCCCTAGTCTCTTGTGACAGAGCGTTCCACCAGATCGGGGCCACTACTGAAAAGGCCCTGGCCCTAGTTGAGGCCAATCTAACCTCCTTGCGACCTGGGACCTCAAAAGTGTTGTTATTTGTGGGCCATGCCTCCTCCTCTGTGCTGTAAGAGCAGTTTCCACCAGTATGGTGCCCCTTACATGTTATGAATTACAGCTTCCATCATCCCTGACTACTGACTTTTCTGGCTGGTGCTGATGGAAGTTTGCATTCTGAAACATCTGGTGAAAGGGTTCTAATGGAGACTGGTCAATTAGGGCAAGTGTGTCATTGCTACACCAACCTCTGCCCTCAGCCATCCCACAGCTGCCTACCTCTTTGCTTACAACAAGTGTAGAGGTTGTAACAGGCTGTAAGTTTCCTCTTCCTTTGTATCAGAGTTGCCTTCATAGAACTCAGCAAGCAGCAGGAGGATGGGGACAAAACTAGAATTAGGTGGTTCTGCTTGTCAATGACTCTGGTGCCATCTACTGTTTGGCTGTCCTGACTTCCACCCCACCAGTCGCAATGGGCACCATTTAATGTTGTTTTCAAACATTTGAAAACCTCCTGATACAGGGCTGCCTTCGGATATCTTCTAAAAGATGTGTAGTTCTTTATACCATTGACATCTGGTGGGAGTGCGTTCCACAGGACAGGTGCCACTGCTGAGAAGGTCCTCTGCTTGGTTCCCTATAACCTCACTTCTCACAGGGAGGGAACTGCCAGAAGGCCCTTGGAGCTGGGCTTCGGTTTCCAGGCTGAGTGATGGAGGTGGAGACACTCCTTCAGGTATACGGGGCCAAGGCCATTTAGGGCTTTAAAGGTCAGCACCAACACTTTTAATTGTTCTCAAAAACCTACTGGGAGCCAATGTAGGTCTTTCAGGACTGGTGTTATATGGTCCCAGGGGCTGCTCCCAGTCACCAGTCTAGCTGCTCCATTCTGCATTAGTTGCAATTTCCAAATCACCTTCAAAGGTAGAGCACATTGCAGTAGTCCAAGCAGGAGATAACCACAGCATGCGCCACTCTGGCAAGACAGTCCGTGGGCAGGTAGGGTCTCATCCTGCGTACCAGATGGAGCTGGGAGCCAGCTGCCTTGGACACAGTCAAGAGGGAATTAACAAGAACTTCATAATATTTGTGGATTGATTGATTGATTGAAAGAATGGAACTGTGTGAAAACACTGGAATGATTTGTGGCATTGCACTCTAAAGAGGACTCTAACTTTGATTTATTATGGCTTTGGCAAGACACTAGCTTGTTAATGGATGGGAAATAAATCAAACAAGAACATGCTGGAAGTCTGCTGGAGCTATACCAGACGCCAGATCTCTTTTGGTTTGGAAAAGCAAGATGCTGTGAGACTATGGAGCAATAAAAATTGAATCCTTGAAGTGGGGGGGGGGATGCTGAAAATGATAGATTACAGCATGAAGGGAAGGACGAATGTTAAAAAAAAATATCACACAGAAAGTTGCAAGATATAAACTCTTCTTCCATAGTTAAATACAAACGAAACTCATCACATCAGGGGCAGTTAAAATAAATGATTAAGTTCAGAACTGTTTTATTTGGATTAAATAAAAGGATTGGAGCAGGATGAAGGAACATCATCTCTTGAGAAACAGAACATTGGAAGTCACCCAAAAAAAGATTAATTTGGAATTGGATAATTGGCTTTTTTGATTGTATTCAGATTTTGTATTGCATTAATGTGGCTTATATTGGATTGCTATTAATGAAAAAAATATTTAAAAAGGAAAAGAAATTGAAAAGTAGGGTGGTGGTGTTGAAGTGTGGGAGGAACACAAAAGAAACTCACAGAGAACAGGTTCCATGCTGAAGCTAAGCTTTAATGAAAGGAGGCGGCGCCTTGCCTGGGCTCTCCTATTAATAGCAACAATATTTAGAGCGGCCACTTCCCAGCCCTCCACCAAGAGAGGATCCCCCACCACAGGCAGTGTATCCTCCCACTCGAAGTGGCTCACAGGTGGCAGTAAGGACTGCTCCTGGGACGACCACACTACAGGGAGGTGGCTGGATGACTACTTCACATGGTGGCAGCTGATTGATGCAGCCAATGTTGCCCCCAGAGGTCAGGCCGAGGCTACTCGATGACACTCCTCCACCGTAGGACGCCAAGCCCCCTGAGATGCCACCACCGCAAGGGGAGCACAGTGAGCCCACACCCCCGACCGGGTAGCTGACGCAGGAGGGGGCACAGGATGGGATGCAGCAGGGCTGGCAGGATGAGACGAAGCCACAAGACATCTTGGAGGGATGGAGCTGGGTCTGAAAGGACAGGTTGCAGTTTTGAGGAGGGGTAAAACATCCACCGTCTTCATTCATGGTTCATTCATTCCGTTTTGAGAAATAGTATCAGCAGCAGCAGCAGCAGTGCCTGCTTTGTAAAACTCTTTCAGTCCGCCCCCAACCCTCTTACAATCAGCAGTTTATCATTTATTTTAAGAATAACCAATAAATAATGATCACCAAGACCAGCAGGGTCTGGGTGATACAGAGTGCAAAGCAGAAAATATTAAATCATAAGAAGCAATTCAATTAAAAAACCTATCATCTATGCACCAAACCAGCAATACTGGAACAGTGGTGTCCTTCTTAGTAGTGGTGTCACTGGGGTGGCAAATGAAGTGACCTTGAGGGGCAGCTTCCATTTCTGGAATGCCAGCCCCACTGAGCTCTGTCTGCCTGCCTTATTATTAACTTTGAGGAAGGATGTAAAACCATGCCTGTCTGCCCAGGCATTTGGTGTCTGAGAAATCTATTTCAGGCAACCCTGAAATTATTACTTGGGTGCATGTGATTATTTTTTAGACTTTAGCTACGTTTCTGGGTCTTCTCTCTTTTCACCATTAGCCCTCCCTCACAACTGCTGCTGCCAATGTACAATATTGGGATGATGACACTCACCTAAACTTACATGGTTGTTGGAAGCACACAACTCTGAGAAACATAGAAAGAATGAGTAGATCACGTGCCTTTCTACCTCATTTCCCCTGGTTCACTCCTTGGCCTCTCAAGGTAAGTCAGGAAAAGAGCCCTGTTCAAAGCCCTGGAGAGCTAGAACCAGTCTGTGTAGACCAGGAATGAAGGAACATCTGAGACCTTCCAGATGCTGATGAACTCCCACATCCATCAGCTCTGGATGGCAGGGCCAAGGGCCAAGGATGATGGGAGTTGCAGACCAGCAACTGCTGAAGAAGCAAAGATGTTCCCTAGCCATGGCGTAGACAATTGTGAACTTGACCCCATGGAAAAGACATCTTCCTCAAAATCTAACTCTCTAAAGTTCAGAAAGTAGAAGCAGTTCTAGGTTCAAAGAAAGAGACGGAGAGCATGCAGTTCATATGGAAGAGGCAAGAAAAGATGTGAAATTCTCTCACTTACCAAGTTCTCAGTGAAATATTCAGGTGGAGCTGAGAGGAGCTGATGGAAGAATCGCGACTCAAAGGTCCTTTTATACGGTGCAAGGAGAGCAAGTCCCTCCCTTGAAGCCTAAAACGTCTACAGGTGTTCTGCGCCCCAAGGTGCTTAGTAGTTAATCTAACCTGTTTTTATGCAAACGTTCCAAATCTGACCTGTGTTTATTATCTTCATATTATACACTGCCTATCCTCTTTCATTATCTAGCTGTTAATAACTGTGATTTAGTGCACTTTAAAAAATTGTTATTTTCCTCCTTTTCATACACATGCCAAGGCTGTTAGCCCCCAGTGAACTGTATCCTAGAGGTGTTTGTAAACCCCACCCTCCCATTCTGGGACAGTTTCCTTTGTTTTACAGAGGTCCTTTTTAAATTTCCCTTACAATTCCTGCAGATGTTCACTTTAAACCAAGTCTACCAAATTCAACTCAAGGGGCAAGTGGGGTGCCGCTGGGTTCTATCCTGGGCCCGTTGATGTTCACCGTCTTTATAAAGGAGTTTATAAAGGAGTTTTCAGACCCAGCTCCATCCCTCCAAGATGTCTTGTGGCTACATCACATCCTGTCAGAGTCTGCTGTATCCCAACGTGTGTCCCATCTAGTGTCAGCTACCTGGTCGGTGGTCTAGGCTCACTATGTTCAGAACTGCTTCTAATGTGTTATTTTGTGAGAAAATGCTTTTTTTAAAATAGGTTATTTTGGACTCTCTTTTTTAAAATAATAATAATAATCAACTGCTCACAGATTAATGGGAAGCCAGGATGAAAGGAGCACATGCTAGAGCAGCCTTTCTCAACCTTGGGTCGCCAGATGTTTTTGGCCTACAACTCCCATCATCCCTGACCACTGGCCCTGTGAAATAGGGATCATGGGAGTTGTAGGCCAAAAACATCTGGGGACCCAAGGTTGAGAACCACTGTGCTAGAGTGAGATAGATTGAAAACAGACAGATCCATACATTCCCCCAAGTCTCTCCCCATACTGTGTAACATCTTGTGTTATCCAGTACGCGATACTTCTTTGAATATTTTTAACCTGTGTTTTGCTCTTCCAATGAGCAGAAGGTGGGATATACATGATCCCACCTCTCTTATTTAATCATCAGAACAACTTGACTGGACTGTGGGATGTTGTTTACCCCAGGTTCCCCAGCAAGTTTCATGGCAGAAGTTTCAAATCCTGGGCCCTAGCCCAACACACCAACCAGTGTATCACACAATCTCTTGGTACAGTGGTAGCTTGTATACCTGAAGGAACGTCTCCACCCCCATCATTCTGCCCGGACACTGAGGTCCAGCGCCGAGGGCCTTCTGGCAGTTCCCTCATTCCGAGAAGTGAGGTTACAGGGAACCAGGCAGAGGGCCTTCTCGGTAGTGGCGCCCACCCTGTGGAACGTCCTCCCTTCAGATGTGAAGGAAATGAGCAGCTATCCTATCTTTAAAAGACACCTGAAGGCAGCCCTGTTTAGGTAAGTTTTTAATATTTAATGCTGTACTGTTTTTAATACTTGATTGTGAGCCGCCCAGAGTGGCTGGGGAAACTCAGCCAGATGGTCGGAGTATAAATAATAAATTATTATTATTATTATTATTATTATTATTATTATTATTATTATTATAGCTTGGTTTTCAAATGTAATACATTCCATAAGACCGTTCAGGTTCTGAAACATTTGAAAACCAAGGACTCAACAGCCGACAGCTAGTTCTCAGGATCTTGGACTCAGCGGAAGCCGCGTGGCATGTTTGATTTCTGAGGCATGTTCAAAAACCGAAGCATTTACTTCTGAGTTTACAGCATTTGTAAACCAAAATGTCCATCGACGGAGACATTTGAAAACTGAGGTACCACTGTATTATGATGATACTCTGCATATATTTATGTAATGAGTAGAAAGATAGGTAGATACAGACAGATCATCATGGAAGCTTGAAACAACTTTTAAAACAAAATGCCACAGAAAAATAAAGTAACTTAATTAAACACAACAGGGGAAGTGTGATTCGCCCACCTTTAAGCTCATTCTCAAAGCCAACTATGATCAAGCATCACTGCCTAGTGTATGACTGAACATTATTTAGCACCTCCCCTCCCCTCCCTTTGATTTGATTTGATGGAGGCATAGAATTAAATTCAAATGCTTATACATAAGCTGTCTGAGCTGTTTAGCCGTTTGAACAGTTGCTTTGATCTCTTTCATATGAGATGGTAGCCACATGCAATTTTATAAAAAGGAGTGAAGGAGAAAAAATTATCAGATTTATGGGCACATCACTCATTAAAGCTGAAGTTAAATGAAAAACGGCAGGTGCTCTTGCTCTGACAACCTTGGCTAGCCTCAGGTCACACAACAGCAGACATCCAAATAATAGGTTGGGTGCTAATTAGCATCAAACCAATCCTACTTCTTTCTGGCATGTCTGTCTGGGGCTTTGACCAGGACTGGGTGACCTTTCTCAGCTAGGCCCATTCTGCCTTCACAAATCATGTATCAAATCGCCAGCATATATATTATTTTGCCATGGTGAGCTTACCCAACTTTTTAGGGCCAGGAAGAGCTGCAGGTCAGTGGTAGAGCATGTTTTGCATGCAAATTGTCCCCTTTGCAACCACTGGCATCTCCAGGTAGGACTGAGAAAAGACTCCTAGTTGGCCCAAAAATGGAAACAAGAAGAATTACCTACGATTGAAGAATGGAGGATGAAATTAACGGTCTACGCAGAACTTGATAAACTAACAGGAAGGATCCGGAACTGACAAGACCAGAAATTCACTGAGGACTGGAATAAATTTACAGATTATATGGGAAGTATATGTAATGATCAGGCAACGTTTGTAAGTTTTCAAGAAGCTCTGTGAGAATTAATAGTAGAAATATTGTAAAAAACACACCAAAGAATAAGAAAGGTTAAGTTATTATTATAGTGCAATATAAATTAGCGAATGTGAAAGAAGTGATTAAAACGGAGAATTATCAGACGAGCTGAGGGAAGTCAAAAAAGATGATGTTGGTGATAAAGTGGATGTTATTCTTTCTATAATTTTATATTGGAAAATTAATAAAAAATATTTAGAGAGAGAGAGAGAGAAGACTCCTAGTTGAAACACTGGTGAGCTGCTGCTAGGGTTTCCCTATGTCCAGAATTTCCAAGACATAGCTGGGTTTCTGCTGTCTGGAATTGCTGGAACATCTGGACAAATCTGGACGTATGTCAAGCCATGTTGGCAGTGTAGATGAAAGCGAATTTCCTTAAAATAGCTAAAAATTCACCAAAAAAACCACCTCATGTGTCCGAATTTTCACTTTTTGAAATATGACAACCCTAGCAAGCAACTGCCAAATAATAAAGGCCAAAAATGATCGAGATGGTGTGTCCCATAATCCCTATCCATTATTCATGCTAGCAGGAGAAGATGGGAGTTCCGGTCCCACAATATCTAGAAGTCATCTCACTGGTTACCCTTGGAGTAAAACAATGCTGTGCAAAATGAGCCAATAGTATTGCTCAATACAAGAAGAAGAAGAAGAGTTTGGATTTGATATCCCGCCTTTCACTCCCATTAAGGAGTCTCAAAGTGGCTCACATTCTCCTTTCCCTTCCTCCCCCACAACAAACACTCTGTGAGGTGAGTGGGGCTGAGAGACTTCAAAGAAGTGTGACTGGCCCAAGGTCACCCAGCAGCTGCATGTGGAGGAGCGGAGACGCGAACCCGGTTCCCCAGATAACGAGACTACCGCTCTTAACCACTACACCACACTGGCTCTCAATTGTTATAAGGTTTTGTTATAAGGTTTTTTTTTGGGGGGGCAAGACCTCAAGATTCAACAAAGGGTTCGAATTTCAGCAAACTAATAAATTTGTGAATTTAGCAAGGGCTAGGAATAACACCAGCTAGCTAGTGATGGCTCACAGGGGGTGGGTCATTGAAGGTTGGTGATGGCTTGGTTTGTTTGATAATGGTTATGCAGCCACAGAACATAAGACTCTCTGCCCAGCACAGAGGGAAAGGGTCAGTGGGCAATGCTGTGGAAAGAGGAAAAGTTATTTCTGCAAGTGGTTCTGGGAAGAAGGAGGAGGAGGAAGTGGCGAGAACGCCATGGGGGGAGATGAGGAGGACAAGCCATAACAATGAGGCATGGGCAGCATGGTTCATTCCTCTGCTTGTAGATTCAGGCTTGCTGCTCTTAGAACAACAAAGGTGTCTTTTATGATGTGGATGCCGGGAACTGTCTCCATCTAGGCGCGGGCAAATAAACCTTGCCATGTCGAAGGGGCTTGAATAACTCAGAGAAGCTATGAGCTATGCCATGCAGGGGCACCCAAGATGGACAGGTCACAGTGGAGAGTTTTGACCAAACGTGATCCACCTGGAGCAGGAACCGGCAAGCCGCTCCAGTCTCTCTGCCAAGAAAACTCCATGGACAAAGACAACAGGCATATTTCACAAAATAAAAAAATTCCTTCCAGTAGCACCTTAAAGACCAACTAAGTTAGTTCTTGGTATGAGCTTTCGTGTGCATGCACACTTCTTCAGATATTTCACAAAGACACTGCTATATCTAGTTGTCCAAAAGGAAATACAAGGTAAGCCCAGAGTGGCTGGGGAAACCCAGCCAGATGGGCGGGGTATAAATAATAAATTATTTTTAGTATTATTCTCTTGTCACTGCTCGGCAGAGATTGGGGGTGGCATGTACAGTAACACTATTTCTTACAAGCCTAATTTCAACAGAGCAAGGTTTCTCGTGCTTCCTGATCTGTCTCTGTAGCTGGAGGTTCAGGTAGCCGCAGCAGCTAGGAGTATCTTCTACCATCTACATCTGGTATGTCACCTATGGCCTTTCTTGCAAAGGGATAGTCTGGCTATGGTGATCCATCCATTGGTAACTTGAATACCAGATTATTGCAATATGCCACCTCTTGGGCTTGGTCTGGAGGCTCCAGATGGTAATGGCTCAGGCTACACTGTTGATGGCGACAGACTATTACCAGCGCAGAATTCTGGTGGTCAAAGGCTTGTACTACCTGCCCATACACCACTAGGGCAGGTTTGAGGTTCTTGTATTAAATTACAAGATCTTCTGAAAACTTGGGAACATGATACTCTTATCGCTGATCACTGACATCTTTGAGGGAGTCACTGTGGGTGGTCTCATATGACCACTAAGTCCCCACTTTCTCCTTTAACTGTCACTACATGTTGTAATTTACGGATGTGGTGGAAAACTCTCGGCTTGAACAGAACAGATCAGGTGGAGAAATGTAATTCCCAATCGTGAAGCCTTTGAGGAAGGGTTGAAATGGGTCCTGCAATGTCAAAAGCCACAACTGCTGCAAAATGGGCCAATGAAGAGGCAGGGATGTTGTAGGGACATGTTTGTCCAGGCTTCCCTAAGCCCTTCTCCCAGGCTGGAACACTATTCTATGTGTGCTCCTCATACACCTTCCCAAAGCATGTGGCAAACTCCCTCCCTCCTTTGATAGCAGGCCGGTGATCTCAGAATCATTGGGTTGTACTAAGAGCCGACTCAGTGAACTCAATGGAATGGTCATTCCCATTGATTTCAATGGGTCTGCTCTGGATAAGATATAACTCAAAGAGGTGGGGAGAACTTGAAAGGGTTTCTATTCCAACCCACAGCCAGTACAGAAATAATCCTACTGCTGTAGTATCCCTAGTCTGGACACCAATAACTTCTAATTTCTGTAAAATATGTATAGCTATAAACACTCTTGGGTGGGAGAACTATATCAAAATATTCAGTGATTCAGTTTTCATATTGTTTCAGAAAGTGTGGATTTGATAGATTTGGCTTAAAATGTGTACCTGGTCAATTTTCTCCTGCATCCCTACTTCCAAATTAAGCCTCAATAATCTGAAGGCCAAGATGTAGTCAGCATACTGTGAAATTGGTGCCCAAATTGTCCTGAAGAAAATAGCCATTGTGACTGACCTTTAAAATTAGTGGTCTGCTTCCAGAAAACTAACCAGCTGTGTGCCACTTAGACTTGTAATAGTCTTTATTGAAAGGAGAAAGCAGGACAGGATGGACACACCCCAAATCCCAGGATTAGGGAGGGGTGGGTGATAATAAACCAGAAGTAACCTGTGATTGGAGCCCTTTGACTTGAGGCAGGCAGCAAATGATAGTGTCAGTGGCCAAGGCTGCCTTCTGGCTCCTACAGAACTTGTATAAAAGCTCTCAACATTGGCCAACACTTCCAACTGCTTCTGTCGCCTCCTCCTGACTTCTTTTCTTCAGCTGTCACAGGTAAATTGGATTTAATTCAACTTTAGTTGAATCTGGTGGGATGTGAGGTGGTGTTCGTAAAGTAATTTAAATTTGTTACTTGCTCTTACACTTCTCAAAATGGACATCATTTTCTGAGGACAACCAACCACCACTACCTCCACAATTGACCCAAACTATCAGATTTTGGGTCTAACTTGTGGTCCCATCTGTCCAATTAGCAGCTGCCAACCCTCTGCTGTCCAAACCTGCTCTATTCCATGTGGACCCATTGCTCCACTGTGTGCCCAGCCTTCATGTTCTCCATCCTGTACCATTCCTTGTGGTCCCATCTATCCAGTTAGCAGCTGCCAGCCTTCCTGTTCTCCTTCCTGTGCCATTCCTTGTGGACCCATCTATCCAGCTAGCAGCTGCCAGCCTTCCTGCATCCCAATTAGTATTTGCAATCCCTGTCGTTCTCCTTGCTAAAACACCAAGGATACCAACTCTGCTGGTGTGCAATCATGTTGGGAATTGATAGTTATGGTATAGATTCGGTGCAATGCTTACGGGTACTGGGTACCCAAAATGCTGAGCATTCGCAATTCCAGCTGAGGTTGGCTTTGTGTCTGCACAGCGTCTTTCATGCTCAGTCCAGCAATGATCTTTCACTCTTTTGTGTGTGTTTTTTCACTCTTTTGTTTTTTTTAAAAAAATTCCCTTTGCTAGCTTGCAAGGTAGCTCTCTTTAGCCAAGGAGACTTGACACATTGTGGTCGGTTTTCCCTGTCAAAGGAGTCATGTCTGCATTCCCAGTGCAAATAGTAGATTCAGCTCACCCACTGCTCATGTCTTTTCATTGCTTTTAATGTGATATCTTCTTGAAAATTGGTCTTGATCTGTTCACTTCATCCTTGCTTCTCAATAAATACTCTATGCAAGGAAAGATTTGTCTCCTGGTCTCTTTTAATTTCCTTGTTATAAAATTCAGTACCAACAGAGTCCACCAAGTCTGCGAAATAGATTAACGAAGGGTTGGAAAACCCTGTCAACCTCCAGGAGTTACTGGACTACAATTCCTATCATCTCTGAGCATTGACTATGCTGACAGGGGCTGATGGGAGATGGAGCCCAGCAAAAGAAGAATAGGGATAGCTTCCTTATGCTGAATCATAGAATCATAGAATCATAGAGTTGGAAGAGACCACAAGGGGCATCGAGTCCAACCCCCTGCCAAGCAGGAAACACCATCAGAGCACTCCTGACATATGGTTGTCAAGCCTCAGACCATTGGTTTATGTGTTAACTATATATGCAGAAGGGCAAGTTGGTATTAGGTATCTCAGGTGAGATGCCCAGCAGTGGAAGTTGCTTCCAGTACCAGTCACCACATGGAAGCAGGGATGGGTTTCCTGTTTCAGAAAGTAAGGCTCAGTAAAACAGTTCTGGACACAGATGCATACAGCTTTTAGGCTTTTCCAGACACAGATATCTGCAGATATAGACAAGCACAATGCATCTCCATTATTTACTCTAAATACGTCCAGCAATTCAAGATGTGGCACTAGACAAGTAACACTGACTAACTGCAGACTAACAGACAAACGACTGAGATGGCATGCATTAATCACAGATATAGTTGAGGCACTAGGGTGTTACCACAGCAACCGCCTTGGCTGACTTTATTTATTTATATTTTTATTTTATTCAAAATTATAACAATACATATTATCCAAAAACATATCATCCTTCTTCCCCCCCATTTTTCCTCCCTCCCCCCACCCTCCCACACAAAACCCACAAAACCCACCCACCCCCACCCCCCAACTTCCCTCAGTTCCAGTCT
Source organism: Podarcis vaucheri (assembly GCF_965113315.1). Lineage (NCBI taxonomy): Eukaryota > Metazoa > Chordata > Lepidosauria > Squamata > Lacertidae > Podarcis > Podarcis vaucheri. Next base: position 1,817,135 of record NC_138754.1, on the reverse strand, counting down.
TTGGTTTCTCTAAGAATGCTGATTTCTGCATGTTACAAAGTTGTATAGATCCTCAAACTATTTAGCTGATTATTATCAATAAAAAGTTTGTGAATGTTTATTCAAAACCTGCCAAGGAGTCCAGTTCGCTTTGTTGCATCTTCAGATACTTTGTAAAGGGTTCCCATTCATCCTTAAAGTCACAGTTATCCTTGTCCCGTAGCTTATATGTCAGTTTTGCCAGCGCCTTGGCTGACTTTAATCCTGTGATTAGGTAATCCATAGGGTTATTTACGCTCATGAAGGAAACTAATGCCTTCTCATGTCCAGTTACTCCAACACTATCCTCTTTGTGACTTCCTGTTTTGCAGCAAATATAGCATTTGACCTCCTGGACACCAAGGTGCCAGGGAGGGGTCCCAGACAGCAAAAATGTGGTGTGTGTGTATGTAAGGGGCAAGCCCCCTGTAACTCTTTGAGGGTATCAAAGGGGCACAACCTATGGTCATCCATTAATGCCTTTTTTGATTGTGTGTGTGTGGGGTGGAAATCCCCGCCTCCCAGATGAGAAGGTGATGGCACTGGGTCAATTACCCAATCCAAGGGCAGCCTCAGCAAGCTACCATGCTGAGCAGTGGAATATTTTTGAATCTGGATGTAATTGCCAAGCAAAGAGTCACCCCCTGATCAGACCCTGATTTATGCAGCCGGAGAAAATATTGTTTGTTTGGAAAGAAGGAAAGACGCTGGTTTTTGCTTTGCTTGAACAGTGGAAGGAAGGTAGGGTAGGCAATATTCTTGAGATCTGCCTAGCTACCCTCACCCAAAGCAATGGAGTGTAAAGTTTTCGGGAAGAGTGGGCTTTAGATACCTCTCTGTGGCTGATTTATTTTATAACTAAGGATACTCCCCTCACTGGCCCTGCTTTGCCGCTTCCCGGAGTGTTTTTGCCTGGCTGGATTGTGTCCTTGAATATTACTTCCTTGCCTAGGAGGGCTTGGCAGATCCTAACACACAAAAGCATGCTTACCCTCTTCCTGCAGAGCGCCCTTGACACATTTTCCTACAATGCTTTTTAAAACTCCATTTCAGGGTCCCTGTGATGGTCCACTGAAGAAATAAAAGGGCCTTAGCTCTGCATGAGAATATCTCCTTTGCCTTTTTCTTTCTTCCCCGCACTGCTTATTACCCTAGTTCTAGTTTGGTAATTGTATCCAAGTATATATATATATATATATATATATATATATATATATATTTGCTTTCGTAGATTTTCACGGGTACAGGAATGCAGGTTTTGGTGTCTTCGGGTGTCTTCCCGTGTAAGAGTCGGGGTGTCTGTGCGACGTTTCGACGAGGTCTCACTCGTCATCTTCAGGCTGGTGCTTTCGGCTTCTTGTTACTGGAACAGAGCAGAGTCTGGTGTTTGAGTTCCTATAAATACTGTTGAGGGGTGTGGTGTATAGCCTCCAACGTTCTGGGCAGAGAGGAAGTTCCTAGATTAGTGTGCCTTTTCTTCTTTTGTTCCTTAATTACTTGAGGGATATCTTGAGTGATTTCATGAGTGATATTCTGAATACCACTGGGTGGGTCATTAAGTGTAGATTAGTTGCTAAAGCTTTTGTGTCTTGACCTCTTGAGCTTGTGAAGAGTTTTTCTGAGAAGATGGCTGTGCTGCATTTAGTTGTGCTCTGGCTTGGCTTCGTGTATAGGGGCGAGCTGTGGTTTTGTGCCTTGTGCCAGCCAGATCTGTGTAGGGATTGCAGGGGGGTGCAGCATCCGGAGGTGCCACTATAGTTTGGCTACTGGATGGAGTCTGTAATATGTCTGTGGAGAGGGTCTGGGTTTGGGTCTGGTGTGGTTGATTGGTGACGGCGTTCTGTGTGCCTCTGGTTCTGGTGTCGGTTTTTGTGGGGAGGGCTAATTTCCAGATGTCTGGCAGGCGGGACGTGTCGTCACGCTTGTTCATGTTGTGAGGGTGTTTCTCTATCTCGATGGCTTCCATGATTATTCTCTTGTGGTGATGTTCCATGTTAAAGAGCAATTTGGAATCTGCAAAATTAATTTCGTGTCCTGTTTCTTTCATGTGTTGGAAAAGAGAGGAAGTTTTTTCTTCTTTTTTGACGGCATTCTTGTGTTCTGCGATACGTGCATTTATTCGTCTGTTTGTTTGTCCAATGTACGTGGCTGGGCAGACTTTGCAGGGTATTTCATAGACCCCTTGGTTTTCCAGCTGGATTTTGTCTTTTGGGTTTCTGAGGATATTGGCTATTTTTTGGTTGGTGCAGAAGGCTGTTTTGATATTGTGTTTATGGAGGATTTTGCTGATTTTGTCTGTAGTGCCCTTGATATAAGGAAGGAGGGCCATGCCATTGTTTTCTTCTGTGTCTTGGTTTTTGGGGGGGTGTTTCTTTTTGGATTAGCTTCGTAACCCTGTTTTTCTGGTATCCATTGGCGATTAACACATTTGAGAGATTCTGTAACTCAGTTGTCAAGTGGTCTTTGTCAGCCAGGCGTTTGGTTCTGGAGATGAGAGTCTTGGCTACGGAGTTTATTTGTGCAGGGTGGTGGTGTGATTGTGCATGTAAGTAGCGGTTGGTGTGTGTTTTTTTCCGGTAGATAGTGTGTCCTAGGGAGCCATCAGGTTTTTTGTAGATTAGGACGTCAAGAAAGGGGAGTTGGTTGTTGTCTTCTATTTCCATAGTGAATTGTATTTTGGGGTGTAGGCTGTTGAGATGTGTGAGGAAGCTATCTAGTTTTTCTTTCCCGTGTGGCCAAATTACAAAGGTGTCGTCAACATATCTGAGCCAAAGTTTGGGTTTGTGTTCTGACTTGTCTAAAGCATTGGTTTCAAAGTGTTCCATGTACAAATTTGCGATGACCGGTGAGAGGGGTGATCCCATGGGTGCTCCTTCTATCTGTTTGTATCTTTGTCCATTGTGGATGAAGTACGTGTTGGTTAGGCAGTGGTTGGTCAGGTCCAGGATGTATTTGGGGGGGTTGTATTTGTTTTGAATGGCTGTCAAGGCTTCATTAATGGGCACTTGAGTGAAGAGAGATACAACATCGAAGCTCACAAGTAGGTCATCGGGATGTAGGTATTGTTTCTTTATTGTTTCTATGAACTGGAAGGAGTTAGTAACGTGTGAAGCGATGGATTCTGCATAGGGCTGAAGTTGCTTAGCGAGAAATTTAGCGAGATTTTGTAGAGGTGAGCCTATGGAGCTGACTATTGGTCTGAGTGGTGTTCCTTCTTTGTGTATCTTGGGGAGACCGTAGAGTTTGGGGCATCTGGATGATTTTTCTCTGGGGATGATTCTTAGCTGGATTTCTTCACTGATAGGAGAAAAAACACACACCAACCGCTACTTACATGCACAATCACACCACCACCCTGCACAAATAAACTCCGTAGCCAAGACTCTCATCTCCAGAACCAAACGCCTGGCTGACAAAGACCACTTGACAACTGAGTTACAGAATCTCTCAAATGTGTTAATCGCCAATGGATACCAGAAAAACAGGGTTACGAAGCTAATCCAAAAAGAAACACCCCCCAAAAACCAAGACACAGAAGAAAACAATGGCATGGCCCTCCTTCCTTATATCAAGGGCACTACAGACAAAATCAGCAAAATCCTCCATAAACACAATATCAAAACAGCCTTCTGCACCAACCAAAAAATAGCCAATATCCTCAGAAACCCAAAAGACAAAATCCAGCTGGAAAACCAAGGGGTCTATGAAATACCCTGCAAAGTCTGCCCAGCCACGTACATTGGACAAACAAACAGACGAATAAATGCACGTATCGCAGAACACAAGAATGCCGTCAAAAAAGAAGAAAAAACTTCCTCTCTTTTCCAACACATGAAAGAAACAGGACACGAAATTAATTTTGCAGATTCCAAATTGCTCTTTAACATGGAACATCACCACAAGAGAATAATCATGGAAGCCATCGAGATAGAGAAACACCCTCACAACATGAACAAGCGTGACGACACGTCCCGCCTGCCAGACATCTGGAAATTAGCCCTCCCCACAAAAACCGACACCAGAACCAGAGGCACACAGAACGCCGTCACCAATCAACCACACCAGACCCAAACCCAGACCCTCTCCACAGACATATTACAGACTCCATCCAGTAACCAAACTATAGTGGCACCTCCGGATGCTGCACCCCCCTGCAATCCCTACACAGATCTGGCTGGCACAAGGCACAAAACCATAGCTCGCCCCTATACACGAAGCCAAGCCAGAGCACAACTAAATGCAGCACAGCCATCTTCTCAGAAAAACTCTTCACAAGCTCAAGAGGTCAAGACACGAGAGCTTTAGCAACTAATCTACACTTAATGACCCACCCAGTGATATTCAGAATATCACTCATGAAATCACCCAAGATATCCCTCAAGTAATTAAGGAACAAAAGAAGAAAAGGCACACTAATCTAGGAACTTCCTCTCTGCCCAGAACGTTGGAGGCTATACACCACACCCCTCAACAGTATTTATAGGAACTCAAACACCAGACTCTGCTCTGTTCCAGTAACAAGAAGCCGAAAGCACCAGCCTGAAGATGACGAGTGAGACCTCGTTGAAACGTCGCACAGACACCCCGACTCTTACACGGGAAGACACCCGAAGACACCAAAACCTGCATTCCTGTACCCGTGAAAATCTACGAAAGCAAATATCTCACCTCTACGGGGAGGAAACCTTCCAACTGACAAGAACCTACGAGAAACTAGAAATCCGAAGAGCCACCATCTTATGTGATCTCCTGTTCCTACGCAACTGCCGAGACAACAACTTAACTCCCACATGCTTCCAACTTAAATTCCACTCTAAAACCCCAGCTACCGAAAGGATCCTGAAACGAACTGAACTATCCCTAATCAGAAACGAAATACATAAGAAAAGATACCTACTAAACCAAACCAACAAAGATCTGCTCACTCTTCACCTCAAACTATGCAACAAAATCCACCCTGCACTCTGGGACAAATGCAAACAACTAGCCGTCTGGAGAGCTGAAACTGAGACCTCACATAAGACAGACAGACACACCAACAAACTCTACAAACTAGAGAAACGCCAGAAGCCCAGCCACCCTCCACAACAACCCATGAAACAAACAGTACATAACATATCAAACAGGATCCTCACCCCAACTGAAACCAAAGTACTCTCCAAAGGTTTCAACTTTGCAGTCGCCCCGAGACGCATCCCCACGGAAAACATCATATGCGGAGTCGAAGCTAGCCTGACCAAAATCGACCCAGATGAAGCCAATAAAATCAGACTTGAAGTCACCAACATCCTCTGCTCCAGCAAACCACCCAGAAGCAATTTACACAAAGAAGAACAGAAAGCACTCACCAACCTGAGGAAAGACAACAACATAATCATTCTCCCAGCAGACAAAGGCAACGCCACTGTTGTGATGAACACATCGGACTACCAAGCAAAACTATCAAATCTACTCCAAGACCCTACCTACCAACCTATAAAAACAGATCCCACCACCTATCTGGAAAAAACCACCAAATCCAAAATAAAAGCCTCTCCTATCAGTGAAGAAATCCAGCTAAGAATCATCCCCAGAGAAAAATCATCCAGATGCCCCAAACTCTACGGTCTCCCCAAGATACACAAAGAAGGAACACCACTCAGACCAATAGTCAGCTCCATAGGCTCACCTCTACAAAATCTCGCTAAATTTCTCGCTAAGCAACTTCAGCCCTATGCAGAATCCATCGCTTCACACGTTACTAACTCCTTCCAGTTCATAGAAACAATAAAGAAACAATACCTACATCCCGATGACCTACTTGTGAGCTTCGAAGTTGTATCTCTCTTCACTCAAGTGCCCATTAATGAAGCCTTGACAGCCATTCAAAACAAATACAACCCCCCCAAATACATCCTGGACCTGACCAACCACTGCCTAACCAACACGTACTTCATCCACAATGGACAAAGATACAAACAGATAGAAGGAGCACCCATGGGATCACCCCTCTCACCGGTCATCGCAAATTTGTACATGGAACACTTTGAAACCAATGCTTTAGACAAGTCAGAACACAAACCCAAACTTTGGCTCAGATATGTTGACGACACCTTTGTAATTTGGCCACACGGGAAAGAAAAACTAGATAGCTTCCTCACACATCTCAACAGCCTACACCCCAAAATACAATTCACTATGGAAATAGAAGACAACAACCAACTCCCCTTTCTTGACGTCCTAATCTACAAAAAACCTGATGGCTCCCTAGGACACACTATCTACCGGAAAAAAACACACACCAACCGCTACTTACATGCACAATCACACCACCACCCTGCACAAATAAACTCCGTAGCCAAGACTCTCATCTCCAGAACCAAACGCCTGGCTGACAAAGACCACTTGACAACTGAGTTACAGAATCTCTCAAATGTGTTAATCGCCAATGGATACCAGAAAAACAGGGTTACGAAGCTAATCCAAAAAGAAACACCCCCCAAAAACCAAGACACAGAAGAAAACAATGGCATGGCCCTCCTTCCTTATATCAAGGGCACTACAGACAAAATCAGCAAAATCCTCCATAAACACAATATCAAAACAGCCTTCTGCACCAACCAAAAAATAGCCAATATCCTCAGAAACCCAAAAGACAAAATCCAGCTGGAAAACCAAGGGGTCTATGAAATACCCTGCAAAGTCTGCCCAGCCACGTACATTGGACAAACAAACAGACGAATAAATGCACGTATCGCAGAACACAAGAATGCCGTCAAAAAAGAAGAAAAAACTTCCTCTCTTTTCCAACACATGAAAGAAACAGGACACGAAATTAATTTTGCAGATTCCAAATTGCTCTTTAACATGGAACATCACCACAAGAGAATAATCATGGAAGCCATCGAGATAGAGAAACACCCTCACAACATGAACAAGCGTGACGACACGTCCCGCCTGCCAGACATCTGGAAATTAGCCCTCCCCACAAAAACCGACACCAGAACCAGAGGCACACAGAACGCCGTCACCAATCAACCACACCAGACCCAAACCCAGACCCTCTCCACAGACATATTACAGACTCCATCCAGTAACCAAACTATAGTGGCACCTCCGGATGCTGCACCCCCCTGCAATCCCTACACAGATCTGGCTGGCACAAGGCACAAAACCATAGCTCGCCCCTATACACGAAGCCAAGCCAGAGCACAACTAAATGCAGCACAGCCATCTTCTCAGAAAAACTCTTCACAAGCTCAAGAGGTCAAGACACGAGAGCTTTAGCAACTAATCTACACTTAATGACCCACCCAGTGATATTCAGAATATCACTCATGAAATCACCCAAGATATCCCTCAAGTAATTAAGGAACAAAAGAAGAAAAGGCACACTAATCTAGGAACTTCCTCTCTGCCCAGAACGTTGGAGGCTATACACCACACCCCTCAACAGTATTTATAGGAACTCAAACACCAGACTCTGCTCTGTTCCAGTAACAAGAAGCCGAAAGCACCAGCCTGAAGATGACGAGTGAGACCTCGTTGAAACGTCGCACAGACACCCCGACTCTTACACGGGAAGACACCCGAAGACACCAAAACCTGCATTCCTGTACCCGTGAAAATCTACGAAAGCAAATATCTCACCTCTACGGGGAGGAAACCTTCCAACTGACAAGAACCTACGAGAAACTAGAAATCCGAAGAGCCACCATCTTATGTGATCTCCTGTTCCTACGCAACTGCCGAGACAACAACTTAACTCCCACATGCTTCCAACTTAAATTCCACTCTAAAACCCCAGCTACCGAAAGGATCCTGAAACGAACTGAACTATCCCTAATCAGAAACGAAATACATAAGAAAAGATACCTACTAAACCAAACCAACAAAGATCTGCTCACTCTTCACCTCAAACTATGCAACAAAATCCACCCTGCACTCTGGGACAAATGCAAACAACTAGCCGTCTGGAGAGCTGAAACTGAGACCTCACATAAGACAGACAGACACACCAACAAACTCTACAAACTAGAGAAACGCCAGAAGCCCAGCCACCCTCCACAACAACCCATGAAACAAACAGTACATAACATATCAAACAGGATCCTCACCCCAACTGAAACCAAAGTACTCTCCAAAGGTTTCAACTTTGCAGTCGCCCCGAGACGCATCCCCACGGAAAACATCATATGCGGAGTCGAAGCTAGCCTGACCAAAATCGACCCAGATGAAGCCAATAAAATCAGACTTGAAGTCACCAACATCCTCTGCTCCAGCAAACCACCCAGAAGCAATTTACACAAAGAAGAACAGAAAGCACTCACCAACCTGAGGAAAGACAACAACATAATCATTCTCCCAGCAGACAAAGGCAACGCCACTGTTGTGATGAACACATCGGACTACCAAGCAAAACTATCAAATCTACTCCAAGACCCTACCTACCAACCTATAAAAACAGATCCCACCACCTATCTGGAAAAAACCACCAAATCCAAAATAAAAGCCTCTCCTATCAGTGAAGAAATCCAGCTAAGAATCATCCCCAGAGAAAAATCATCCAGATGCCCCAAACTCTACGGTCTCCCCAAGATACACAAAGAAGGAACACCACTCAGACCAATAGTCAGCTCCATAGGCTCACCTCTACAAAATCTCGCTAAATTTCTCGCTAAGCAACTTCAGCCCTATGCAGAATCCATCGCTTCACACGTTACTAACTCCTTCCAGTTCATAGAAACAATAAAGAAACAATACCTACATCCCGATGACCTACTTGTGAGCTTCGATGTTGTATCTCTCTTCACTCAAGTGCCCATTAATGAAGCCTTGACAGCCATTCAAAACAAATACAACCCCCCCAAATACATCCTGGACCTGACCAACCACTGCCTAACCAACACGTACTTCATCCACAATGGACAAAGATACAAACAGATAGAAGGAGCACCCATGGGATCACCCCTCTCACCGGTCATCGCAAATTTGTACATGGAACACTTTGAAACCAATGCTTTAGACAAGTCAGAACACAAACCCAAACTTTGGCTCAGATATGTTGACGACACCTTTGTAATTTGGCCACACGGGAAAGAAAAACTAGATAGCTTCCTCAAACATCTCAACAGCCTACACCCCAAAATACAATTCACTATGGAAATAGAAGACAACAACCAACTCCCCTTTCTTGACGTCCTAATCTACAAAAAACCTGATGGCTCCCTAGGACACACTATCTACCGGAAAAAAACACACACCAACCGCTACTTACATGCACAATCACACCACCACCCTGCACAAATAAACTCCGTAGCCAAGACTCTCATCTCCAGAACCAAACGCCTGGCTGACAAAGACCACTTGACAACTGAGTTACAGAATCTCTCAAATGTGTTAATCGCCAATGGATACCAGAAAAACAGGGTTACGAAGCTAATCCAAAAAGAAACACCCCCCAAAAACCAAGACACAGAAGAAAACAATGGCATGGCCCTCCTTCCTTATATCAAGGGCACTACAGACAAAATCAGCAAAATCCTCCATAAACACAATATCAAAACAGCCTTCTGCACCAACCAAAAAATAGCCAATATCCTCAGAAACCCAAAAGACAAAATCCAGCTGGAAAACCAAGGGGTCTATGAAATACCCTGCAAAGTCTGCCCAGCCACGTACATTGGACAAACAAACAGACGAATAAATGCACGTATCGCAGAACACAAGAATGCCGTCAAAAAAGAAGAAAAAACTTCCTCTCTTTTCCAACACATGAAAGAAACAGGACACGAAATTAATTTTGCAGATTCCAAATTGCTCTTTAACATGGAACATCACCACAAGAGAATAATCATGGAAGCCATCGAGATAGAGAAACACCCTCACAACATGAACAAGCGTGACGACACGTCCCGCCTGCCAGACATCTGGAAATTAGCCCTCCCCACAAAAACCGACACCAGAACCAGAGGCACACAGAACGCCGTCACCAATCAACCACACCAGACCCAAACCCAGACCCTCTCCACAGACATATTACAGACTCCATCCAGTAACCAAACTATAGTGGCACCTCCGGATGCTGCACCCCCCTGCAATCCCTACACAGATCTGGCTGGCACAAGGCACAAAACCATAGCTCGCCCCTATACACGAAGCCAAGCCAGAGCACAACTAAATGCAGCACAGCCATCTTCTCAGAAAAACTCTTCACAAGCTCAAGAGGTCAAGACACGAGAGCTTTAGCAACTAATCTACACTTAATGACCCACCCAGTGATATTCAGAATATCACTCATGAAATCACCCAAGATATCCCTCAAGTAATTAAGGAACAAAAGAAGAAAAGGCACACTAATCTAGGAACTTCCTCTCTGCCCAGAACGTTGGAGGCTATACACCACACCCCTCAACAGTATTTATAGGAACTCAAACACCAGACTCTGCTCTGTTCCAGTAACAAGAAGCCGAAAGCACCAGCCTGAAGATGACGAGTGAGACCTCGTCGAAACGTCGCACAGACACCCCGACTCTTACACGGGAAGACACCCGAAGACACCAAAACCTGCATTCCTGTACCCGTGAAAATCTACGAAAGCAAATATATATATATATATATATATATATATATATATATATATATATATATATATGTATCCAAGTATTCTTTTTTATTTGTATCCATGCACATTTAAATTGTATCTAGTTTTCTTTCTTTCCTGTAATTGTTTCTTCACTTCTTGTAAATGTGAAGCCCTAAGGCAGGGGTCAGCAAACTTTTTCAGCAGGGGGCCAGTCCACTGTGCATCAGACCTTGTGGGGGGCCGGACTATATTTTGAAAAAAGAAGAAGAAAAAGAACAAATTCCTATGCCCCACAAATAACCCAGAGATGCATTTAAAATGAAAGGACACATTCTAATCATGTAAAAACACGCTGATTCCCGGACCGTCCGCAGGCCAGACTGAGAAGGCGATTGGGCTGGATCCGGACCCCAGACCTTAGTTTGCCTACCCATGTCTTAAGGCGACCCTTATGCAATTGTTACATTTGGCGTCCTTGCAGTGGAATTGACCCCCTTGTATCCTTGTGCCTTATTAGTGTTTCTTCAACTTCTCAGTGAATGTAATTACTTTTAGGAAAATAAGAAGTTCCTATGTAAAAGCTGCAAAAAGTGGCCAAGTGAGTCAGAGACTGAGCTAGGTGAGTGTTTTGTGCGCCTCTTGTCCCCCTTCTCAGAAACAGAAGGTGTTGTCTGTCTGTTTAGTTGTGTTATAAATATCAACTGGGGTCCAAATTATCTTCCTTTGAACATCAAAGAGCCAAGGTGTGAAAATGCAGGCCAGGAAACACCAAGAAAGTTCGTGCCTCATTTTAAATATATCTGATCACATCTTGTCACCTTCCGCTGGTCCCTTGTGCTGTGCAAGGATGTCCATTTTATATGTTACTTCTCAAAGCTGAAGAATATTGGCTTGGCTCTCACATAAAGTCTCTCAATTTCAGTTTATATTATGGCTGTGTGTCAGGGAACTGCCATCGGAAGGACAGGAGGTGGAAGGGCTCACAGAGGTTGGGAGAGACTCAGCAGCTGAAGAGGGAACCAGCAGGGGGAGAGGTGGGTCTCTGAGGGAAAGTGAGCAGGAGGGATGGCTCAGGGACACTTCCAGCGAGAGCAGTGGGGAGGTTTCAGGACCTCCCGTAGGGACACCCACTCCTCGCTGGAAACTGTCACGCCGAGAGTCCAGAAGATGCGTGTCAGGGCTGCCTCAAGTCTCAGCTCACAAAAGACCAACGCCAAGTTCTTCTTATATACAAAGATGTTTATTGCAGTTCATTCTTGGTTCCACAACCGAGGCATGCAGCCCCACGTCTCTTAGCCTTAGACCGTTGAAGTCCCCTCTGAGTCGGTCCCTCCCCTACACCAGTTTAAGAAGGCTGCGCTGCTCCACCTTTTCCTTTCTCTCCTTTTCCGCAGGGTCTTCCTGCCCGCCAGGGTTCCGCCCCTCCTGGATTCCCCTGACGCTGAATCCTCAGACTGCTCTCCCTCCCTCCTGCGGGCTTTGGGACCTGGCTCCTCCTCCGGGCTCCCTGTTCTTCCACGCGCCTCCACATTTGAACTTGGCGCGCGCACCCAACTTCTAACCTTCCTCTTGACAGCTACACTACTCCCTTCACTACTCCCCTCCCCTTCCGGGAGAGTGGCTTGCTCCGACCCCCCTTCCTTCTCTGCTGCCGGAGCTGCTTCCTCTGATACACTGGAACCTCCACCCCCTTCACTGCGTTCTGGCGGGGTGGCTGGTCCTGATGCCCAGCTGCCACTTTGGGATCCCCTGCTGGCCCCCCACTCCTGACACTTTCCCCCTGTGGCTCCCCTTGCCTTGGCCACCGGCGCCCCCTTCTGGGAATCCTCTGATTTGCTGGAGAGACTCATAGAATCCCTTGCGTCATTGTGATCCTCTTCCTCGCTGTCCTGGGATTCATCTCCATCGCTCTCCATTTCCTGTCTCCCCTGTGCCTCTCTCCCTGAACCCCTGACAACGCATTGAACCAAGTGTGAATTGGGTCTATGCAGCTACAAAATGAGTCCCAACAATTCACATTGATCAGGAGTGATTTGGACTATTCTGGAGGTCCAAACTCCCAGAAAGCCAGACAGCCAGTCTCCAAAGTGTTGGAAATTTTCCAAATGGCACCTTATAAGGAGAACACAAGGATGCAGAGAGGGCAGCTGCACATGGCTCTCTCTGAATGTTAGGAAGTTTGATGGAATTTGGTCAGCTCATCTTTTGTTTATCCAGACCAATAACCAGCCTTTCTTGTTACAGGTAGGTATCTGAAGAAGTGTGCATGCACACGAAAGCTCATACCAATAACAAACTTAGTTGGTCTCTAAGGTGCTACTGGAAGGAATTTTTTAATTTTGTTTCAGCCTTTCTTATACGTCTGTTTGCTTCCTAATCCTTTCCCATCATAACCCAATCAAGCTCAGTTGCATCTAGTTCTGTAGGCTGTGTCACTTCACTTATACTCCCCCCTACACATTTTGTCCCTCTTTTTTGTGTTTCATTTACAGCTGTGCCTGTATTTCTTAGTATTTTGTCACCTCTGTGGGGGGGGGTGTTATCTGCACTGTCTCAAAAATTGGCTTGAAGGTTGCCTGTTTCTTTATTTTTGTGGCATGGGTTTTCCATGTCCAGATGACATATCAGTTTCCCTAGAGTTAAAAACAAAACACTTTTGACCTAACTAATAGTCGTACAATGAGTTGAAGAAAATGTTCCAATTAACATTTGTAAAAAAAGCCTGAAGCTTTCTTGTTAGGGATTGTAGGAAAAGACCTGCCAAGGAAACTAAAAAACATTTTTATGTATGCGACAACGACGGCAAGAGTCTTAATAGCACAAGGATGGAAGAACGAGGAAATCCCGACTAAAGGACTGTGGCAAGAAAAACTGATGGACTATGCAGAATTTGCAAAACTGACACATAAACTACATGACAAGGATAACTGTGGCTTTAAAGAAGAATGGGAACCTTTTATGAAGTATTTAAAGAAACAACAAAATGAACTGGACTCCTTGGCAGTTTTTGAATAAACATTCACAAACTCTTTATTGGTAATATACAGATAGATAAACTGAGGATCTTTACAATTTTAAACATACAGAAAATAGCATGTGCTGAGAAACCAGAGAGAGGAGCTGAGGGAAGTTGGGGGGGGGAGTGGGAGGGGAATTTTTCTTTTATGGGGGGAGGGGGGAAATGGGGGGAGGAAATGAGGATGCTGTATTTTTGATAAATTGTTATGTTGAAATTCCTAATAAAAATATTTTTAAAAAAGGTTTTCTTTTTTAGATTAGGTTTGCATTTCATTTAAAGCTGTTTCCTGTGTCTTTACTAATACATTGTCCTTTGTGTGTGTGTGAGAGAGAGAGGCGGAGAGTCTTTTGAGTACATTGTACACAGTGTACACAGTCAGAAGCATCACACAGAATGTATAAAGTATAAAGTTTAATTAAAAAAACTTCATGGAACAGGCGAAAGAGGAGCATGTGGACTGGCATGAATGAGCACTAAAACCTTTCTTTCTTTCTTTCTTTCTTTCTTTCTTTCTGCAAGATTTAAAGGTGGCTTGCACAAACCCTATTTGAAATTTGATGGAGCTAACCACCTCTTGAGGGAATACAATGTCTCCAAATTTCATGCACCTATCCTATGTCCAGCGAAGCAAGGGTGTGTTTGTGGCTGTTTTGGTTTCCCAGGGCAGATGAATGTACTGGAATTGAGCTGAATTGGGTCCAAATTGATCCAAAGCAAATCAGGGACAGATCCAAATCAGGATCCGAACCAATTTGGGATGGTCTGGGTTTCCACACCCTTAAGTCATATCTGTTGCTCATGTATATTTAATACAATTAACCACATTTCCAAATCAGTTTGTGGATATTTTTAAGACCTTGTGACAATTCACTAGCATTTTAGAGTGCATTTTCCCTAATTTACCTTTTTTTGCATGTATATGTGGTTTTACAGTTGTTGTTTTTTACTTTGTTCTGAGCTTTTAAATTTTGTAAGCGGTGTTCTTTGTTTTGAAACTGGTAATAAAATGACTTGACATGCAATTTTCTTAAATACTGACATTTTTGCAAGCAATTTCCCCAAATAAAATGCATTATTAATGTCATCCTCCTCTTGTTGGACTACAACTCCTGGCCTCCCTGGTTTAGTGAAGAAGATCACTCTGCTTTATTTTTTTGATTTGTTTCATTCGTGCATCACGTCCCATGAAACATCCAAAGCAATTTAACGATAAGAAACATCAACAATAAAAACAGATATAAAAACAATTTCAAATTCAGGTGTTTATAAAAACATCCCCACTCAAAAGGCTTGCTAAAAAGTTCATCAACAAGTCCTGAAAGGACCATAGAGACCTCCTGATGAGATGGTCTCTCCAGAAGGCAGAAAAACCATCAAAATTTGTTTATTCCACCTCCTTCCCAAACAAAATATTCCCAAAATACACCTTTAGAAACGAGAAGCGTAATCTCATCAGAATTTTCAAGGCTGCAGGTAGGGACTAAAAAGTGCAAATCAAACATGTCAGACAAAGGGATTTTAAAAGGGGAATATTGTGGGATTCACATGGGTCTCCCTCAAAGGACTTCAGCAGATTCAGTGCTATTATTTTCTTCCAAATATGTACACCAAGGTGAGAATAGTGATCTGCACCAAGAGTCCTAGAAGAATGAAGATAACTCTCAGGCTTACCCAAGACATAGGGATGTTTTCTCCTGTAAGGGAAAGAGAAGACATTGAAGGAGGGAGCCATCAGAAAATATCTGGGGATGTCCTACTCCTGATGAGAGCCTCCCAATACCTCCCCCCAAAAGCTATGAACCTAAGAACATAAAAGAGACCTGCTGTTGGGTCAGGCTAATATTGTGGGCCTGCCCTGGCTACCCCAGTGGTAAACATTGGGGCCGAGCCCCCTTCCTCCATGGTTCTGAGCTGGAGAATGTGTACTCCAGATGGCTTCTGACAGACCCAAATGTGCTCTGACATCTTGCAACCTTCGATAGCAGAGCTCTGGTTGGTTTGCAAAGTTCCCAGACCTGTGAATGTTCAGGCACTGGGCTGTCATTTCAGAATGTGAGACTCCGCTCAGAGAAAATTCAGAGGGGAAGATCTGCATTAAAAGAAGATTTTGCTATGCCTCTCTGCAATTTGCAGATGGTGAACCCTGTGAAATAGTTTACTTCCCTGGCCCAGTTTTCTTCTTTTAAAAACATATTTGAGTTAAAGACTTGTTTGTTTATTTATTATTTTATTAAAATTATATACCGTCCATCAAGAGATATCTTATCTTTAAAAGGCATCTGAAGGCATCCCTGTTTAGGGAAGTTTTTAATATTGTTTTTAACACTCGATTGGGAGCCACCCAGAGTGGCTGGGGAAACTCAGCCAGATGGGCGGGGTATAAATAATAAATTATTATTATTGTTATTATTATATCTCAGGACAGTTCACAGAATATAACACAAGATGAAACACAAGTCGGTTTGCCAGCTTTGTTCTGGCAAAATACAGAATGGGTTGGGGAAGGGCAGGGCAGTTGGGGGGCAATTTTTCTTTTCCTCTGGTGCTGATATGACTTGAGGGCAATCCATTACCATCTATTGCAGCCTAATAGCATGGCTCCTCTGGAATTTATCACACACGTACACACGTGTTTGTAAATCTGTCTGTGCTTGGCTACCCAGAGCATAAATACATGACCAATTCATGACCTTTCACACATCCTTTCAAACACGTGCATTTGGAGAGGATCCCTAACTCGGCAGAGAGAGAGAGAGAGGACCTGAAATACAGGATAAAACTGTATCAATATAGGACGTAGCATTTTATATTGAAATACGGAAATCCTGTATTATACACGGCAGATGGCAAACCTAAACACAAGCACAGTGGTACCTCGGTTTAAGAACAGTCCGGTTTAAGAACGATTTGGTTTACAAAGTCCACAAAACCGGAAATTGTGTCTTGGTCTGAAAACTTTACCTCGGTCTAAGAACCGAATCCGAAAGGTGAAGGGCACCGGCGGCGGGAGGCCTCATTAGGGAAAGCATGCCTCAGTTTAAGAACAGTTTTGGTTTAAGAACGGTCTTCCAGAACAGATTAAGCTTATAAACTGAGGTACCATTGTAAATATTTAAACCAAAGCAGCACCCCTTTATCACATACACAGCCCAACAAGACAATGACAAAAATCCACCAACAGCACACAAATCAATACAGTGGTACATACACTTCAGGTTACAGACGCTTCAGGTTACAGACTCCGCTAACCCAGAAATAATACCTTGGGTTAAGAACTTCAGGATGAGAAGAGAAATCGCGCGGCGGCAGCGGGAGGCCCCATTAGCTAAAGTGGTGCTTTAGGTTAAGAACAGTTTCAGGTTAAGAACAGACCTCCGGAATGAATTAAGTACATAACCAGAGGTACCACTGTATGGCTAACCTGATCCAAAACACCCACCCACCCCACTCACACATGAAAACAAAGACCACCACAGCCAACCATAAATGAACAGCCACACCCTAGGCCAACCCCAACCTCTCTCACCACCAAAAGAACACAAGCGAATAGCACAGAACCTGCACCAGGGTTGTCTCCTAAAGTCTCAGCAAATGAAACTGATCTATAAAAAATGTTACTTGGAGAGAAAGAGAGAGAGAGAGAGACATTGCACATACTTTTGTATACTAAGAAAATCTTTAGAAAAAATACATTAAAAACAACAACCAGTAACCCCTCCAATTCACCCACAGGTTTGCAGCCAACTCACCCCTAGTCTGGCAAATATTGAGCACACTGAAGGAGATGTTCTTCTGATCATCTGGACTGGTGACCAGGCAGGTGAAATTGGGCTCTGAGGAGTTGCGCCACCAGGACAAGTGGAGGTCCTTGCCATTATTAGAGAGCTGGAACCAGTCTGACCCAACTTCTATGTCGCTGAGGGGGTTCCCTCTTCTCCAGGAGATGTTAAATTCTCCCGTTCCGGACACCTGACATTGCAAGGTCACATTGCAGCCATATGGAGTATTGGACACATTTCGGGGGAGAATCTTCAGCTCTGGGACCGGCTCTGTGGGGAAATGTAGGGAAAGTTTGTGCCATCGGTGCCACTGACGGGTGTCAGTAACAGCCCAGTAAAAAGACAGCAAGGGATGGGAAGGGATGGGTCCTTTTCCATGCTCGGTTAAGCATCAAACACAAGTGAGAAAACAACCACTTACCGTATACAGTGAGGAGGAATGTTTGATCTTGAAAGTGTTGTGTAGCAAAGCTCACACGAGCCCTGTATGCTCCACTGTCCTCCATCTTCAGATCTTTGATCCTCAGTGTGGTTTCATTGACCATTTCTAGCCGCTGCCCAAATCTGTCTCTTGGATGAGGCCTCTCCAGCTTTCTACCCCTGGATTCAGCAAACCAGAGCTCCAAACCAGTTTTAAGCTTGAAATCCCAATCAATTTTGTCTACAGTTTCTTCTGAGGACACGTTCACGTGCAGCAAGACTGATCCTCCTACGGTCCAGCTTACCTGATACTGGGGAGGAACCTCTTCTGGATTATTTAGAGGCCCTATTTATAAAAGAGAAAGGTGAGGGAGAATGTTTATGTCCCAGTAAAAATGATATCGGCACACTGTTCACAGTCCTTGAAACTTCCATCTGCATTCAGTCATTACGTTTACCTTTCACACACAAAACGCTCCTCACCCAAACAGCCCTTGCTTCTCTTAGCCCTTAAAATCTTGCGTCGTCATTCTTATTTCTACTGGGAAAGATCACCCATGCAAAACAAGGAAATCAGCCTCTGGACACATGGAAGGAGGACCCTGAGTCATCCTGGGTCCCATCTGGCCGCAGATGTCCTGCCAGATGTCCTGTCTCACCTGCGGATTGGATAGTCCAAAGCAACAGAATTAGCCAAGTGGTTTTGGACTCCATCTTCTTTGCCACTGTCCCGTTTCAGAGCTGGAATGGGCTCCACTGTGCATGTCTAAGCCCCTCCTGCTTTGACCACAGCCCCCCAACCGCAGCAGTTTCCGCTTTTTCTTTCGGCCCTTTATCTTCTCTGCGACATCTCACTTCCTTTTTAGGATACAGTATCATAGAAACAATTTACCACCACAATGCCTCCTTTTCTGCACCAGCCTCATGTTATTGATGGAAGATATTTTGCTGACCAAAACAAGGCCTTTGGCTGATTAAGCTACCTATGGCCTTTTAAATTGTTGTGGGAGTATTGCTATTATTATTATTATTATTAGTTATTAATATCCCACTCATCTGGCTGGGTTTCCCCAGCCACTCTGGCAGGGGCGCCGACTTATAAAAAATATTGGGGGGGCCCATACCGGGGTCCTGCCGCTGGTTCGCTCGGGTAGCCGGGAGAACGCAGTTCGAGGTGGCGGTGTTGGGGAGAGACCCTCGCTCAGGGCGCCACTAGACTTGGCGGCCGGCGGCCTATCTGGGGGGTTTTGGAGCGTATTTCGGCGGAGCGATTGGGGAGGAGGGGGCTTGTTGCCGGATTCTTCAGCTGAGCCGGAGATCCGCTGCTGGGGGTCCCTGGGCCGAGTTGTGAGCACGGCCTGCTGAAGGGAGATCCAGCCGATTGCGCGACGGGGACGGCCGGGGCTCTCCGGCTAGGGCGCGCGGCTGGCTGGCTGGCGAGGGAGCAGGTGGGGAGGAGGCGGGGGTCCTCACTCTCTTAGGAAACGCACCCGCGCGCCCGATTGCCACGAAGTCCGAAGGGTGCGTGTGTGGAATTAAAAAGCAAAAACGAGATACGGGCAGGGCAGGCAAAGAGTTTTCTGCAAGAGGATGGAGGGCAGGTTGAAGAGAAAATCACTCAGGATGAGACAGTCAAATCAGCCATGATAAAATGGGCTCAGGATATTGGGTATAACATCATGTTTGAGGACTGGGAAAGGTTATGGACCACCGGAATGAAATTCACGGCATGTAATGCCTTGAAGGAAAATATTATGAAAATGATTTATAGGTGGTACATGACCCCAGTCAAGCTTGCAAAAATATATCACCTGTCTGATAATAAATGTTGGAAATGTAAGGAGGCTGAAGGGACATTCTTTCACCTCTGGTGGACTTTTCCAAAAGTGAAGGCCTTCTGGGAAATGATCTATAATGAGTTAAAAAAGGTATTTAAGTATACCTTTCCCAAGAAACCAGAGGCCTTCCTCTTGGGCATTGTTGGCCAGAAAGTGTTAAAGAAGGATAGAACTTTCTTTATGTATGCAACTACAGCAGCAAGAATACTTATCGCAAAATATTGGAAGACACAAGATTTGCCCACCCTGGAAGAATGGCAGACGCAATTGATGGACTACATGGAACTGGCTGAAATGACTGGCAGAATCCGAGATTTGGGAGAAGAAACAACGGAAGAGGACTGGAAAAAATTTAAGGACTATTTACAAAAACAATATAAGTTGTATGAATGTTAAAAATTTACACGATTCGGAAACTATAGCTTCAGCAATTAGATTTGGGAAACAGGAAATTATATTTTAAGTAAGAAAAGGTCAAAATCTAAGGTAATACTATGTTTAATTTAAGATATAAGTAACTGATGAAAAGTATGTTAAATTTAGAGGTATAGTATTTGAAAAGTACAAAATAAGGTACGAAACAAGGTAATAATTTGCTGATATCTTTATTATAAAGAATGCAGGGTAAGGGAGATGCGAGGAAGTCCAGTTAGTTATATAAAAAATGTGTTGAATGGTTGGTTTTCTTTTCTTCTTTTTCTTTTTTTCTTTTTCTTGTTCTTTTACTTTTTTCTTCAGTGTATGTTTCTAACTTTGTATTTGAAAACTTAATAAAATATTTATAAAGAAAGAAGAAGAGAAAATCCTTTCGCTTTTCTGGGGCGCAGGGAAGTCTCAGAGCCGGAGGTTGGGGAAGGGACCCCCTTTGCTCTGCCCTCTTCTCCCGTCTTAGATTCGCATGGGGGTCCCCGCCCGAGCTTGCCTGGCCACCGGGCCACACAAGGGCCGCGCTCTACGCGGCGCACCTTGCTAGCCGCGCAGCTGTCCTCCGCGGCTGTGGAGCAGCCCTGCGCCGGTGCCCAGCCCCTCTGGGCGCCCGCTGCGCTGCCAATGACAAGTGGGCGACGTCGCGGGCGGGGAAGGCGTCGCTTTCTTTCCCGATCCTGCATCCTCCCAGTCTTCCAGCCCTTTTTTGGGTTGGAAGCTCGTCTCGTTCGCCCTTCTCCTTTCTTCACTCTGCGCGCAATTTTCCTCCCTCGTCTCCCTCCCCATTTCTCCTTCCTTCCTGACTGACTGACTGACTGACGGGCTTGGGCTCGGGCTCGGGCTCGGGCTCCGGGTCGGGCTCAGGCTCAGGCTCAGGCTCGGGCTCGGGCAGCCACAGCGTCGGCGGTGTTGGCGATCGGCGGCGCGGGGGGATGGCCCTCCCGGGGGAGCCGGCGCTGCTCAATGGGGTTGCCAAGGAGACAGGCCGGCCGCCCCCCTCCCCCGGCCCGGCGCCCCCGGCTGCGCCGGTGCCCGTTATCAAGCTGGTGCGCGCCGGGCGCCCTATAAAAGCCGCGGACGCGCCCACCGCCGCCCGAGATTATTGGGGGGGCTGAGCCCCCCCAAACGAATTTTTGAGGGGGCTCGGGCCCCCTCAAGCCCCATGGAGTCGGCGCCTATGCACTCTGGGTAGTTCACAGCATATATCAGATCATACTGAAACATCAAACATTAAAACTTTCCAGATACAGGGCTGCCTTCAGATATTTTCGAAAATCATTTTTAATCACCTTGGCATCTTACAGGAGGGCGTTCCATAGGGCGGGCGCCACCACCGAGAAGGCCCTCTGCCTGGATCTCTGTAACCTCACTTCTCGCAGGGAGGGAACCGCCATAAGGCCCTTGGAGCTGGACCTCAATGTCTGGGCTGAATGATGGGGGAGGAGACGCTCCTTCAGGTATACTGGGCCAAGGCCATTTAGGGCTTGAAAGGTTTTGTTTGTTACTATGTGATTTGTGGTTTTATATTTCATACCACCCTGTGATCCTCAGGTGAAACCAGCCCTTTATTCAGAACCAGGAGGACTGGAATTCTGCCTTTTGCAGGATATGGGCTGTCAGTTTCCTCAGGCTGGGCACTTTATTTTTTTTATTTAACAAGATTTGAATACTGCTTAGTACAAAAGCAAACAAAGCCCTAGGTCCAGTCTCCAGCATCTCAAGGTAAGAACTGGTAATGGCCCCCTGTCTCAAGCCTCTGAAGTGGGGTTCTGAAGTGAAATTTATGTGTGGAACAGTCAGGGCTTAATTTATAAAGTGAGAGGTATCTGGGCCTAACATACCTGCACTTCACACTACCTGTCTTCTGCATAAGCCAGGGAGGGGGGACGTCAATCTCAGGGGCCAAGTGCCTCTTCGTCTGACCTTTAATGTCAGGGATGTGGATGAATCGAGTGCTGGTGAAGAGTCAGAGTCAGGTGATGAAAGATGATGAAAGATTGCCAGTACAAAGACAGACAGAGTCTGACTCTGGAGACGAAAGATCGCAGACAGAGCAGAAGGGGATGGGCTCTACCTCCCTTTCCCAAGAGTTCCCTGACTCAGATAGCGCAGACAAGCACAACTTGCAAGAAGGGGGAGAGATAGACAGCAGTGGGAGGGTTGCTAGACAACCAGCAGAGAGACAGCAGACCAGAGAGTGATTCTCTTGAAAGTGGGAGGGAATTACTCCCTCCTTCTCCCCAATCTCGGAGAACTGAAAAGGTCAGAATGCAACAGAAGCCCCATCCTGCATTATCAATCACATGACGTGGCACACACATACTGTTTGAATGGCAACACCCATCAATGGGGGATGGGGAGGTGGCCCCCTCAAATATTTTATTGGGGGTGGCAGCGAAGGGACCTTGGCTCCTATGTCTTCAACCTGTGCCCATGGCACAACATCCACAAAAGAGACTTTCTTTCTGAGACATCTTTTCCGTGTGTGTGTGCGTGTGTGTGTATAATTTGTATTAGATTTTCTGTTTTACAATTTAGAGTATTCATTTAAACAACCTTAAAATATCAATGGTAAGGGACGCGGGTGGTTTACCACAGAGCCTAGGACTTGCAGATCAGAAGGTCGGCAATTCGAATCCCCGCAACGGTGTGAGCTTCCGTTGCTCGATCCCTGCTCCTGCCAACCTAGCAGTTTGAAAGCACAGCAAAGTGCAAGTGGATAAATAGGTACCACTCTGGCGGGAAGGTAAATGGCGTTTCCGTGCACTGCTCTGGTTTGCCAGAAGCGGCTTAGTCATGCTGGCCACATGACCTGGAAGCTGTACACCAGCTCCCTCAGCCAATAAAGCGAGATGAGCGCTGCAACCCCAGAGTCAGTTACGACTGGACCTAATGGTCAGGGGTCCCTTTACCTTAACCTAAAATATCAGTGACTTCCCTACTTCTCTTTCCATGGTTCATTTTGCATAGCATACATCCCTGCATATTTTATATCAACTAAACCGATCAGTATTCCATTATTACCTCCATCAAAACTTATTTACAGTGTTGAATTTACCTTAATGCTGCCAGCATTTTCAGGTGTACACAATCTTTCTCACCCCCCACCCCATATATTCAATAAACGTTTTCCAATCTTCTCTAAACATATGTTCTTCTTGTTCTCTTATTCTATATGTTAAGTCTGCAAGCTGCGCATATTCTGTCAGCTTCAGTTTCTTTGGTTGGGAATCTCGCTCGATTTCCATTTTGGGGCTAACAAAACGAGACATCTTTTACTTACCAGGAAGGCTGCCAGCTGCTGGCTAAGTAATAGCAGTAATAACAACTAATGCAGTTGCTTAGTAGGCATCCACAACAATGCCATGAAGGCTCCTGCACGGTATCCACAAGCAGTGACTTCCAAAGAGAGGGCGCCCTCTACTGGCCTCTCTCTGTGTGTTTGTGTATGTGTTTTTGTGTGTGTGTGTGTCTGTCTGTCTGTGTCTCTGCGCCTCCGCTCCCCACACTGAATGATTGAAGTCTCTGGCGAGAGAGGCGCTGCAGAGAAAAGCCGTCGAAACGTCCGGAAACATTTCTGGCGTTAATAGGAGAAAGTTGATCAGAAGAGCGGGTCGCAATGCAGGATCCAGTTTAAACTGCCCTGCCATAGCTGTCAACGTTTCCATTTTTTTAAGGGAAATTCCCTCATTCCGAATAGGATTCCTCGCCAGAAAAGGGAAAAGTTGACAGCTATGTGCCCTGCTCTTGGCACACTTCTGCTGCTTTTTTTTGGAAAGGTCGTTCTCGGAATGGGGTGCCCCAGCGATGGAGAAGACCCCGTCTCTCGCCATTAAAACCAGGAGGAAGAGACGCCCCTCGCCGGCACTCCCTGTTGCAAGGAGCCTGGAAAGGGAGGAAAGACGCGGAGCGACGCGGACAACTCGCTTCTGCAGCTCTGCTCGGCCGCCCAGCCGGGAACATTCTCCGACGGGCAGAGCCTCCCTGTTGCAGCTGTTGCTCTTGTTTCGGCAAGTCCTACGATGGAAGCGGGGACTCAGTGCTTGTGGGGGACAGAGACTCCTCTCGCAATTTAATTTCTTCACATTTTTCATTCATGAGCATAAGACTTTTCTTAATAGCCAGTCTTTGCAAAGAGAGCAATTCTGCTCCTCCCCCACATTCCACACTCAGTGATACACTTCCGTGGAGTACACACAGTGGCGTAGCGTGGGGGGTGCAAGGGGGGCCGGCCGCACCGGGCGCAACATCTGGGGGGGGCGCTCGCTGCCTCCGGAGTCGCCGAAGAGCCTCGGGCGCAGGCTGTAGCAGAGCCCCATGTCTCGCGGAACCGATGAGCTGTGCATGCGTCCGGGCTGAAGGCGTCCGGCAGGCAGCGGCTCTCAGCGCTCGCCGCGGAGGACGCGCCAGGCAGCCCCTCCTCACAGCCCCGCCTCCGCCGGTGCTGCTGCAGCTGCTGGACAGTGTTGCATTTTCCTCGCCTCTCTGCCCTCCTCCCGGCAAGTGGCGTGGTTTGGGCAGCAGCGCCAGCGGCAACTCGCCTCAGATCGGCAGGTTAGGGGTTGGGGGGGCGCAAATTACTTGCCTTGCCCCGGGTGCCGACAACTCACGCTACGCCGCTGAGTACACACTTTCCCTCTTCAGGGTGTTGCTTTGCTTTCCTCTGTGTAAGTCGCGCACTGTTTGTCCTGAAGAGCAATAAGACCTGCTCCAGCAGCTGGTTTGTTCAGGAGGCTGTGGAAGAGACTGAGCATCATTGTCCTCCCTGACATTTGCCTCTTGGGGTTGTCAGACTCCTCTGAAATAGGATATGGGATCCAGCTGTATGACATCTTACCTCCCCCTCTGAACTGTATTTACCCGGTAAGCCAGGCTACCTGGAGTGTAGCAAGACCTGTCAATTCTTGTGTTGCTTTGTATCCATGTACTGAAGCCTCTGGGGTTGTTGTTGTTTTTTTTGGGGGGGGATATTGAATTTATTCTTTTTTGGCCAAATTGTTTATTTCTGACATTTTTAAATTTACTGTCATATTCTGTATTTTGTACTTTTGTATTTCCAGTGCTCTTTATTTTGCTGTTCTCAACGTTTGCTGTGAGCCACTTTGAAGCTGTCCTTCTTACAGTGGTGAAACAGATGCCACAATGACCACAGGCAGAACTTGAGCTCAAGAGAGAGCCAGTGTGATGTAGTGGTTAAGAGCGGTGGACTCGTAATCTGGGGAACTGGGTTCGCGTCTCGGCTCCTCCACATGCAGCTGCTGGGTGACCTTGGGCCAGTCACACTTCTCTGAAGTCTCTCAGTCCCACTCACCTCACAGAGTGCTTGTTGTGGGAGAGGAAGGGAAAGGAGAATGTTAGGCACTTGGAGACTCCTTCCGGTAGTGATAAAGCGGGATATCAGATCCAAACTCTTCTTCAACAGCAGCAAGTCTCCCCAACTGTGAGTCCCAGAAACTGCCAGTCTGGTGCATGACTGCCGCTCATGCCTCCCCGCATTTCTGGAGCGATACGATGGTGGATTTTTCTCGCAGAAGGCCTGTTCTTCGGACTATTGCTGTACTCTTCCTTGGGTAAGGACTTCACTGCTTTCTCCCTCAAAAAACAAAACAAAAACCCCACCTAAATGCATGGAGGGGACACTCTGAGTTTCATTTGTAATGAAGAGGGAAATTATTGGCAATATTGGTTACTAGCACTCAGGGTCTCCTCTCCCCAGCTGGAACCCTCCAAGAACACCCCTGTTGGCTTCAAAGGAAGCTCCAACAGAAGGCTTTTGACAGTTTAATTCTCTGTGTGATATTTGTTACTGAACTGAACTTGGGGGGACAATGCTAGGGTGAAAAGCTATAGGTTTGCTTTGTCATGAAGCGGAAAGTAACGGACAATGATGGGGTCAACTGGAGAATAGGCCCCCTCCCTGAAAGCTCCCCACCACCACCAGAGTCTCAAGGTCAATGTGGTTTGGCACCTGCTGGGGGCTCAAATTCCACTGACAAGAGCCCTCACCCCACCAGACTTTCTCCTTTCCACCACTACTTTCACATTCTGGCCAGAGGAGGCTGGGGACAGGGAGGAGTTGCCCATTCAGGATCCCCCAGAGGGACCGGCTAAACTGGGACAGACTCTGGGGAGCTCAGTGACCCATTCACGGGGAGGATCCTAGAAATTTCTTAGTGGGGAGGGTTCATTTGGTCCTGTCCTGGCTCCCCATCATTCACCCTAGTGTGCAGAACTGGCCTTGTCTTCAGAGCTGCCAGAGTCAGGCTCTGACTCAAGCACTCTGCCTATTGCCCCACTGGCTCCACCTCAGAAGCTGACAGCGGCTCCCCCAACTCTCTCAGCTGTTCTTCATAAATCTTGATTTCCAGACCCTTGATCATCTTAGTTGCCCTCCGCTGCACATGTTCCGGCTTGTCAATGTCCTTCTTAAATTGTGGTGCCCAGAACTGGACATAGGACTCCTGGTGTGGTCTGACCAAGGCAGAATAAAATGTGACTTCCCTTGATTTGGACACTAGGCTTCTGTTGATGCAGCCTAGAATAGCATTAGCTTTTGCTTTTGCTGCTGCAGCACACTGTTGACTCCTGTTAAGCTTGTGATCTACTAAGACCCCCTAGATCTATTTCACTTGTACTAGTACTAGTGGCAAGTCAGGTGTTCCCCATCTAATATTTGTGCTGCTGGTTATTCCTCCTAAATTCTCTCTGAACTGCTATATGTTGCCCCTGCACTTATGCTGCCCATTCTCAGCCACCCACATTTAAATTTTCACAAAAAATTAAAAGCTGCTCTGTAACCTTTTTTAATTTTTAAAAAGCCCGTCCCCTTTGTAAAGGCCCAGATTGCCCCCAAAATGTTCCCAATTCAGAACAAACACAAACTCCTCCTCCAAACACTATCCTGTCATCCACACATTGTGACCACACAGCTTTGCTTGTCCATCTGGCCCTGCATATGGAACTGGTAGTATTTCAGAGAAGGCTACCTTAGAGGTCCTGACTTTCAGCATCCTTCCCAGCACCCTAAATTTGGCTTCTAGGACCCCTAGACTACATTTCCCCATGTCACTGGTGCCAACATGCACTGTGGCCACTGACTCCTCCCCAGCACTGTCTGCCAGGCTATCTAGGAAATGAGCAACACCCACAACCTTCGTTCACCCCTTGGTTCATCACACACCCAACTATATCCTTAACTGCCACGATCCCCCAACCCACAGGAGAGGCATCTTCCCACAAGAGGCAGTGAAGACCACCATCCTGGATGGCTTGAAAAGAAGATGAGATACCTTTGTGGAGGAGAAGACTGTTGAGGGATTCTGGGCAGGATGGCTCTCCTCTGTCTTCTCCATTGGAGGCAGTCATCCTTCTGAATACCAGCTGCTGGAAACCACAGAAGGAGAGAGCATCCTGGTGCTCAGGTCCTGCTTGCCAGTTTCCCACAGGCATCCGGCTGGCCATTGTGAGAAGAACAGAATTCCAGGCTTGATGAGCCACTGACAGGATCTTCTTATGTTCTGAAATTCCTGATTAACTCCAGAGGGGAATTAACTCCCCTCTGGAGTTAATTCCATACCTTTGGAGTTCGGGGGCCTATGAACATTCCTTTGGGGTTCAGTGACATGTGAGTTTTGCATCTTTGAACCTCTTTCAAGCAAATAAAAATATGGGCAAGTAGAATGCTTTTTGTTGTTGTTAAATTTGTAACAGCCTCCTCAGTCTGCAAAAGCTGCTTGCATTTTTCATTGCTTTGGCTCTGCCCAGATCTGTCACAAGGCTTTTGCTATTAGCCAATCTTTGCAAACAGCAATTCTGCTCCTCCCCTACAATCCACACCCAGGGTGGGGGGCGGGAACTCGCCACGCAATCCACACCCAGGGACACACTTCCATAGAGAAGCAAACATAACTTTGTCTTGCAGAGGTTTCCTCTTCAGAATGTTGCTGTACTTTCTTCTGGGTAAGTCCCACACCATTTGTTCTGAAGAGCAGTAAGATCTGCGCCAGCAGCTGGTGTTTCCAGAGGCTGGGGAAGAGACTGAGCATCTTTGTTCTCCCCGACATTTGCCTCTTGCAGTTGCCAGACTCCTCTGGAGAAGGACATGGGATCCAGCTGCATGCCATCACCCCCTCCCCTCTGAACTGCATTTCAGCCAGGCTGCCTGGAATGTAGGAAGACCCCTGCAAGAAACTTTACTGTGATAAAGCCTCGATGTGTGTGGTTTTTTTTTGCGGGAGGGTAATACTGAATTTATTCTGTGTTTGCCAAATTGTTTATTTCTGTCATTTTAAAAATTTACTGTCATATTCTGCATTTCTTACACTTGTATTTTCAATGCTCTGTATTTTGATGTTTTGAACGTTTGCTGTGAGCCACTTTGGGCTCAGCTCCTTGCGGAACAGACGCATATAAATAAACTCAATCAATCTTAATCAAGAGCGAAGTTATTGAGACAGCGTATCGGTTTCTCTTTCTCCGCTGATCCTTGCTGGTTTACAAGGGGAGGAACAAAGAGCTGTGAAAGGAGGAGTCAGAAACACAGGAGGGGAAACACAGTTTTTCTTGGTTAAGAAGGGGAGGGAAAGCGAGCACCCTGGGCTCGGGCTACGCTTATTAAATGGATGAACAGGATTATTTTAGAGCATCTATCCTGTGCAGAAGAATGAAGTTGTCCTTCTCACAGTGGTGAAACAGATGCCAGAAAGGGAAGCCATCAGGAAGGACCTGAGCGCAACATCAGCAAGCTTCCCATGGTGGATTCCCAGAAACGGCCAGTTTGGGTTTTCACTGCCAATTATGGCGCTCTGCAATCCACAATCCAGGACTGTGGATTTTTTCTCACAGGAGACCTTTTCTTCAGAGTATTGATGTATTCATCTTGAGTAAGGACTTCGCTGCTTTCTCCCTCAAAAAACAAAAGGAGGAGGAGGAGGAGGAGAAACAACTCACCTAAATGCATGGAGGGGGCACTCTGAATTTGATTTGGCATGAAAAGGTAAATTATTGGCAATATTGTTTGCTAGCACTGAGGGCCTCCTTTCCCCAGGTTGAACCCTCCCAGAACGCCCTTGGTGGCTTCAAAGGAGTAACCAAGAGAAGGCTTAATTCTTCTTGTCATATTTGTTACTGAGCTGAAGGGGGAGGGGGGAGAGACTGCATCTATGATGAAGGTGATCATCTCCCCTGAAGGTGTGGAATGGAATCTCTAGGGCAGAAATGTTTCCCTGAAGGATTTTTTCCTGTCATGTGTCAGTCATTCACCAATACAAAATAAATGTCAGTTAAGAGCAAGCAGTGAATTAGAGGAGCCAACCAATGAGTAGGAAAAGGCAACTGGGGATCTTGGTGGAACAGAGTCTGTTTCTTCTTTGAACTCTGTATTAACTTATCTCGGTTTCACAAAAAATAGTGCATAATCATTTTTTCCCCTGAAACACATATGCAGATTGTTTTTAGATTGCTGCTTAGCATAATTTTTCACTGGGTTAGATCTTTCTGTGTTGAGTTTTCAACAGATATTTGGCACAGCTCTGATTATGTAAACTGCTTTAAGGCTTTATTAAAACCAAGAAGTATAAATCTTGTGAACTGAAATAAATGAACTTTTGTTCCTCGTGAGGGGAAATTCTACTTATTTTTCAGAATTTTTCCTTGGGACAATTACACAAAGCCAGATATTCCTAAAATGTCAGCACTGCAAAGCTTTGAAAAGATTTAAGTGTTTAATCAATTGCTTTTTCAGACTTCACTAAAAGAGGATAATGATACTAATTTTCACCTTTGTTTGTATCTCCTCCCCCACCACCCGCCCCTCACAAGACACTTTTAGCCGTGCGGTGGAGAACCCAACCCATCAGGTGAAGGGAATCCTGGGAGGATCAGTCTTGTTTCCTGCCAACGTATCTCAAGGAATAACAGTGGAGAAAATGGAATGGGACTTCTACCCCCAAAGTGGTGACCTGGGCTTCTGGCTGGGGGAATTCAGCCACGGTAAACTGGAGCACCCAAGTCCCACTGACCGGTTTGGACAACGGCTAGACATGGTGAACGAGACAACACTGAAGGTCAAAGACCTGGAGTTGGATGACAGTGGGATCTACAATGCTCGCATCTGGTTTATGAAATCACGGTTTCAAGAACAGAGTTTCAGCCTCACAGTTTATGGTAAGTTATTCCTTTCACTGTTTGGCTCATGGAATAGGATCAGCACCATTTACAACATAGGTACTGGGTGGGAGCCAAACTTTATGTTGCTTTCAACTGTGTTCAACAGAGCCAGTGCCAACACCACAGATGCTCCATCAAGAGATATCCAGTAATCTAGAGGGATGTAATGTGACCCTGCAATGTCAGACACCTGGAAGGGAAGAACTCAAGGTCTCCTGGGAAAGAGGGAATCCCTCCAGGGGCATAGAAAGCAGCCTGAATGAGTTCCAGCTTTCTGATAGTGGAAGGCAACTCCATGTCTTCTGGAAGACCATACCTTTTGACTCCACATTGACTTGCCTGGTCAGCAACCCTGTCAGTGAAAAGAGAGCCTCATTTGACTTGTCCCACATCTGCTCAAGTATTGGAGGTGAGCAATGTATCATTATCCAGAGTTGCTGTTTGGGGTCTTATATTGCTTACACCCTATGGGGATTCAAGGAGAGACACTCATATATGCAAGCACCCCTCCTCACATGCTTGTTGACCAGTGTTAGAGCAAATCCAGTCCTGCTTGAAGATTGCCCTGACCCATCTGAATTGCTGCTTCTGCTGCTTCCTCCTCCCCCTACCTCAAGGTAAATAAATTACATTTGGAGCAAGCCAAAGTGAAGGCTGCAGCAATGTCTGACTGCATACAGGATTGTGCTGTGATTCTGGATCCAGCCCTATGGATACACCACCCAGTAGCCAGCGTGGTGACTTGCAGAGGCTGCCAGACTCTACCCAGCAGCATAACCCCTGCCCATTGGGCCTGCTGGCTGGAGCTGATGGAAACTGGAGTCCAGCAACATCTGGAGAGCAACACATTTCCTGCCGCTGTTTCAACACCTCTTTTCATGTCTTGCCTTCATCTCACCGGCTTCTTGCATCCTAACGGAAGGTATTTTTGTTTTGGAAGTCTGTCCTGGCATTTCATTCATTCTGCTTCTCTCATGTAGGATAATCACTTTGCTTGTTGCTATTGAAGCATTTTCAAGAGTCTCTTATTGCACATTGCAGGTGAACACATTGGAACCCAGAAGATCCTGAGTCTTATTTCTGGTCTCTCTGCAGTTTTTTTGTTGGGAATTGCGATTCTGCTTGCAGTATGCCAGTGGAGAAAAAGGCATCAAGGAGGTAGAACCATCTCTATTAATCTTCTTCCCATCTCACCTGGGATTGGGGCCCCCTACCAATATGCCTCTACCTTTACTGTGTTTATCATGAGAAGCAGAATTAGGTCAGTGTCATGGAATAAATATTGTTTCTCATGTTACATTCCACAGAAATTGTCTGTAGGCTTCCAGAGAAGGGGCAAAATTTTATTGCACACCAGAACTCAGAAGAGAGGCTCTCACAACTTTTCAGTTAAGATGAGCATGCAAAGCAGGGATGATGCTAGATAATCACAATGGAAGCAACCAGTATGTTTGGGAAGTATTTATTATGCATAAACATATTTTGAAAGTTGTAATTTAATATTTTTTAAAAACCAGTGAAATGCAAAACAGAATTCAGGCAGCAGGACTCAGCCATAACTACTCCTCTTCCTCCTTACCAATCCCCTAATCAAGGGAGAGACAGCCAATCTCTGCAAAGAGCAGCCCAGGTCTGGTTGCAAGAGTGCTTCCAAGCAGCCCCACATTGTTCTTAGGTTGTGTGTGCCTATTCCCATCAGGGAAACATCCACACTCAGCCAAACTGAGCAGGGCTGAACCCTGGTTCAATTCGTCCTGGCTGTGAGGGCCTGGATTCCCACAGGGAAAGGGCTTGTGAAACAGCACTGAACAGGATTGCACCCTTCACTCACCAGCTATTCTGGACTCTTACTAAAATACTAATTTTATCATTAATACAAACTGGACTCATATAATAACCGAAACACAGACTTTACCTTTAATAATGTCACTCCTGGAGTAAGGAAACAGACCACTTTTGTCTGTTAAAAATGGGCATCTTCAGCTATGGGGAATGATCCAGGAACCTGTACAACCAAACACTAACCCTAAATACTGGAATGGAGAGATAGGGAAGAGCCCTGTGACTGCAGGGCCTGGCCAGGACTCAGTTCATGAACAGGGTTTAGGTGGGGTCAAATGCTCAGAAACCACTTTAAGGAGTTGCATCTGAGTGTCTCCTGTCATGTTCTGTAGCTGGTTATATTTTTATCTGCCCCTGCAGATTTCCTGCATAAGTGAGGAATGTCACATGAGTTCCATACCACTTTGGAAATCCTGTCTTCCTATCCATTCTGACCCAGGAGCAGACACATATAGCTCAGAAGATGAACAGACCAAGGGTTGGGGGAGCAGGCATGTCTCTTGGAACCAGTGGTGCAAGTGATTGTTTTGAAGCAACATTGACAATTCACCCAGCACAATGGCCAGAGCTCCCCAGTCAGGAGCAGGGGCACCCCCCTCCTCAATAGATGGAGTCAACAACTGAAGTGCCCCTCCATCATCAGCCAGAGCACCCCCCCATCCTCGGTCAGAGATTTCCCTGTTTGCAGTTGCAGTATCCTCTCCCCAACAGCTGGACCTGCCAGGTGTCATGGACGTGATGTTTGCAGAGCTATTGGAGGAGGCACCAGCTGGGGAGCCCCCGGGGGAAGAAGGCTCAGAGCCGGAGGATTTTGGGAGGGATGACAATGAGTGGTTAGAGGGAGCAAACTGGGAGGAGGTGTCAGAAGCTGAAGAGGTAACAGGGTTTAATGAACAGGAAGAAGTGGTGGCAGAGAGAAGTCTAGAATCAGAGGCAGAATCAGAGGCTGGAGAGGAGGCGGCCATGAGGTAGGGATGAAGCAGGCTGCTGAAGAAGGCAGGGAGTCTCCCTCTCCTGCTGTGACCAGCTCCCCTCTCCCAAGAACATGAAGAGGAATGAAGACGGTAGAGCAAAGAGAGACAAGCCAGAGGGCCCCCTCAACAGCCAGAGCACACACACAACCCTCATCAGCACCCAAGAACCCGGGCACCTAAGTTCTTTTTGAAAAATTACTTTTATTCAAGATTCTCTTGGTTTATAAAAGTACATACCTTGTCTCATTTTTCAGGTTGCACAGTCTTCTGTTTTTGTAAAGTTTTTATTAGAAATTTCAACATAACATTTTATCAAAAGACATATCACCCTTAGTCCCCCCCTATTTTCCCTCCCCCCTCCCAAGAAAGAACCCCCCTCCCCCTGACTTCCCTCAGCTCCTGTCTCTGGCTTTTCAATATACGTAATTCTCTGCATAGTATAAAACTGCAAAGAACCTTAATTTATCTATCCATATGTTCACAGATCATGAAGCTGAGGCTCCAATACATTGGCCACCTCATGAGAAGAGAAGACTCCCTGGAAAAGACCCTGATGCTGGGAAAGATGGAGGGTGCAAGGAGAAGGGGACAACAGAGGATGAGATGGTGGGACAGTGTTCTCGAAGCTACAAACATGAGTCTGACCAAACTGTGGGAGGCAGTGGAAGACAGGAGTGCCTGGCATGCTCTGGTCCAGGGGGCCACGAAGAGTCGGACACGACTAAACGACTAAACAAACAAACATGTTCTTAATAATAAATTTGTGAGTGTTTATTCAAAACCTGCCAAGGAGTCCAATTCATTTTGTTGTTCCTTTAAGTACATTGTAAAAGGTTCCCATTCTGCTTTAAAGTCACAGTTGTCCTTGTCATGCAGTTTATGTGTCAGTTTTGCCAATTCCGCATAATCCATCAGTTTCTCTTGCCACAGTCCTTTAGTCAGGATTTCCTCATTCTTCCATCCTTATGCTATTAAGACTCTTGCTGCCCTTGTCACATACATGAAAATGTTTTTTAATTTCCTTGGCAGGTCTTTTCCTACAATCCCTAACAGAAATGCTTCAGGTTTTTTAACAAATGTTAATTGGAACATTTTATTCAACTCATTGTATATCATTTCCCAAAATTTCTTAATTGTGCTACAGTCCCACCACATATGGTAAAAAGTCCCTTCTTTTTCCTTACATTTCCAACACATGTTTGAACCAGTCTTATACATTCTTCCTATTTGCACTGGTGTTATATACCATCTATACATCATTTTCATATAATTTTCTTTCAACAGAGAACAATCTGTAAATTTTAAATCAGTTTTCCACAATCTTTCCCAATGTTCAAACATTATATGATGACCTATATCTCTTGCCCATTTAATCATGACTGATTTCACCTCTTCGTCTTTTGTTTCCCATTCTAGCAGAATACTAGCTTTCCTTTCCTAGCAGAAATCAACTTTCCTTTCCTTTCTACAACTTCCTTCTGAAATCTGGATGTCGTATAGCTAAATCCTTTCTTTTGGTCTTCTTTATAAATCTCATGTAGTTGCCAATAGTATAACCAACTCTGAAAATGATCTTTTATTTCTTCATAATCTCTTAATTTTTACAGAGGGGAACCTAAATTGAAATCAATGGAAAGTGTAAGGAGCCTTGTTATGGAATGGCTACAATATCATCAGTTACGTGAAATGTTTGACATAGAAGAAATGGTTTTTTTGGACCAAAGCTCACAATTCGAGGTCCTCTCCTGGGCTGACTCTCCCCCCAAATGTTTGAGGAAGGTGAAACTAGTCTCTCAGGTATTTGGGACCTAAATAAAAGAAAGTTTACAATATCCAATATTAATTGTAACTGTTGCTGAATTGTACACTGAGGCACTGGAAATACCCAACTCACTAGTAAAACATTTACTACATTCTCTTAGCTGTCCAAACAATGTGGCCCTTTACTGTAAGAGACGGACATTGTTACAAGTCCAAAGTTACATTCCAAAAATCAAGTGCTCTTTGTTCTCCAGCAATAGGCATCTATCTAGTGTCCAGGAACTGGGATGAAGAAAAACTCAGAGAGAAGATTGGTCTGGGTGATTAAAATAAAATAATGTGAGGTCTGAACTTCATCTGTAAATAAAGCAATCCATTAAACACTTAAATCTTTTCAAAGCTGTCCCTTTGTCATATTTTGGGGAACATTGGGCTCTGTGTAATTGTCACATGAAAAATTCTGAAAAGAAGTAGAATTTCCCTACACAAGGAACAAAAGTTCATTTATTTCAGTTAACAAGATTTGTATACTGCTTGGCTGTAAGAAAGTCTCAAGGCAGAATCAGAGCTGTGCAAAATGTCTGTTGAAAACTCAACACAGAAAGCGCTAACCCAGTGAAAAATTATTCTAAGCAGCAATATAAAAACCACATGTGTGTGTGTTTCAGGAAAAAATGATTATGCACAATTTTTTGTGAAACCGAGATAAGTTAATACAGAATTCAGAGAAGCAACTGACTCTGTTCCACCAAGATCCCCAGTCACCTTTTCCTGCTCATTGGTTGCTCCTCTAATTCACTGCTTGCTCTTAACTGACTTTTATTTTGTACTAGTTAATGACTGACCAAATCCTGCAGGAAAACATTTCTGCCCTAGAGACGAGGTCGACTTGCAGTCATCATATCCTGTGCTTTTATTTCGCTCCACTGCACACCTTCATCATACACGCAGATTGTCCCCCCCCCCAAGTTCAGTTCAGTAACAAATAATACACACACGATTAAACTCTCAAAAGCGTTCTGTTGGAGCTTCCTTTGAAGCGGGGGGGGGGGGGTTCCAGCAGGGGAGAGGAGACCCTGAGTGCTAGTAACCGATATTGCCAATAATTTTTCCCCTTCATGACAAATCAAACTCACAGTGCCCCTCCATGCATTTAGGTGGGGTTTCTTTATTTTTGTTTTTGTTTTGTTTTTGAGAGAGAAAGCAGTGAAGTCCTTACCCAAGAAAGAGTACAGCAATAGTCTGAAGAAGAGGTCTTCTGCGAGAAAAGTCCACCATCGTATCTCTCCAGAGGTGCAGGGAGGCATGAGCGGCAGTGAGGCATCAGACTGTTTCTGGGACTCACAGATGGGGAGACTTGCTGCTGTTGAGCTCAGGTCC
Source organism: Podarcis vaucheri (assembly GCF_965113315.1). NCBI lineage: Eukaryota > Metazoa > Chordata > Lepidosauria > Squamata > Lacertidae > Podarcis > Podarcis vaucheri. Next base: position 1,780,947 of record NC_138754.1, on the reverse strand, counting down.
TGTCTGTGCACGTCCCATTGTGGCATCTGTTTCACCACCGTGAGGAGAACAACTTCATTTTTCTGCACAGGATAGGTGCTCTAAAATAAGCCTGTTCATCCATCTTATAAGCATTGCCCTACTACAGAGTCTTATCAGCAAGAGTCATGAACTTTCAAACACAACGGTCGGCTCCTTCCTTCCTCTCGCTTCCCAGCAGATCAGATCCTCCTCTTCAAACCAGGAAGGCTGTCTGTGCTCGCTCTCCCTCCCCGTCTCATCCAAGCAAAACTGTGTTTCTCCTCCTTTTTTTCTGACTCCTCCTTTCCCTGCTCTTTCGTCCTCCCCTTATAAACCAGGAAGGATCAGTGGAGGAGGAGAAAGAGGGTGAGCGCTCAGGGTGCTTCTTTGTTGTTAAACACCTGCCTGTGTGCCTGTTAAAGGTTTCTGTTTAGAACAGGTGTTTGATTCTCACCCACATCTGGAGACCACCAATCTTTCAGAGTCTTGCAAAACCCTTGCAAAGGAGAGATACAGTTGCAAATGTGCAGCAGCAACTACAACAGCAGCAGTAGAGACTGTTCCCTGAGGATGATTCGGGCACTGCCTTTGCCAGCTTTAGCCCGTCCTTAGCCTAAAGTTACCAGGTTGTTTTTGGGGTTTTTTTGTAAGAATCTAGGGACACTTTTTTTTCTTGAAAAGAGAAAAAAAGTGATTAAAAAAGTTTTTTTTTTTAAAAAAAGTAATACCTTCTCTTCTGTGGTCTCCTCTGTCGTGCGGCGTTCCTCTGGACCCTGGCCTGCTCTTCTTGTAGTTTGGATCCATTGCTCCGTGTCCGCTTCTCTGGAGCAGCAGAAAACAACCTTTCTCCCTCCTCTATGTGACATCCTTTTATATATTTGAACATGGCTATCATATCACCCCTTAACCTCCTCTTCTCCAGGCTAAACATGCCCAGCTCCCTTAGCCGTTCCTCATAAGGCATTGTTTCCAGGCCTTTGACCATTTTGGTTGCCCTCCTCTGGACACGTTATTGATTGAGTTTATTTATATGCATCTGTTCCTCAATGAGCTGTGCCCAAAGTGGCTCACAGCAAACATTCAAATCATTTTAAAAAACACAGAGCACTGGAAATACAAAAGTACAAAATACAGAATATGACAGTATTTTTTAAAAAAAATGACAGAAATAAACAATTTGGCAAACACAGAATAAAATCCCCAACCCCCAGCCCACAAAAAAAAATGGAGGCTTAAGTACATGGATACAAAGCAACACAAGAGTTAACTGACAATGAAGTTTCTTTTTATATATATATAAATGTTTATTAAGGTTTTCACAATATTAGAAAATGAAAAATAAAAAATAAAAAATAAAAGAGACTTAAAAGCAATTCAATCTTTCCATCACTTATCTTTCATTTGCTTGTTTCCCGGACCTCCTCATACCTCCCTTTTTTGTATTCCAGTTCAATTTATTAGTTCAGCAATTCCTTTCCCTCCTTATTTTATCCTGATCTTTAATCTTAAAATATTATAGCATTAAATTTTTGCCTATTAAAAATCCATTTTTTCATATTCTTTTGTACTATTACAGCTAGAAACCACTTAACTTCAATCCAACATCATTCTAACATTCATTAATTTTGCAGTATTTCTGTAAATAGTCTTTAAATTTCTTCCAATCTGACAATGAAGTTTCTGGCACTGGTCTTGCTACACTCCCAGCAGGCTGGCTTAAATACAGTTCAGAGAGGAGGGGAAGATGGCTTACAACTGCCTTCCCATATCCTTCTCCAGAGAGAGGAGTCTGGCAGCTGAAAGAGGCAAATGTCAGGAAGGACAAATATATAGTCAGTCTCTTCCCCAACTTCTGGAAACGCCAGCTGCTGGCGGAGATCTTATTGCTCTTCAGGACAAACAGTGCGGGACTTGCCCAGAAGAAAGTACAGCAACATTCTGAACAGGAAACGACTGCACAAAAGCTCATGTTTGCTTCTCTGCGGAAGTGTGTTTCTGGGTGTGGAATGTGGGGGAGGAAATGAATTGGTGTTTGTAAAGATTGGCTAATAAGAAAAGTCTTCTGACAGATCTGGGCACAGACCAAGCAACGAAAAACACTGGCAGCTTTTGCAGACTGTTGTGGTGGTAACAAATTTAACAACGAAAAGCATTGCAATTGCCCAGATTTTTATCTCCTTGAAGAAAGTTCAAAGAAGCAAAATTCATATGTCACTGAACCCCCCCCCCAAAGGAATGTTCATATGCCCCCGAACCCCAATTAACTCCAGAGACAGATCAGGAAAATCAGAACATAAAAAGATCCTGCCAATGGCTCTTCTAGCCTGGCACCCTGTTCTTCTCACAATGGCCAGCCGGATGCCTGTGGGAAAATTCATGAATATTTCTGACTAGGAATATAGGGAGCCTCAGACGTGGCTGCTGCTGGTGGTGAGTTGATTTCTCCTCATTGGTACAGCAACAGGCTCCTGCTTTTATTCCCAGGGATAAGAAAAGCTGTAGTGCACAGCCCCAAAGCTCCCTCTAAGAGGGAAATATTGTGAAGTAATTGATAAGCTTGTCCACAGTCATGCAGGCCGAGAAAACTGTGAGCTAAAAATGAGAAATGCACACCAGGTGCCCACACAGAATGCAATAACCCCCTTCAATGCAGGAATCTTAGCTAAACCATTCATGGCAGATGAAATCCACACTTGTCTGAATTTTGCTTTGCTGTTCAGCATTCTATTGATATGTACAAACATGCATGTACTGGGAAAATGTGTGCACATCAGAGCATGAATGTTTTGTATGCATTAATCATAAGGTGTACCAAGGAATACAAGCATTAGTGAAAATAAAACATAATGTGTTAAATTAAGTAAAATTGCTTTGCTAAAATGAACGGGAGGGGAGATGGGACCCTGTGGACACCAGGGAAGGTCTCTGTGGGCAAATGTGCCTCCAGGGTCTCTAGCCCAGCTTATTTTGAGAAATTCAGGGGGAGAGCAAGCCACTCTGGGGTGGATATGGGTGGTGCTGAAGCTGGGATCCTGCCCCACTTGAGACTATCTCTCTGTTTCTCTCTCTCTCTTGAAACATGACACCTGGAGATTTTCTGCCCCTTGAGACTAAATACAAGTTCAAGCTTCTCAAAAACTTTCCACCTCATCCCACAGTATGATGAAGGCTGAGGAGAAGAAATAACAAAACAAAGATGGAACCAAAAAGTAAGAAGAACTGGCTCATGTACAAATGCCATAATGTTTGCTTTGCACTTCCAAGGGATCGATCTTTCAGGGTTGGCAGCACTACTCTTTGGAACTCCCTGCTTATTGACACCAGACAAGCACCGTCACTCTGCTGCTGTTAATTATTTGCCTCCCTTCCTTTTAGTCTCCCTTGTTAGGGAAAACATGTCTCCTTCCCAAAAGAAAATCTCTTTTGCGGATGTTTTGCAAGGGAGAAGAGTGAAAACAACCTTGCGCTCCAGTCCAATGTATTGTTGCAAAAGTCGGGTGCCTGCCCCCCTCTTTGCCCAGCGGTGGAAAGAGCCCATGGGACCCCAGGCACCCAAAGAGGATCTGTTTCCCTTTGGAGAATGGAAGACACGACAGAGACTGTTGTAGCTTTAAGAAATAGGGTTTATTCACCCATTTACACCTTCAGACTACATAGAGGGAGTCCAAGCGCAAAAAGAAAAGAGAGTCAAGGAAAGGAAGGAAAGGAAAGGAAAGGAAAGGCGCCTGGGTTGAAGAAGCCAGAGACCTGTGCTGTTTCCAGCCACACGGAAGCTCCAGAGGATTGTCTTATGTACCCTGTGTGCAGCTGGTGATGAAGGCATTTCTGGGACTTCTGGCTCCCAAGGAGACCCCTTCCATAATCACTTGGTATGTTGCTTTTTGGTCTGCTCACAAGACCTTTGGGGCCAGTGTTGAAGGCTGCTGGGTACGCTGTAGCTCAATGAATTCCTTCGCAGTGGCTACAGGAGATGTGCCTGATCTCCCACATTGGTCTGTGGTATTCAGTGTTCCATCAGTCTCTGAGGGCTCTGTTTCTGAGACTGCATAAGAACTGAGAGAAGGGAAGGTTTCCCTGGGTTGTATGGAGCTGCTTGAGAATTCCTCTTTGTTCGAGTCAACCTGCAAGGTTGGTGTATGGGATGCAGAGTTCAATCAGCATTGAGGCCAGCTCTTCCATCTCCTTAGCAAAGTTGGCCTGCAACGTTGCCTCTGCAGGGACCTCTTGGCAAATAGGAGGTGCTGCTCCCATGCTTCTTTCTGATGTAGGTCTTTATGCATTTCTTGATCCATTGAAGATTTTTATCTCTCCGCCTCCCCTGCTCCTGATGTGTATCTTCACTCATCCAATCTTTCCTGTGCTGTTTCCATCAACAGGGAGGCTGAAGAGGAGTGCCTTAGACTCTCTTGGCTGGTGCTGGAAATGAAGGCATTTCTGGAACTCCTTGCTCTCAAGGAGACCCCTTCCATAATCACTGGATAAGTCTTTCTATCTTGCTCTTTGGCCTGGTCAGGGGACTTTGGGAGCCAGTGTTGAAGGCTGCTGGGGAGGCTGTAGCTCCGGCTCAACTCGCAGCATTGAGAGATCAGCAATGGGTCTGTCCCCTGAGGGACCCTCGGTGAATTCCTCAGCAGGGGTTCCTGGAGATGTGCCTGACCTCTCATGCAATGTTCAATCTCTGAGGGCTCTGTTTCTGAGACTGTACAAGAAGTGAGAGAAGGAAAGTGTTTTCTAGGTAGTGTGGAACTTCTTGAGAATTCCTCCTTCTCTGAGTCAACCTGCAGGGTTGGTCTGTGGGATTCAGTGTTCAATCTGCATTGGAGAGAAAATATGACAGGAGGGACTCTGGGGATTCAACTCCTAAAAGAATTTCTGGGCTTTTGGGCCCACCCGAACCCAGGAGAAAATTAAAGTCTTGTCCAAGTCCAGCGCTCTCCAAGAAGATATACCAATTTGCCTAAAAGCAGGCATCTTCCCTGCACCTCAGTTCCACTCTTTAGGGATAGCTTTCTAGTTCCACTGGAGAACTTGCCATAACTAAGTCCCTAAGAGAACGGGTGGAATTGCCAGTTTTGAATTGACAAAAATATGTCATTTCCATTCCCCAGCACTCAGTTATTATCAATGATAAAATTAGTATTTTGGGAAGAGTCCAGAAGAGCTGGTGAGGGGAGAGCGCAATCCTGTTGGGTTCACTGGGGGAAGGATGTGGGAAGCAGAGCCCAGCGGCCAGAGGGCTGGATTCTCTGTTCACTAGCTGGAGAGGGGAGGGTTCAATTCTGCTCACTTTAACTGTGCATACATGTTCCCCTGATGGGAACAGGATCTTTGCACAAGTTGCCTGCCTCCCCTTGTGCCATAATCCATTTGTTAGGGCTTTTGATCAGGAGGTTTGGGTCACTGGCCTGTTTTTTGGTTTTTTAAATCCAATTAATCATTATTGTTTTTGATGTACAGTAAATACAAGAGCAACATACAAATACAGTGACTTGTCCAGTGGTACAGTCTTACTAAGTTTCATATGCAGCAGAGAGTACACAAGCAATACATTTATTTATGTATTGACAAATCAAGTAGCCTCTCCACAGAGATTCTTATGCTGTGGGTGGAATAAAAGTATATTGTGTCTCATTTTATGAAGGAAAAGCCAAGTGGAAGCCAAGTCTTGCCAAAAGTGTCTATCTTTGAAGTGCCTTTAAGTACCCTTCTGTGGTGATTTCTATAGTTGTTTCCAGTATTGGTCGATTCCTAATTGGGCTGCTGATAATAGTAAAAATACAAAGTCTCTGCATTTAAGGTTACTGTTTAAATCTGAGTCTAATGATAAGAAGGCAAGAGCTGATGTGGGTGGAGGGGATTGCTGCATAATTTTGGAAATAATGTGAAACACCTTTTCCCAAAAGGAGTATTACAAGATGGACCTCCACTGTACATGGAAATATGAGCCTTTCCAGTATAAGGGAGAGATGCTAGAGTTTATTTTAGCTGGGTGGGATGGAGTCCAGTGTCACCGATAGACAATGTTAAGAGACAAACAGAGATGGTTTGTAGTGACAGGTTGTGCCACACTCATTGCCATTTATTATCTGGTTACTGGCCTGTTTGAAATCTGCTTGTTGTTGTTTTTGTTTCTTTAAATATAAGAGATTGCCACTTTAATAATAATTTTTAAAGTATTAAATGCCTCCAAAATGTATTAGATGCTTTCACTGATATTATATAACAATCACTCCATCATTACTTTGCACACTGTTCATCTCACCTCATCATCACCACCTTCTGGGTGGCTCCTGAGCTCCAGATATTCTCCCCTTTCTCTCGCATCACAGAGGGAACACCTGTGGAATGGAACATGAGACACATTATTTAGTTCATGGCACTGACCAGTCTCTGCCACTTGGAATAGGCAAAATAAAGGAAGATGTATATTTGGCAGGAAGCCCCCATCTCAGGACAGATGGGAAGAAGATCAATAGAGATGGTCCTACCTCTTCTATTCCTTTCTAATCTGATCATCCAGCACATCCCCATCCCCATTATCACCAGAACTATGAGGGAATGGATAAGCCATAGAATCCAACTTGAACGTCCAAGCTCTCCACCTGCAATGAACAATAAGAGTTTCTCAAAACATACTCTAATAACAACCGACAGAATGACTGACTCTCCTAGAATCATAGAACTGTAGAGTTGGAAGGGACGACTAGAGTCATCCAGTCCAACCCCCTGCTTTGCAGGAATCTTTGGCCCAAGGAATGGCTTGAACCCATGACCCCGAGATTCAGAGCCTCATGCTCACACCTGGCCAAGAGCAGTAGAATAAATAACAAGAGATACACAAGTGTTTCTAATCTGTCCTGTTTCCATTGCGATGATTTGGGCTGTGAATGCCTGTCAGACACACTTGTCTGCCCTGAATCTTAAGCTAGGAATAGGAGGAGATGGGGGCAGCAGCAGCAATTCACATGATCAGATCAGTCTTCAAGGAGCTCTGTGTTTGCTCCAATCCTGCTCACAAGCATATGAAGAGCAGCATTTATTAATACAAACACATCTCCTCAAATCCCTCGTGTTAAGGGCCAGTCTGCGTATTCACCACTACAAGCACCTCCTCTCGATAATGAAGGAAAGGATGTATTGCTCACCTTCATCACTCTGGCAGATGTTGAGCAAGTCAAAAGAGGCTCTCTTTTGATCAACAGGATTGCTGACCAGGCAGGTGAATTTGGAGTCCAAAGAACTGTTCCAGAAGGAGACACAGAGCTCCCAGCCATTGTCAGAAACCTGGTACTGATTCACACTCTTTCCTAAGGCCTTGTGCAGATCCCCTGTTTCCCAGGAGATACTGAGATCATTCCTTCCAGGTGTGTGGCATCGCAAGGTCACATTACATCCATCTGGAGTCTTGGATTTCACTTGGTGGTCTATCTGTGGTGTTGGCACTGGCTCTGTGGAACACAAATGAAAGCAATGGATTTTTTGTGTCCCACATGCTTCCCAGTACCTATGTAGCAAAATGGTGCTGATCCTATTCCATGAGCCAAACAGTGAAAGCAATAACTTACCATAAACAGTGAGGCTGAAACGCTGTTCTTGAAACTGTGTCTTAGTAAACCAGATGCGAGTATTGTAGATCCCACTGTCATCCAACTCCAGGTCTTTGATCCTCAGTGTTGTCTCGTTCACCATGTCTAGCCGGTGTCCAAATCGGCCACTGGAACTTGGGTGCTCCAGTTTCCCATGAGTGAATTCCCCCCACCAATAGCCCAGGTTACGCCTTTGCGGGCGGAAGTCCCATTCCATTTTCTCCACTGTTATTCCTTGAGATACATTGGCAGGAAACAAGATTGATCCTCCCAGGATCCCCTTCAGCTGATGGGTTGGATTCCCCACTGCATGGCTTAAAGTTTCTAGTAAGGGGAGGGTGGTGGGGGAGGAGATACAATCAAAGGGGGAAATTATAATCATTATTGTTTTTAGCTCCATCATGAGGTCCCAGAGCAGGTCACAGCAATTTAAAATGCAGTCTTAAAATGTAATAAGGAGGGTCCTAAAAATTATTTTGCAGAGGACTTCTGGTTTTCTTCACTTCACTGAAGAAGAAAATTAGCTTCTAATGGATTATTATTATTAATGGTTGCAATTATTAATGGACTGCAAGAGGGAATCAATAAGAACTTTATAATGCTTATGGATTAATTGAAAGAATGGAACTGTGTGGGAAATATTGCGATGTTCTGTGGCAACACCCTCCTATGGAGGACTTGAACTTTGATTTATTAGGGTGTTGTTGAGATAACAACTTGTTATTGGATGGGAAACAATTCAAAAGCTGGAAATCAGCCCGGAGTAATGGCCAGATGCCAGACGCCAAACCACTTTCGTTTTTAAGAGAAGCAAGATTGTGAAAAGTCACTATGCAGTAATATTGAGTCCTTGGAGTGGGGGGGGGGAATGCTGAAAATCATTGATTGCAACAAGAAAGGAAGGTTGAATGTTAAAAAAAAAACACACATTCCACACAGAGTTACCAGATATAAAATCCTCTTCCAAACTAAAGTATATGGAACAGTTAAATCCAAACGAAAGTCAACACATCAGTGGCTCTTAAAATAAAGGATCAACATTGGAACTATATTATTGGATTAAATAAGCAGATTGGAAGTGGGAACAAGGAAGCAACATGTCCTAAAAATCTCCTAAAATCATAACAGGGGAAGTCAACCAAAATGTTTAATTTGGAATCTGACAATTGGCTTTTTAAATTGAATTATGATTTGGTATTTTAATTATATGGTCATATTGGATTGTTATTAATAAAAATATATTAAAATTATTATAAAATAAGAAAATAAAAATTATATTGCAGGTGTCAATGTTAGGGTAAAGAGGTGACTCTTCAGCATATAATGGAAACTCTAAAGGTGCCGGGTGCAACTCTGTGGGGAGGGACATCTACAGTTTAGCAGCCTGTCACAAAGAAGGTTTTCTCCTGGACTGACACTTCCCCATATGTTTGAGGCAGGTGAAACTACCAAGAGTGCCCCTTCTGCTGGTTTTAACAGCTGAGATGGACTATGGGGAGCTCCCTTTGAAGCCAGCTAGGGTGTTCTAGGAGGGTTCCAACTGGGGAGAGGAGTCCCTGAGTGCTAGCAACCAATATTGCCAATATGGTTACCAGATTTTTTCCAATGAATCCGGGGACAATTTTTTTAGGGGAGAGAAGTTGAGTAGCAACAGGGAGTCAGTATTGGGGATGGTGAGGCAAAAAAACCCTGGGCCCAAGCACGCATGCATATTGTACAAATGTGCAAAACCCTTCTTTCACACCCTGTGGAACATAAATGCACAGAGTTTTTAAAAAACTGGGCAACGGCTGGCCGCCCATGACTCTTGAGCCTCCCCCGATCTCCTGCCTCTTCCCCCCTTTGTTTTGACAGATCAGGGGAGGCTCGGGAGTCGCGGGTGGGCAGCAGTTGCCCAGGAGGGGTGCAAGGCGCGTGGTTTCTCTGCCAGGCAAAGTGCAAAGCCCTTCTTTTGCACCTGTTTCCCCTTCGGCGGTGGCAGTTGCAGCGACAGCCGCAGCAGCCCGGAGCCAGCCTCGTAGTGCAGTTGGGTCTGGCTGGCTTCAGGAGCTGCTCGCTGCCATGGCGCCTGCCATTTTTTATTGAAGGAAGTTCCATCGGAACTTTGTCCTCGCTGGAAGTTCCAGCAAGGAAAAATGACGGGCGTCACAGCAGCGGGCACCTCCTGAAGCCAGCCAGAGCCAACTGCACCACGAGGCTGGCTCCGGGCTGCTGAGGCTGTCGCTTCCACATTTGCCAGGGACAGATTTACAAACGCGGGGGCATTCCAGGAACGGAATTTGTCCGGGGACAGATTTGCAAATCTGCGGGCTGTCCCCGGGGACATCCGGTAATCCTACAGTAATTTCCCTCTTCATGATGAATCAAACTCAGAGTGTCCCCTCCATGCATGCAGGTGGTTACTTGTGGTTTCTGAGTGAGAGAGAGAAAGAAAGAAAGCAGTGAAGTCCTTACCCAAGGAAGAGAACAGCAATAGTCCGAAGAAGAGGCCCTTTGTGAGAAAAATCCACCATCGTATCTCTCCAGAGGTGCAGAGAGCCATGAGCGGCAGTGAGGCATCAGACTGTTTCTGGGACTCACAGATGGGGAGACTTACTGCTGTTGAGCTCTGGTCCTGTCTGTGCACGTCCCATTGTGGCATCTGTTTCACCACCATGAGGAGAACAACTTCATTTTTCTGCACAGGATAGGTGCTCTAAAATAAGCCTGTTCATCCATCTTATAAGCATTGCCCTACTACGGAGTCTTATCAGCAAGAGTCATGAACTTTCCAACACAATGGTCGTATCCGTCCGTCTTCTCATTTCCCAGCAGATCAGATCCTCCCCTTTGTACCAGGAAGGCTGTCTGTGCTCGCTCTCCCTCCCCGTCTCATCCAAGCAAAACTGTGTTTCTCCTCCTTTTTTTTCTGACTCCTCCTTTCCCTGCTCTTTCGTCCTCCCCTTATAAACCAGGAAGGATCAGTGGAGGAGGAGAAAGAGGGTGAGCGCTCAGGGTGCTTCTTTGTTGTTAAACACCTGCCTGTGTGCCTGTTAAAGGTTTCTGTTGAGAACAGGTGTTTGATTCTCACCCACATCTGGAGACCACCAATATTTCAGAGTCTTGCAAAACCCTTGCAAAGGAGAGATACAGTTGCAAATGTGCAGCAGCAACTACAACAGCAGCAGTAGAGACTGTTCCCTAAGGATGAGTGGGGCACTGCCTTTGCCAGCTTTAGCCCGTCCTTAGCCTAAAGTTACCAGTTGTTGTTTTTTTGTAAGAATCTAGGGACACTTTTTTTGCTTGAAAAGAGAAAAAAAGTGATTAAAAAAAGTTGTTTGTTTTTTTTAAAGTAATACCTTCTCTTCTGTGGTCTCCTTTGTTGTGCGGCCTTCCTCTGGGCCCTGGCCTGCTCTCTTGGAGTGCTAGCCACCATGGAGTAGGCTCAGGTCAGACCCGGGCTCAGCCATGTGTCCTTGCCCTCCCAGTGCTCTCCTACCTCTCCTCCCTAGTGGCGGCGGCAATAGCGGTGCAGCAAGGTCAGGGCTCCCCTCTTTTTTTCCCTCCTTCCTCTTCCTCTCTCTTCCTCCTTCTACTCTTCTCCTTCTCCCTGCATCGGCTCTGGGTTTTTCCTGGCCCCAGAGCACCGCTGGGCAGTTGGCTAGGTGGCCAGGCACTCTTTCTGGCTCAATTTGGGTTGTAGGGGGTGTGTGTGCATGTCAGTTGTTCTCCCAGTTGATGCACCGGGGATCCCCGATTCCCCCTCGGCAGTGGTGGTGGCAGTCTCAGCAGCCCAGAGCCAGCCTGGTAGCGCAGTTGGCTCTGGCTGGCTTCAGGAGCTCCTCGCTGCTGTGGCGCCCGCCATTTTGCCTTGCCAGAAGTCCCCATATGCTTTGTCTTGTGCCATTGAATCAATCACGCAACATCCATTCCCCACTAATAAATCTACAACAATTAAAATATAAATCCAGGCACATGAAATGAAATCCGGGGACATTCTGGAGACAGATTTTGTCCGGGGAAAGATTTGTAAATCAGGGGGCTGTTTCTGGGAAATGGGGACGTCTGGTAGCCATACCTTGGGCAGTCCCCACCTGTCTTCTTTTTCACTTTCAACGAGCCCTGGCACTGCCTCCTCCTTAGTACCTTTTACTCTTGTACCTTTCAGTCAGGCGGATTGTCCTACAAACTGAGCTCAGTAACAAAGATTTCTGTCACTGCCCCACCCTCTCCACCCTCTCCAGGAACTGGGTGCTGGTAACCAAGATCAGCTGTTTCAGTTACTGTCCTCTTGATTGGTATCGATTGAGTTTATTTATATGCATTTGTTCCTCAACAAGCTGTGCCTAAAGTGGCTTACAGCAAACATGCAAATCATAAAAACAAAAACCGAGCACTGGAAATACAAAAGTACAAAATACAGAATATGACAGTAATTTTTTTTAAAAATGACAGAAATAAACAATTTGGCAAACACAGAATAAAATCCCCAACCCCCAGCCCACACAAAAAATGGAGGCTTAAGTATATGGATACAAAGCAACACAAGAGTTAACTGACAATGAAGTTTCTTTTTATATATATATAAATGTTTATTAAGGTTTTCACAATATTACAAAATGAAAAAGAAAAAATACAAAATACAAAATAAAAGAGACTTAAAAGCAATTCAATCTTTCCATCACTTATCTTTTAATTGCTTGTTTCCCGGACCTCCTCATACCTCCCTTTTTTGTATTCCAGTTCAATTTATTAGTTCAGCAATTCCTTTCCCTCCTTATTTTATCCTGATCTTTAATCTTAAAATATTATAGCATTAAATTTTTGCCTATTAAAAATCCATTTTTTCATATTCTTTTGTACTATTACAGCTAGAAACCACTTAACTTCAATCCAACATCATTCTAACATTCATTAATTTTGCAGTATTTCTGTAAATAGTCTTTAAATTTCTTCCAATCTGACAATGAAGTTTCTGGCACTGGTCTTGCTACACTCCCAGCAGGCTGGCTTAAATACAGTTCAGAGAGGAGGGGAAGATGGCTTACAACTGCCTTCCCATATCCTCCAGAGAGAGGAGTCTGGGACTTCCGGAGGCGGCGCGTTCAGCAATGGCGGTCCTCTTCAGCTGCTGAAGAGGGGCTCCGCGGAAAAGGGTCGTTCGCTGCGGCACGGCGACGACCCACTTAGAGAAACCACGGGTAGAGTGAGCCCGTGGCCGTGGGGTTCGGCGGGCACCAGAAGCGACCTCGGAAACGCAGAAGAGACCCCGTAAGGAGTTTCGGAACGTGGAGGGGGTAGCGGTGCTGTGAATCCATCGCTCTTTCCGCGGAAGTGAAGCCGCGCGGCTGCTGCTGATCAGCGCTGACCTTTCTTCTATGAACAACAGATTTGAAACAACTTACTCGTGAGTAAGAAATCTAAGGCTCTATTGGAAGTTAAATTTGATGAATTTCGGCTGAAAGCGGGAGACGCTAAAAAGGAAGTCAGTCTTCCGGCTCTGTCTAAAGTATCGAGCAAAGACTTTTTAAAGCTGAAGCGTTAAAAAGAGTTAAAAAGAAGTTGGAATTTTCTTCGCAAATTCGGCTTTGTACGTTTAAAATTTAAAGAAAAGTAGTAATGATTTTATAAGTGAACAAAGACAGTGACTCCTCTTTCGATTTTCTTGTGGATTACAAAGTTACGAAACCCTGTTCCCGATCTGCCTGGATATAAGTAACATCGGACTGCGGTAATTGTATACAAAAATATAAAGTTACTTTGGGCTACTTTGTGAGTGAAAGAAAGAACTGTTGCACCTTTGTAAAGAACTTTTATTCTCTGCAGTAGAATTGAATGTGGAGAGGTTCCCCCCCCCCCCAGTTTTTGGACTTTTATTTAATCTCTTTTTTCTGGTGGGAGCTTAATGGTGGAAACTTTCTATCCCTTTCTTTAACTTTTGGGAAGCTCCCCCTGCTGGATTGTGGAACTAATAGACTCTGAGAACTGCCGTTTGACTTGGGATTGGTATGCCTGGATGTTTATTTTTCTGGATTGTCTTTCCCATGGGATTTACAATTTGACCTTGACACAGGGACAGCTGTGGAATGAGTGGCGCAGCAAAAACAAGAGCTGGAAAGAAAGCAAAACAAACTGAACTCTTACGATCAACTTTGCCTGTACAACCACGTAGATCATCTGTTCCAATTGTGACAGGTCTGCAAGGAGATCAATCTACACAGCCACTCCTTGGGGAGATGGCTGCTGGAGGGCTAGATCCTGTCTCTAAGGAAATACTGGATCAACTAGCAGCATTGAATAAGAAAGCTGATGAACAAGCAGCTAGATCTGAGGAACAAGCTGCTAAACTTGATCAGGTGACAGCCTCAATTAACAAATTGACAGACCAAGTCACTAAAAATATACAGGCGATAGGCAACATCGAAAAGACTTCAATAGAAAATCGGAAGTTAGTCGAGGAAGTAAATACAAAAGCAGACGAAAATAAAAAGAAGATAGAGGAATTAAGAGGAGAAGTGAGACCACTGAGCAGACAGGTCACTGAACAACAAGCGTATCTGTCCCTTGCGGAGCTGAAAAATAGGGAAAGCAACCTCAGGCTTCGAAATATTCCAGAATCAGAAAAGGAGGACTTGATTGGTTTTTTGACAACAGAAATATCCAAGTTCTGGGGTCTAGCAGAAGAGAAGGACTTTAAAATCATCACCGCTTTTAGATTAGGAAGAGTGGCCAAGAAGGAAAGACCAAGGGATTGCTTGATCATTTTGAGATCTAAGCAAGAAAAAGATAACATACTTGGCCTGCATTTTAAAAACTCATTGGTGATTCAGGGAAAGACGGCAGAAATCTACAGAGACATACCAAAACAGTTATTGGATTTAAGAACTACATATAAAGATCTGACAAGCTTGCTGAGAACCAACACAATCCCATACAGGTGGGAATTTCCTCAGGGACTATCTTTTACCTTGAAAGGGAAGAAGGTAAGAATTAGGACAGCAGAGGAGCAAGAAAAGTTCCTAAACGACTACGGGGAAGATCTTCGGAAAGGAGTGGCAGGAGCCTGGCCACCTCCATTGCCGGGTTTGAATCCGGTTCCACCTCCAGACGACGATAAAGGAGACACCCCCACAGGTTAACAGATTGGTCCGAGATGTCTCTGCAACTTCTTAGTTGGAATATTCATGGTGCAAATTCTCCTGAGAAAAGGAAAAAGATTTTTCACATATTGAGAAAAGAACAACTAGATGTTATTTGCCTTCAAGAAACACACGTGACTAGGCTCCATAGGAGAGTGTTAATCAACAAGAGATTAGGTCAAGATTTTATCTCATCAGACAAGGTCAAAAAAAGAGGAGTCGTGATCTACGCAAAGGAGAGCCTAGCACCAAAGTTGGTCTTCAAAGATGAACAAGGAAGAATTCTGGCAATTGAAATTCAGTCACAAGGAGAAAAACTTTTGATAGTAGGAATCTATGCACCAAACGATGGTAAATCAGAATTTTATAAGAAGCTGCATGAGACAATGTTGGACTATATTGACTATACTAACATCATTTTGATGGGTGATATGAATGGGGTTGTCTCCACCTACATGGATAAGTCACAAAATCAAAATCTGAACAAAGATGGCAGACTTCCAAAAACCTTTTTTGAACTTACAGACAATATGGATTTGATTGATATTTGGAGGACAAAGAACCCTCTAGGTAAGGAGGGAACATTCTTTTCTGAGGCCCATCTATCATGGACAAGAATCGACCAAATCTGGATATCTAGAGGACTGGCACCCAAGACAAAAAAAATAGAGATCTGCACCAAAACATGCTCCGATCATAATGCTTTGAAAATGGACTTAAGACTTACACCAGCTGGAACCTTCAGATGGAGAATGAATGACTACTTGTTTAGAGACCAGGAGATTGTAAAGAAGGCCCAAAAAACGTTGAAGGATTATTTTGAAATAAACCTGAACACCTCTGTGGAAAAGAAAACAATCTGGGATGCGAGCAAAGCTGTCATGAGAGGGTTTCTGATACAACAGAATACTATTAAGAAGAAACTCTGGAATGGTAAAAAGGACAAGATTTTGGACAAAATAAGAGATGGAGAAAAAAAGCTGAGATTAAATCCAAAATCAAAAGAGGTTTTAAGAGAAATAAAATTCTACCAAACACAATATATGAAATTGATAAACCAAGAAATCGAATGGAAAATCAAACAAATGAAACAAAGATCGTTCGAATCGGCAAATAAATGTGGGAAGCTGCTGGCATGGCAGCTGAAAAAGAGACAAAAATTGAACTTTGTTACCAATCTGGAGGTTGAAGGAGAATGTATTCAGAAACCAGAAGAAATTAGAAAGTGCTTCCAGAGATATTTTAAAAAATTGTATACTCAAGGACCACAAGCAGAGATTGAAATAGACAATTTTTTGAAAAATCATGGCCTACAAAAATTATCACAAGACAAACAAACAACCCTGAATCATAAAATAACACAACAGGAAATGGAAAGAGCCATTCAGAACATGCAATTAGGCAAATCTCCAGGCCCAGATGGACTTACCTCCAAATATTACAAGACATTGAAGGAACATTTGATACAACCGCTAATGGAGGTATGCAATCAGATTATGGAAGGGAAGGGGGCACCAGAATCGTGGAAAGAAGCATTTATCACCCTGATACCAAAATTGGAATCTGAAAAGACTCAACTTAAGAATTATCGTCCTATCTCACTCCTAAATGTGGATTATAAAATCTTTGCTGATATTTTAGCAAATAGACTGAAAAAAGTTTTGAACGAAGTAATTCATAAGGACCAAGCAGGCTTTCTCCCAGGCAGGCATTTGTCTGATAACACTAGGAACATTATTGACGTTTTGGAGTTATTACAGACAAATATGAATACGAAAGCAGTTTTGATTTTTATAGATGCGGAGAAGGCCTTTGACAATATATCTTGGAATTTTATGAAGAAAAATTTGGAAGGGATGGGAGTGGGAAGGGCGTTTCAAAACGGCATTGAAGCAATTTATTCAGAGCAAAAGGCTAAATTGATAGTAAATAGTGTGGTGTCAGAGGAGTTTAAAATTGAAAAAGGGACACGGCAGGGGTGCCCTCTATCACCCTTGTTATTCATCTCGGTCCTGGAGGTGTTGCTGAGTTTGATCAGGAGGGACCAGCTGGTGGAAGGAATACAGGTCGGAGAAAAACAATACAAACTTAAGGCCTTTGCAGACGATTTGGTTCTGACACTACAGGAGCCAGAAACCAGTACAAAAAGAGTATTAGAGTTAATTTCTGAGTTTGGTCGGGTGGCGGGATTTAAGTTGAACAAACAAAAAACCAAGGTTTTGGCAAAAAATTTGACATCTTCAGAAATAGATGGGTTCCAGAAGGAAACAGAACTAAATGTGGTTACAAAGGTGAAATACCTAGGGGTTAATTTGACTGGAAGAAATTTGAATTTATTCAAAGACAATTATGAAAAATGCTGGTCGGAGATCAAAAAGGACTTAGAAACTTGGTCAAGACTGAAACTTTCCTTGTTAGGAAGAATTGCTGCAGTTAAGATGAATGTATTGCCAAGAATGTTATTTTTGTTTCAAACCCTCCAGATCGTGGACAGAGTGGAATGTTTTGGAAAGTGGCAGAGGGACATTACGAAATTTGTCTGGCAGGGCAAAAAGCCCCGAATAAAATTTAAAATATTAACAGATGCAAAGGAAAGAGGGGGATTTGCCCTGCCGGACTTAAGATTATATTATGAAGCTGCATCCTTCTGCTGGATGAAGGATTGGTTCCTGCTAGAAAACACAGATGTCCTAGATCTGGAAGGGCACAGCAATGCTTTTGGGTGGCATGCTTATTTGTGGTACGACAAGGTAAAGTCTCATAAATTGTTCAAAAACCATATTGTCAGGAAAGCTCTATTTATTGTCTGGACTAAATACAAGGACTTATTTGAAAATAAGACTCTGAGGTGGTTATCACCGGTGGAGGCTAAGGCTATAAAACTATGTAATATGGAGAGTGGCTGGGTAAAATATTGTGAGATAATAGAGAGAGATGGTGATATTTGGAGGCTGCAGAGTTTTGAAAAATTGAAAGGAAGGGTGCGAGACTGGTTTCATTATGCCCAAATTTTAGAGATTTTCAAAAAGGATAAAAAAATTGGTTTCCAGGTGGAGAAATCCAAATTAGAGACAGAACTACTTGAACCCAAGACGAAAGTGTTGTCAAGAATGTATAACTTGTTGCTTAAATGGAATACACAAGATGAGACAGTTAAATCAGCCATGATAAAATGGGCACAGGACATTGGGCACAACATTATGTTTGAAGACTGGGAAAGGTTATGGACCACCGGTATGAAATTCACGGCGTGCACTGCCTTAAAAGAAAACATTATGAAAATGATATACAGGTGGTACATGACCCCAGTTAAACTTGCAAAGATATATCACTTGTCTGATAACAAATGTTGGAAATGCAAGGAGGCTGAGGGAACCTTTTTTCACCTCTGGTGGACATGCCCGAGGGTGAAGGCCTTTTGGGAAATGATTTATAACGAATTGAAAAAGGTGTTTAGGTACACCTTCTGTAAGAAACCAGAGGCCTTCCTCCTGGGCATTGTGGGCCAGAGAGTGTTAAAGAAAGATAGAACGTTCTTTTTATATGCAACTACAGCAGCAAGAATTCTGATAGCCAAATATTGGAAGACACAGGAGCTACCCACGCTGGAAGAATGGCACTCGCAGCTGATTGACTACATGGAATTAGCTGAAATGACAGGCAGAATTGGAGACCTGGGAGAAGAGGCAGTGGAAGAGGACTGGAAAAAATTAAAGGACTACTTACAAAAACATTTTAAGCTATATGAATGTTAAGAATTTGCTAAGCCTTTGAGAAAAACATGCTTCAGTATTGAGATTGGTGAAAGACGGAAATTAAGTTATGGTTTTGAAAAGTAAAAATTGCGGAATTTATAACTAAATGAAAACATAAAATACACAAAATAAGGTATTAATTTGCTGTTTATTTTTATTGTGAGGAAAGCAGGGGATGGAAGACTTGGGGAAGTCCAGTTGATTATGAAAATTTGATTGGAAAAGTGAATTTTTCTTTCTTTTCTTTCTATAATTCTTTTTCTATAATTCTTTTTTCTGTTTGTAAAACCGTTTTTGTCGTGTCATTGATGATGTATTATACCCTGGAAAAAAGCAAATAAAAAAGTATTTAAAAAAAAAAACAGAGAGAGGAGTCTGGCAGCTGAAAGAGGCAAATGTCAGGAAGGACAAATATATAGTCAGTATCTTCCCCAACTTCTGGAAACACCAGCTGCTGGCGGAGATCTTATTGCTCTTCAGGACAAAGCAGTGCGGGACTTACCCAGAAGAAAGTACAGCAACATTCTGAACAGGAAACGACTGCACAAAAGGCTCATGTTTGCTTCTCTGCGGAAGTGTGTTTCTGGGTGTGGAATGTGGGGGAGGAAATGAATTGCTGTTTGTAAAGATTGGCTAATAAGAAAAGTCTTCTGATAGATCTGGGCACAGACCAAGCAACGAAAAACACTGTCAGCTTTTGCAGACTGTTGTGGTGGTAACAAATTTAACAACGAAAAGCATTGCAATTGCCCAGATTTTTATCTCCTTGAAGAAAGTTCAAAGAAGCAAAATTCATATGTCACTGAACCCCCCCAAAGGAATGTTCATATGCCCCCGAACCCCAATTAACTCCAGAGACAGAAAAATCAGGAAAATCAGAACATAAAAACATCCTGCCAATGGCTCTTCTAGCCTGGCACCCTGTTCTTCTCACAATGGCCAGCTGGATGCCTGTGGGAAAATTCATGAATATTTCTGACCAGGAATATAGGGAGCCTCAGATGTGGCTGCTGCTGGTGGAGAGTTGATTTCTCCTCATTGGTACAGCAACAGGCTCCTGCTTTTATTCCCAGGCATAAGAAAAGCTGCAGTGCACAGCCCCAAAGCTCCCTCTAAGAGGGAAATAGTGTGAAGTAATTGATAAGCTTGTCCACAGTCATGCAGGCTGAGAAAACTGTGAGCTAAAAATGAGAAATGCACACCAGGTGCCCACACAGAAATTCGGAAATTTCGGTTGCAGGTTTTCTCTTTTAAGCTATGACGACATGAGGCATTACTATTTCTGTATCTGTGTTCAGTAACCCCTGATTCTTTTAGCATATTGTTTGACTCATAGAATGGTAGAGTTGGAAGGGCTCCCAAGGGTCATCTAGTCCAACCCCCTTCAATGCAGGAATCTTAGCTAAACCATCCATGGCAGATGAAATCCACACTGGTCTGAATTTTGCTTTGCTGTTCAGCATTCTATTGATATGTACAAACATGCATGTACTGGGAAAACGTGTGCACATCAGTGCATGAATGTTTTGTATGCATAAATCATAAAGTGCACAAAGCAATACAAACATTAGTGAAAATAAAACAAAATGTGTTAAATTAAGTAAAATTGCTTTGATAAAATGGATGGGAGGGGAGATGGGACCCTGTGGACACCAGGGAAGGTCTCTGTGGGCAAATGTGCCTCCAGGGTCTCTAGCCCAGCTTCTTTTGAGAAGTTCAGAGGGAGAACAAGCCACTCCGGGGTGGATATGGGGGTGCTGAAGCTGGGATCCTGCCCCACTTCTTGACCTTGTGACTCTCTCTCTCTCTCTCCTTTTGAAACATGACACCTGGAGAACTTCTCTGTCTTAAGACAAAATACACGTTCAAACTTCTCACAAACTCTCCACCTCATCCCACAGTCTGATGAGGGGCAGTGGCGTAGCGTGGGGGGTTCAGGGGGGGCGGCCGCACCGGGCACAACATCTGGGGGTTATGGTTAGGGGGCGCAAATCCACGGGTTAGGGGGCGCAAATTACTTGCCTTGCCCCGGGTGCTGACAACCCACGCTACGCCACTGATGAGGGGTGAGGTTGGCAGAACCTACTCTTTGGAACTACCTGCTTATTGACACCAGACAAGCGCCGTCACTCTGCTGTTGTTAAATATTTGCCTCACTCCTTTTTAGTCTCCCTGGTAGGGAAAATATGTCTCCTTCCCAAAAATTAAATCCCTTTTGTGGATGTTTTGCCAGGAAGAAGAGGGAAATAACCTTGCACTCCAGTCCAATGTATTGTTGCCAAAGTCGGGTGCCTGCCCCTCTCTCTGCCCAGCGGAGGCAAGAGCCCATGGGATCCCAAGCACCACACAGGGTCTGTGTTCCTTTGGAGAATGGAAGACACGCCAGAGACTGCTGTAGCTTTCAGAAATAGGGTTTATTCACCCATTTACACCTTCAGACTACATAGAGGGAGTCCAAGCTCAATAAGAAAAGAGAGTCAAGGAAAGGAAAGGCACCTGGGTTGAAGAAACCAGAGACCTGTGCTGTTTCCAGCAACAGGAAAGCTCAAGAGGATTGTCTTATATACCCTGTTCGCGGTTGGTGATGAAGGCATTCCTGGGACTCCTTGCATTCAAGGAGACCCAACTATAGCCACTGGATAAATCTTGGTATGTTGCTTTTTGGCCTGCTCACGAGACTTTTGGGGCCAGCGTTGAAGGCTGCTGGATAGGCTGTAGCTCAATAAATTCCTTCGGAGTGGCTACAGGAGATGTGTCTGATCTCCCACACTGGTCTGTGGTATTCAGTGTTCCATCAGTCTCTGAGGGCTCTGTTTCTGAGACTGCATAAGAACCAGGAGAAGGAAAGGTTTCCCTGGGTTGTATGGAGCAGCTTGAGAATTCCTCTTTGTCCGAGTCAACCTGCAAGGTTGGTGTATGGGATGCAGAGTTCAATCAGCATTGAGGCCAGCTCTTCCATCTCCTTCGCAATGTTGGCCTGCAATGTTGCCTCTGCAGGGACATCTTAGCAAATAGGAGGTGCTGCTCCCATGCTTCTTCCTGATGTAGATCTTTATGCATTTCTTGATCCATTGAAGATTTTTATCTCTCCACCTCCCCTGTTCCTGATGTGTATCTTCACTCATCCAATCTTTCCTGTGCTGTTTCCATCAACAGGGAGGCTGAAGAGTGCTTTAGACGCTCTTGGCTGGTGCTGGTAATGAAGGCATTTCTGGACCTCCTTGCTCTCAAGGAGACCCCTTCCATAATTACTGGATAAGTCTTTGTATGTTGCTATTTGGCCTGGTTAGGGGACTTTGGGAGCCAGTGTTGAAGGCTGCTGGGGAGGTTGTAGCTCCGGCTCAACTGGCAGCTTTGAGAGGTCTTCAATGGGACTGTCCCCTGCGGGACCCTCAGTGAATTCCTCAGCAGTGGCTCCTGGAGATGTGCCTGACCTCTCATGCAATGTTCAGTCTCTGAGGGCTCTGTTTCTGAGACTGTACAAGAAGTGAGAGAAAGAAAGGATTCCCTGGGTAGTGTGGAACTGTTTGAGAATTCCTCTTTCTCCAAGTCAACCTGCAGGGTTGGTCTGTGGGATTCAGTGTTCAATCTGCATAGGAGAGAAAACATGACAGGAGGAACTCTGGGGATGCAACTCCTAAAAGAATTTCTGGGCTTTTGGGCCCACCCAAACCCAGGAGAAAATTAAAGTCCTGTCCAAGTCCAGTGTTCTCCAAGAAGATATACCAATTTGCCTAAAAGCAGGCATCTTCCCTGTACCTCAGTCCCAGCCTTTAGGGCTAGCTTTCTAGTTCCACAGCCTCCTGGAGAACTTGCCATAACTAAGTCCATAAGAGAGCGGGTGGAATTCGGCATTTTGAATTGACAAAAGTATGTCATTTCCATTACCCAGTGTTCAGTTATTATCAATGATTAAATTAGTATTTTGGGAAGAGTCCAGAAGAGCTGGTGAGGGGAAAGTGCAATCTTGTTGGGTTCACTGGGGGAAGGATTTGGGCAGCAGAGCCCTGCAGCCAGGGTGCCAGTTGGTGCGGTGCAGCTGGCAGGCTGGCAGGGAAAGGAGAGGCTTCAGGCAACGCCGCACAGCTCCCCCACTTGCTACGGCGCCCCAGAGAGCCCAGTGCCCTGGCGCAATGAACCACTCACACCAATGACAAAATAAATAAATAAATTCCTTCCAGTAGTGCCTTGGAGACCAACTAAGTTTGTTATTGGTATGAGCTTTCATGTGTGTGCACACTTCTTCAGATATACTGAAACAGAAGTCACCAGACACTTATATACTGTATAGTGAGAGTTATATAATGTGGAACTCCAATAGGAGTAGACCAAAGTGCAACTTCACCATGCATAAAAATGAGCCTCTCTCTCTGCAGCCTTTTCAGCATAAGAGAGAGATGCTAGTGTTTATAGACAATTTTAAGAGAAGCCTCCTGCAGACAAGCAGAGATGGTTCGTGGGGACAGGTTGTGCCAAATTGATGGCCATTCATTATCAGGTTAGTGGCCTGTTTGAAATCCACTTGTTCTTGCTGTTGCTGTTGTTTCTTTAAGAACAACAGAATGCGGAATTGCCCCCAAAAGATGCTAGATTGTTTTTGTATGCAACTAAAGTGGCAAGACTTTTATTAGCCAAAAACTGGAAATTGCAAGAAATACCAGCAATAGAAGAATGGCAGATGAAGATGTTGGACTTTTTGGAGCTAAATATTGTAATATAAGATAAATAGAAAATCCTTGGGAGTTACAAATAGGCTTAGGGGTAGTATAAGGTTACGGGGTAGTAAATATTAAGGATTAGAATATTAATAAAGGAGAAGAAGTTAGTAAATGAAAGTAGTTAAGATTATTAGAAATATGAACTTGGAGAACTGTTATAAAGCTGATATAATGAAATTCAGTTAGAGGGGATTCAAGGAAGTCAGTTATCAATGTTAAGAGAATTAGGTTTTTGAAGAAATAATTTTATTAAAATTAAAATCAATCAATCAATTAAAAAAATTTGAAGAAAAGAATAACTGAATGCAACATTAATAATAATAATGTAAGTAATAAATTCTTCCCAGGTGTATCAGATGCTTTCACTGGTAGATAAAAACAATAACCCCATCGTTACTTTGCACACCGATCATCTCACCTCATCACCATCTTCTGGGTGGCTCCTGAGCTCTGGATACTCTCCCCTTCCTCTCGCACCACAGAGGGAACATCTGTGGAATACAACATGAGACACATTATTGAGTCCATGGCACTGACTAGTCTCTGCCTCTCAGGATAAGCAAAAGAAAGGAAGAGGTATATTTGGCAGGAAGCCCCCATCTCAGGTGAGATGGGAAGAAGATCAATAGAGATGGTCCTACCTCTTCTATGCCTTTCTAATCTGATCTTCCAGCACATCCAATTCACCATCACCATTATCACCAGAGGAACTATGAGGGCAGTGATAAGCCATGGACTCCAACTCGAGGGTCCAAATTGTCCACCTGCAATGAACAATAAGAGTTTCTCAAAACATACTCTAATAACAATCGCCAGAGTGACTATCATAGAATCAAAGAATTGTAGAGCTGAAAGGGACAACTAGAGTCATCTAGTCCACCCCCCTGCATTTTAGGAATCTTTGGCCTAAGGTGGGGTGAATCCATGACCCCGAGATTCACATTCTCATGCTCACACCTGGCCCAGAGCAGTAGAATAAATAACAAGAGATAAGCAAGTGTTGCTAATCTGTCCCATTCATATTGCAATGATTTGGGCTGTGAATGCCCTGTCGGACACACTTGACTGCTCTGAATCCATTCCATACAGCAGGAAAAGGAGAAGATGAGGGCAGTAGCAGCAATTCACAGGATCAGATCAGTCTTCAATGAGCTCTCTGTATGCTCCCATCCTGCTCACAAGCATGTGAAGAGCTGCATTTATTAATACAAAAACATCTCCTCAAATCCCTCGTGTTAAGGGCCAGTCTGCCTATTCACCACCACAAGCACCTCCTCTGGATAATGAAGAAAAGGCTATATTGCTCACCTTCATCACTCTGGCAGATGTTGAGCAAGTCAAATGAGACTCTCTTTTGATCAACAGGATTGCTGGCCAGGCAGGTGAATTTGGAGTTGAAAGAAGCGTTCCAGGAGACACGGAGCTCCCGGCCATTGTCAGAAACCTGGTACTGATTCACATTCTTTCCTAAGGCCCTGTGTGGATCCCCTGTTTCCCAGGAGATACTAAGCTCTTCCCTTCCAGGTGTGTGGCATCGCAAGGTCACATTACATCCATCTGGAGTCTTGAATTCCACTTGGTGGTGTATCTGTGGTGTTGGCACTGGCTCTGTGGAACACAAATGAAAGCAACAGAATTTTTATGTCCCACATGCCTCTCAGCACCTATGTTGCAAAATGGTGCTGATCCTACTCCATGAGCCAAACAATGAAAGCAATAACTTACCATAAACAGTGAGGCTGAAACGCTGTTCTTGAAACTGTGTCTTAGTAAACCAGATGCGAGTATTGTAGATCCCACTGTCATCCAACTCCAGGTCTTTGATCCTCAGTGTTGTCTCATTCACCATGTCTAGCCGTTGTCCAAACCGGTCGGTGGGACTTGGGTGCTCCAGTTTCCCATGACTGAATTCCCCCAGCCAAAAGCCCAGGCCACCCCTTTGTGGTAGAAAATCCCATTCCATTTTCTCCACTGTTATTCCTTGAGATACATTGGCAGGAAACAAGACTGATCCTCCCAGGATTCCCTTCACTTGATGTGTTGGATTCCAAACTGCATGGCTTAAAGTTTCTAGCGAGGGGAGGGTGGTGGGGGAGGAGATACAAACAAAGGTGGAAATTAGTATTATTATTGTTTTTAGCTCCATTATGAGGTCCCAGAGCAGGTCACAGCAATTTAAAATGCAGTCTTAAAATGTAATAGGGAGGGTCCTAGCAATTATTTTGCAGAGGACTTCCGGTTTTGCCACCATGGTGAACAGCAGTTCCAATGATAGCAGACCCTGGGCATGCAGCCAATTAAGGGTAATTTGAGAGTAATTATCCTTGCAATGCCCCCTCCTCCAGCGTCGGGGGATGGGGAGAGCTCTCACTCACAGATTGTCTGATACCTGCCTCCTGCTCCTACAGAATGCGGGGGGGGGGAGGGATGCTGAGTGCATAGCACTGCGTGCATCGGAAACTCTCCAATGCTGTCACCATGAGCGGAGATTCTTCTGTTTTTTTAAGATATATCAGAATTCAGACTTAAGAAACAGGCATGTTCTGGAAGAAGGAGGCAAGTTAACCTGCTAAATGTATCAGCCACTGAGTGCCAAGGTCTCGATCCGGAGAAGATTTTCATTGTGTTTGGACTGGTATGTGGTGGAAAGAAGCCTTTGCTTTCTCTTTTATGTATTCACTATGCTGTTTTATGATTTGGCAGCTCTTCACTGAAGAAGAAAATTATCTTCTAATGGATTGTGATTATTAATGGATTGCAATTATTAATGGACTGCAAGAGGGAATCAATAAGAACTTTATAATGCTTATGGATTAATTGAAAGAATGGAACTGTGTGGGAAATATTGGGATGTTCTGTGGCAACACCCTCCTATGGAGGACTTGAACTTTGATTTATTAGGGTGTTGCTGAGATATCAGCTTGTTATTGGATGGGAAAGAAATTAAAAGCTGTAAGTCAGGCTGGAGTAATGGCCAGACGTCATACCACTTTCGGTTTTAAGAGAAGCAAGATGGTGAAAGGTCACTACACAGTAATATTGAATCCTTGGAGTATGTGGGGGGGGGATGCCAAAAATGATTGATTGCAACAAGAAAGGGAGGTCGAATGTTAAAAAGAACAACAGTTCCACACAGAGTTACCAGATATAAACTCCTCTTCCAAATTAAAGGATATGGAACAGTTAAATCCAAATGAAAGTCAACACACCAGTGGCTGTTAAAATAAAGGATCAACATCGGACCTATATTATTTGGATCAAATAAGTGGATAGGAGTGGGAACAAGGAATCGGCATCTCCTGAAAATCTCCTAAAATCAGAACAGGGGAAGTCAACCAAAATGTTTAATTTGGAATCTGACAATTCAATTTTTTTATTGAATTATGATTTGGTATTGTAGTTATGTGGCCTATATTGGATTGTTATTAATAATAAATTATTAAAAATATTATAAAATATTTATTTATTTTATTATAAAATAAGAAAATGAAAATTATATTGCAGGTGTCAATGGTAGGGTAAAGAGGTGACTCTTCAGCATTGCAGGTGCCGGGTGCAACTCTTTGGGGAGGGACATCTACAGTTTAGCAGCCTGTCACAAAGAAGGTCCTCTACTGGGCTGACACTCCCCCGAAAGTTTAAGGAAGGTGAAACTACCAAGAGTGCCCCTAGTTTCAACAGCTGAGAAGGACTATGATGAAGAAAGTAGTTTCTCAGGTATCTGGGACCAAAATCCATTAAAGTTTACAATGTCCAAGATTAATCTTAACTGTTGCTGAATTGTACATTGAGCCACTTGAACTGCCCAACTCTCTCTAGTTAAACATTTACTGCATTCTCCTAGCTGTCAAGGCAACGTGGCCCTTTATACTGTAAGAGAAGGAAGTTGTTACACGTCCAAAGTTACATTCCAAGTCCTGGTGTCCCAGGAACTGGGATCCAGAAAAACTCAGACAGAAAATTGGCCCATAATTATTTTTTTAAAAAGTAAACAGTTTAGAAATAAAATATTGTGAGGTCTGAACGTCATCTGTATCTAAAGCAATCGATTAAACATTTAAATCTTTTCAAAGCTGCCCACTGGTCAAATTTTGGGGAAACTGACTTTGTTCCACCAAGATCCCCAGTTGCCTTTTCCTGCTCATTGCTTGGCTCCTCTAATTAACAGTTTGCTCTAAACTGACATTTATTTTGTGTTGGTGAAAAACTGACACATCATAGGAAAATATCTCGCAGGAAAACATTTCTGCCCTAGAGATGAGGTCAACCTGCAGTCACCATATCCTGTGCTTTTATTCCATTCCACTCCACACCTTTAGGGGAGGTGATCACCACCATCATACACACAAATTGTCCCACCCCAATTTCAGCTCAGTAACAAATATCACATTGTTCATACAATTGAACTCTCAAAAGTGTTCTGTTGGAGCTTCCTTTGAAGCCCGCGAGGGTGTTCTGGGAGGGGTCCAGATGGGGAGAGGAGACCCTGAGTGCTAGTAACCAATATTGCCAAACATTTATCTCTTCATAACAATGCATATAGGTGGGTTACTTGTGGTTTCTGAGTGAGTGAGTGAGAGAGAGAAAGAAAGCAGTGAAAACCTTACCCAAGGAAGAGTAGAGCAATAGTCTGAAGAAGAGGCCTTCTGCAAGAAAAATCCACCATCGTATCTCTCCAGAGGTGCAAGGAGGCATGAGTGGCAGTCATGCACCAGACCGGTGGTTTCTGGGACTCGCAGATGGGGAGACTTGCTGCTGTTGAGCTCAGGTCCTGCCTGTGGGCATTGAGTCATCTGTTTCACTACCCTGAGAAGGACAGCTTCGTTTGTCTGCACAGGAGAGGTGCTCTCAAATAAGCCGTTTCATCCATCCTATACTGAGTACAGGGTCTTATTCACAAGAGTCGTGAACCTGTGAACACAACGTCAGCTCCGTCTGTCCTCTCGCTTACCAGCAGATCAGATCCTCCTCTTTATACCAGCAAGGCTATCTGTGCTCACTTTCTTTGTTCCTCCCCTTATATACCAGGAAGGATCAGAGAAGTTACAGGTACAAAGGTAATTCCAAGCAAGAAACAGGGGAGGAGGAGGAGGAGGGATGTGTGACCTCAGGGTGCTTCCTTGTGTGTTATACACCTGCCTGTGTGCCTGTTAAAGGTTTCTGTTAAGAATAGGTGTTTGATTCTCACCAGCATTTGGAGACCACAACCTTTCAGAGTCCTGCAGCTAAACCCTTGCAAAGAAGACAAACAGTTGCAAATGTGCAGAAACACATCCCAGGAGTGGAGACTGTTCCCTCCCTTAGGATAGCGTCCACCTGTCCTTGACCATTCCCCACCTGTATTCCTTTTTTACTTTCTACTAGCCTCCCACTTGACCCTTCTTCCTTAGTAGCTCTCAGTAGGGCAGGCAGTGAGAGAACTAGAATTAGTTGGTTCTACCCAGTGCTTTTTTCTTTTTTAAAAATATTTTTTTAGGTGTACTCTTATTTTGACTCAAGATAATCACCTTTTTATAGTTCAAATCAGGAAAAATAAAGACAGTAAATGGACAAAAGTACAAAGATTCACAAAATGTTTAGGGGTATGTGCACCCCTGAGTCCCCCCAGGGGAAAAAAGCAATGACCTGACCTATCATAGGCTACAGTGGTGCTCTCTAACTTCTGCCTTCGTCATATGCATAGATTATTCTACAAACTGAGCTCAAAGAACAAAGGTCACTCTGGCATTGCCCCACCCTCACTAGAAACTGGGTGCTAGTAACCAAGATCAGTTGTCTCAGATACTTCCCTCTTGATTGGGATTGATTGAGTTTATCTATACGTGTCCCTTCCACAATGGGCTCACAGCAAACATTCACAACACGAAAAGACAGAGCATTGGAAGTACAAATGTATGGAATATGGAATATGACAGTAAATACCGCCCCCTCAAAAAAAATCCAAGCTTAAGTACATAAATACAAAGCAACATAAGCGTTAACTGAGAATAACTGGCTTAAATACAGTTCAGAGGGGAGAGGAAGATGGCATGCAGCTGGCTCCCATATTCTTCTCCAGACCTTTCTAGGATCCTCCCTCTGGCAGGCTCATTGAGCTCCCCAGGATCTGTCCCAGGCTAGCTGGTCCCTCTGGGGATTCTCCTCCATGTCC
Organism: Podarcis vaucheri; assembly: GCF_965113315.1. NCBI lineage: Eukaryota > Metazoa > Chordata > Lepidosauria > Squamata > Lacertidae > Podarcis > Podarcis vaucheri. Next base: position 1,751,619 of record NC_138754.1, on the reverse strand, counting down.
CCAGCCTCATCTGGCCAGCGCCCCCACCCCTTGGGTCCATGAACAGCCACCATGATAGTTTGGGCCAGAATGAGAAAGCTGTGGTGGAAAGGAGAAGGTCTGGTGGGGTGGGGGCTCTTGTTAGTGGAATGTGAGCTCCCAGCAGGTCCCAAAACACATTGACCCTGAGATGGGGGGGGGGATTTTCAGGGAGGGGGCCTATTCTCCAGATGAGCTCAGCATTATCAGTTACTTTCCCCTTCATAACCAAGCAAACCTACAGATTGTCCCCCTATGCCAGGCATCCCCAAACTCAGCCCTCCAGATGTTTTGGGACTACAACTCCCATCATCCCTGACCACCGGTCCTGTCAGCTAGGGATGGTGGGAGTTGTAGTCCCAAAACATCTGGAGGGCCGAGTTTGGGGATGCCTGCCCTATGCATTCAGCTTTTCCTACCCAGGGACTTACCCAGGGAAGAGAAGATCCATGGGCCAAAGGAGAGAAGGATCACGTGGCTCCTGCTTTTATTCTCAGGCATAAGAAAAGCTGTACTGCACAGCCCCAAAGCTCCTTCTAAGAGGGAAATAGTGCGAAGTAACTGACAAGCTTCTTCACAGTCATCCAGGCTGAGAAAGCTGTGAGCTAAAAACAGGAAATGTGCACCAGGTGCCCAGACAGAAATTCATTACAAGTTGCAGTTCTTTTATTTTACACTATGACGACTTGAGGCATTACCTTTTCTGTGTACAGTGGTACCTCGGGTTACATACGCTTCAGCTTACATATGCTTCAGGTTACACACTCCACTAACCCAGAAATAGTGCTTCAGGTTAAGAACTTTTCTTCAGGATGAGAACAGAAATTGTGCTTCAGCGGTGCGGCTGCAACAGGAGGCCACATTAGCTAAAGTGGTGCTTCAGGTTAAGGACAGTTTCAGGTTAAGTACGGACCTCCGGAACGAATTAAGTACTTAACCCGAGGTACCACTGTATATGTTTAGTAACCCCCTGTTGATTTTAACATTTAGTTTGAATCATAGGATTGCGGGTTTTGAATGGCTCCCAAGGGTCATCTAGTCCAACCCCCTGCAATGCAGGGATCCATGACAGATGAAATCCACACTTGTCTGAATTTTGCTTTGCTGTTCACCAGTGATTAATATGTACAAACATGCATGTCCTGGGAAAAATGTATGCACACCAGAGCATGAAAGTTTTGTATGCATAAATCATAAAGTGTACAAAGCAATACAAACATTAGTGAAAATAAAACAAAATGTGTTAAATTAACTAAAATTGCTTTGCTAAAATGTAGGAGAGGGGATATGGGACCCTGTGGACACCAGGCAAGGTCTCTTTGGGCAAATGTGCCTCCAGGGTCTCTAGCCCAGCTTATTTTGAGAAGTTCAGAGGAGAGCAAGCCACTCTGGGGTGGATATGGGTGGGGCTGAAGCTGGGATCCTGCCCACTTGTTGAACTTGTGACTCTCTCTCTCTCTCCTTTTGAAACATGACCCCTGGAGACCTTCTCTGCCTTAAGACAAAACACACGTTCAAGCTTCTCAAAAACTCTCCACCTCATCCCACAGTCTGATGAGGGGTGAGGTTGACAGCACTCTGCTGCTGTTAAATATTTGCCTCACTCCTTTTTAGTCTCCCTGGTAGGGAAAATATGATCTCTCTCCCGCAGCGGCATGGGGGAGAGTTGCGCCCCCCTGATGGCTGGCAGTGCACAGCTACGGCCACCCCAACACTAACCATGGTAATTTCGGGGGCTGGGTGGATTCCCCCCCCCCTGCACCGCATATGCTAAACACGGCTCTGCCTCCCCTTGTGCCATAATCAATTTCTAAGGTCTTTTGATCAGGAGGTTTGGGTCACTGGCCTGTTTTTGTTTTCTTTCATACAAATAATTGTTATTAGTTTTAATGAAAATACAAGAGCAACATAAACTACAGTAACTTGTTCAGTGATGCAGTCTTATTAAGTTTCATATGCAGTACACAAGCAATACATTTATTTATGTACTGTCAAATCAAGTAGCCTCTCCACAGAGATTCTTATGTTGTGGATGGAATAAAAGTATATTCTGTCTCATTTTATAAAGGATAAGAATGGAAGCCAGGTCTTGCCAAAAGTGTCTGTTTTTGAAGTGCCTTTAATTACCCAACTATGGCTATGTAAGGCGTTCTCATAGAGCCACATTCAAAATGTTATTTACCCAGATTCCAAATGGAATCTATAGGTTGTTTCCAGTTTCGAGCTATTGTAAATCGGACTGCTGATAATAGTAAAAATAAACAAGGAAAGGAAAGGAAAGGCGCCTGGTTTGAAGAAGCCAGAGACCTCTGCTGTTTCCACCCACATGGAAGCTCAAGAAGATTGTCTTATATACCCTGCTTGCAGCTGGTGATATAGGCATTTCTGGGACTCCTGGCTCTCAAGGAGACCCCAACTGTAGCCGCTGGATAAATCTTGGTATGTTGCTTTTCGGCCTCCTCACAAGACTTTTGGGGCCAGTGTTTAAGGCTGCTGAATACGCTGTAGCTCAATGAATTCCTTCGCAGTGGCTACAGGAGATGTGTCTGACCTCCCACATTGGTCTGTGGTATTCAGTGTTCCATCAGTCTCTGAGGGCTCTGTTTCTGAGACTGCATAAGAACTGAGAGAAGGAAAAGTTTCCCTGGGTTGTATGGAGCAGATTGAGAATTCCTCTTTGTTCGAGTCAACCTGCAAGGTTGGTGTATGGGATGCAGTGTTCAATCAGCATTGAGGCCAGCTCTTCCATCTCCTTGGCAATGTTGGCCTGCAACGTTGCCTCTGCAGGGACCTCTTGGCAAATAGGAGGTGCTGCTCCCATGCTTCTTTCTGATGTAGATCTTTATGCATTTCTTGATCCATTGCAGATTTTGATCTCCCCGCCTCCCCTGTTCCTGATGTGTATCTTCACTCATCCAATCTTTCCAGTGCTGTTTCCATCAACAGGGAGGCTGAAGAGGAGTGCCTTAGACTCTCTTGGCTGGTGCTGGAAATGAAGGCATTTCTGGAACTCCTTGCTCTCAAGGAGACCCCTTCCATAATCACTGGGTAAGTCTTTCTATCTTGCTCTTTGGCCTGGTCAGGGGACTTTGGGAGCCAGTGTTGAAGGCTGTTGGGGAGGCTGTAGCTCCGGCTCAACTGGCAGCATTGAGAGATCAGCAATGGGTCTGTCCCCTGAGGGACCCTCGGTGAATTCCTCAGCAGGGGCTCCTGGAGATGTGCCTGACCTCTCATGTAATGTTCAGTCTCTGAGGGATCTGTTTCTGAGACTGTACAAGAAGTGAGAGAAGGAAAGCATTTTCTGGATCGTGTGGAACTTCTTGAGAATTCCTCCTTCTCCGAATCAACCTGCAGAGTTGGTCTGTGGGATTCAGTGTTCAATCTGCATTGGAGAGAAAATATGACAGGAGGAACTCTGGGGATGCAACTTCTAAAAGAATTTCTGGGCTTTTGGGCCCACCTGAACCCTGAAGAAAATTAAAGTCCTGTCCAAGTCCAGTGTTCTCCAAGAAGATATACCAATTTGCCTAAAAGCAGGCATCTTCCCTGCACCTCGGTTCCACTCCTTGGGGCTAGCTTTTTAGTTCCATGGGAGAACTTGCCATAACTAAGTCCCTAAGAGAACAGGTGGAATTGCCAGTTTTGAACTGACAAAAATATGTCATTTCCATTCTCCAGCACTCAGTTATTATCAATGATAAATAATCAAGGATAAAAGGAGTATTTTGGGAAGAGTCCAGAACAGCTGGTGAGGGGAGAGAGCAATCCTGTTGGGTTCACTGGGGGAAGGATGTGGGAAGCAGAGCCCTGCGGCCAGAGGCCTGAGTTCTCCATTCACTAGCTGGAGAGGGGAGGGTTCAATTATGTTCGCTTTAACTGGGCATGGATGTTCTCCTGATGGGAACAGGATCTTTCCACAAGTTGCCTGCCTCCCCTTGTGCCATAATCCATTTGTTAGGTCTTTTGATCAGGAGGTTTGGGTCATTGGCCTGTTTTTGGTTTTTTAAATTCAATTAATCATTATTGGTTTTAATGTACAGTAAATACAAGAGCAACATATAACTACAGTAACTTGTCCAGTGGTACAGTCTTATTAAGTTTCATATGTACCAGACAGTACACAAGCAATACATTTATTTATGTATTGACAAATCAAGTAGCCTCTCCACAGAGATTCTTAGGTTGTGGGTGGAATAAAAGTATATTGTGTCTCATTTTATGAAGGAAAAGAGTCTTGCCAAAAGTGTCTATCTTTGAAGTGCCTTTAAGTACCCTTCTGTGGTGATTTCTATAGTTGTTTCCAGTATTGGCTGATTCCTAATTGGGCTGCTGATAATAGTAAAAATACAAAGTCTCTGTATTTAAGGTTATTGTTTAAATTTGATTCTAATGATAACAAGGCAAGAGCTTGTGGGTGGAGGGGATTGCTGCATAATTTTGGAAATAATGTGAAACACCTTTTCCCAAAAGGAGTATTACAACATGGAGCTCCACAATACATGGAAATATGAGCCTTTCCAGCATAAGGGAGAGATGCTAGAGTTTATTTTGGCTCGATGTGATGGAGTCCACTGCCACCGATAGACAATGTTAAGAGACGAACAGAGATGGTTTGTAGTGACAGGTTGTGCCACATTGATTGCCATTTATTATCGGGTCACTGGCCTGTTTGAAATCTGCTTGTTGTTGTTTTTGTTTCTTTAAATATAAGAGATTGCCACTTTAATAATAATTAAATGCCTCCAAAATGTATCAGATGCTTTCACTGCAATTATATAACAATCACTCCATCATTACTTTGCACACTGTTCATCTCACCTCATCATCACCATCTTCTGGGTGGCTCCTGAGCTCCGGATATTATCCCGTTTCTCTTGCATCACAGAGGGAACACCTGTGGAATACAACATGAGACACATTATTTAGTTCATGGCACTGACCAGTCTCTCTCACTTGGAATAGGCAAAATAAAGGAAGAGATATATTTGGCAGGAAGCCCCCATCTCAGGCGAGATGGGAAAATCAATAGAGATGGTCCTACCTCTTCTATTCCTTTCTAATCTGATCTTCCAGCACATCCAATTCACCATCACCATCACCATTATCACCAGAAGAACTATGACTGAAGAGATAAGCCATGGACTCCAACTCAAGAGTTGAAGGTGTCCACCTGTAATGAGCAATAAGAGTTTCTCAAAACATTTTAATAACAGCCGCCAGAGTCTCACAAAACCATGGAATTGTAGAGTTGGAAGGGACAATTAGAGTAATCTAGTCCAACCCCCTGTGTTGAAGTGATCTTTTGCCCAAGATGGGGCTTAAACTCATGACCCCAAGATTCGGAGTCTCATGTTCGCACTCAGCTGAGAGCAGTAGAATAAATAACAAGAGATAAACAAGCGTTGCTAATCTATAACATTTGTATTGCAATGATTTGGTCTGTGAATGCCCTGTCAGACACACTTGCCTGCCCTGAATCAATGTCTTAAGCTAGGAATAGAAGAAGATAGGGGCAGCAGCAGCAATTCACAGGATCAGATCAGTCTTCAAGAAGCTCTGTGAATGGTCCAATCCTGCTCACAAGCATGCGAAAAGCAGCATTTATCAATACAAACACATCTCCTCAAATCCTTCATGTTAAGGGCCAGTCTGTGTATTCACCACCACAAGCACCTCCTCTGGATAATGTAGGAAAGGATGTATTTCTCACCTTCATCACTCTGGCAGATGTTGTGCAAGTCAAAGGAGGATCTCTTTTGATCAACAGGATTGCTGACCAGGCAGGTAAATTTGGAGTCCAAAGAACTGTTCCAGAAGCAGATATGGAGCTCCTGGCCATTGTCAGAAACCTGGTACTGATTCACACTCTTTCCTAAGGCCCTGTGTGGATCCCCTGTTTCCCAGGAGATACTGAGATCTTCCCTTCCAGGTGTGTGGCATCTCAAGGTCACATTACATCCATCTGGAGTCTTGGATTCCACTTGGTGGTGTATCTGTGGTGTTGGCACTGGCTCTGTGGAATACAAATGAATTAGCATAAGGTTCGGGTCCCACATGCTTCCCAGTACCTATGTAATGAAATGGTGCTGTTCCTATTCCATGAGCCAAACAGTGAAAGCAATACCTTACCATAAACAATGAGGTTGAAACGCTGTTCTTGAAATTGTGTCTTAGTAAACCAGATGCGAGTATTGTAGATTCCACTGTCATCCAGCTCCAGGTCTTTGAGCCTCAGTGTTGTCTCATTCACCCTGTCTAGCCGTTGTCCAAACCGGCCAGTGGGACTTGGATGGTCTCTGTTCCAATGGCTGAATTCCCCCCACCAATAGCTCAGGTCACGCTTTTGGGGGCGGAAGTCCCATTCCATTTTCTGCACTGTTATTCCTTTAGATACATTGGCAGGAAACAAGATTGATCCTCCCAGGATTCCCTTCACCTGATGGGTTGGATTCCCCACTGCATGGCTTAAAGTTTCTAGTGAGGGGAGGGTGGTGGGGGAGGACATACAAAGAAGAAGAAGAAGAAGAAGAAGAAGAAGAAGAAGAAGAAGAAGAAGAAGGTGAAAATTAGCACGTTTTTAACTCCTTATTCATCCTCCTTCATAAGGTTTCCAGAGCAGGTTACAATCATTTAAAATACAGCATTAAATACAGCAGCCTGCCACAAAGAAGGTTTCCTCCTGGGCTGAGACTCCCCCCAAAAGTTTAAGGAAGGTGAAACTACCAAGAGTGCCCCTTCTGCTGGTTTTAACAGCTGAGATGGTCTATGGGGAAGGAAGTAGTCTCCCAGGTATTTGGGACCTAAATGAAAGGAAGTTTACAATTTCCACGATTAATCGTAACTGTTGCCGAATTGTACATCAACCCACTTGAACTGATCAACTCTCTAGTTAAACCAGGCACCCCCAACCTTCGGCTCTCCAGATGTGTTGGACTACAATTCCCATCATCCCTGACCACTGGTCCTGTTAACTAGGGGTCATGGGAGTTGTAGGCCAAACATCTGGAGGTTGGGGATTCCTGAGTTAAACATTTATTACATTCTCCTAGCTATCCTAACATGGTCCTTTCCTATAGGAGACAGACATTGTTACAAGTACAAAGGTAATTCCAGGCAAGGAGCAGTGGAGGAGGAGAAAGAGTTGTGAGCTCAGGGTTCTTCTATGTGTTTTAGCAATGCACACTTACTGTACTCCTGCTTGTGTGCCTGTTAAAGGTTTCAATTCTGTTCTGTTAAGATTAGGTGTTGGACTACTGCGCTCTACGTGGGACTACCTTTGAAGGTGACTCAGAAACTGCAATTAATCCAGAATGCAGCAGCTAGACTGGTGACTGGGAATGGCCGCCGAGACCATATAACACCAGTACTGAAAGATCTTCTGAAAGATCTTCATTGGCTCCCAGTTTCCAAGCACAATTCAAAGTGTTGGTGCTGACCTTGAAAGCCCCAAACAGCCTCGGTCCAGTATACCTGAAGGAGCGTCTCCACCCCCCATCGTTCTGCCCAGACACAGAGGTCCAGCTCCGAGGGCCTTCTGGCGGTTCCCTCGCTGCGAGAAGTGAAGTTACAGGGAACCAGGCAGAGGGCCTTCTCGGTGGTGGCGCCCGCCCTGTGGAATGCCCTCCTAGCAGATGTCAAGGCAATAAAGAAATATTTTACTTTTAAAAGACAACTGAAGGCGGCCCTGTTTAGGGAAGTTTTTAATGTCTGATGCTGTATTGTTTTTAATATTCAGTTGGAAGCTGCCCAGAGTGGCTGGGGAAAGCCAGCCAGTTGGGCGGGGTATAAATAAATAAAAATCTGATTATTAATTATTATTATTATTTGATTCTCACCAACATTTGGAGATCACCAACCTTTCGGAGTCCTGCAAAACCTTTGCAAAGAAGAGAAACAGTTGCAAATGTGCAGCAACACTTCACAGGAGTGGAGACTGTTCCCTGAGGGTGAGTGGGGCACTGCCTTTGCCAGCTTCAGTCTGTCTTTAGCCATCTTCTTTTTTACTTTAAACTAGCCCTGGCACTGCCTCCTCCTTAGTAGTATCTGTGTTATTCTTGTAGCTCTTAGTATCGCAGACAGAAACAGAACTCGAATTAGTTGGCTCTACCTCTCATCGACTCTGGCACCACCCATGGTTGGGCTCTCTAACTTCCACCTTCGTCATATGTGCAGATTGTCCTACAAACTGAGCTCAATAACAAAGATCACTGTGGCATTGCCCCACCGTCATGGGGAACTGGGTTCCAGTGACCAACACTGCATTTTTGGTGAAAAATGTTTAGAGGTACTCTCATTTTCCTGCTCATATTGAAATATGGCCCCCAATGAAGCCAAACCTAGATTCACAAAATGTTGAGGGGTATGTGTAACCCTGCATCCCCACAGAAAAAAAGTGCTAGTAACCAGTAAGCAGCTTTCTCAGTTACTTCTCTCTTGACTGGGATTGATTGATATGCGTCTGTTCTGCAAGGAGCTGAGCTCAAAGTGGCTCACAGCAAACATTCAAAACATCAAAATACAGAGCATTGGAAACACAAATGTACGAAATACAGAATATGACAGTAAATTAAAAAATGACAGAAATAAACAATCTGGCAAACACAGAATAAATTCAATATTGCCCCCCCCAAAAAAAAATTGAAACTTAAGTACATCGATACAAAGCAACACAAAAGTTAATGGACAATGAAGTTTCTGGCCCTGGTCTTGCTACACTCCAGGCAGCCTGGCTTAAATGCAATTCAGAGGGGAGGGGAAGATGGCTCCCAAATCCTTCTCCAGATGAGTCCGGCAGCTGCAGGAGGCAAATGTCGGGGAGGATAACAATGGTCAGTCTCTTCCCCAGCCTCTGGAAACACCAGCTGCTGGCACAGATCTTACTGCTCTTCAGAACAAAGCAGTGCGCGACTTACCCAGAAGAAAGTACAGCAACATTCTGAAGAGGAAACATCTGCAAGCAAAAGCCATGTTTGCTTCTCTGCGGAAGTGTATCGTTGCATGTGGTTTGTGGGAGAGGAGCAGAATTCCTCTCTTTGCAAAGTTCACTCTGCAGAAGTGTGTCCCTGGGTGTGGATTGTGGGGGAGGAGCTGAATTGCTGTTTGCAAAGATTGGCTGTTAAGAAAAGTCTTCTGACCGATCTGGGCAGAGCCAAAGCAATGAAAAATGCAAGTACCGTATTTTTTGCTCTATAAGACGCACCAGACCACAAGACACACCTAGTTTTTGGAGGAGGAAAACAAGGAAAAAAAATATTCTGAATCTCAGAAGCCAGAACAGCAAGAGGATTTGCTGCGCAGCGATCCCTCTTGGTGTTGTGGCTTCTGGGATAGCTGCGCAGCCTGCATTCGCTCCATAAGACACACACACATTTTCCCTTACTTTTTAGGAGGGAAAAAGTGAGTCTTATAGAGCAAAAAATACGGTAGCTTTTGCAGACTGAGGAGGCTGTTACAAATTTAACAACAACAAAAACTAATCCTCAAAGGCCTTTGCAAAATCAGAGCAGTACAAAACTTTTATGGAAAATTCAGCAGAGAAAGCTCTAACGCAGCACAAAGTTATTCTAAGCAGCAAATATGTAATCTAAAAGCAAAGCATGTATGTATGTATGTATGTATGTATGTATGTATGTAATGGAGATGAAGCAAATATCAAGTTCAAAATGTTTGCTTTGCACTTCCAAGGGTTGGCAGCACTATTCTTTGGAACTCCCTCTTGGTGACACCAGACAAGAATCGTCACTCTACTGTTGTTAAAATATTTGCCTCCTTAACTTTTAGTCTCCCTCGTAGGGAAAATACCATATGTCTCCTTCCCAAAATAAATGATCTCCCACCCTGAGCACCAGGATGGTCTCTCCTTCTGTGTTTTCTAGTAGCTGGTATTCAGAAGCATTTGCTGCCTCCAATGGAGGAGGCAGAGGACAGCCATCCTGCCCAGAATCCCTCAACAGTCTTCTCCTCCTCCAAACATGTATCTCATCCTCTTTTCAAGCCGTCCAGGATGGTGGTCTTCACTGCCTCTTGTGGGAAGATGCCTCTCCTGTGGGTGGTGGGATCGTGGTAGTAAAGAATATAGATCAACATATAGATAGTTGGGTGTCCGATGAACCATGGGGTGGACAAAAGGTTGTGGATGTTTCTCATTGCCTAGATAGCCTGGCAGACAGCGCTGGAGAGGAATCAGTGGCCCCAGTGCATGTTGGCACCAGTGACATGGGGAAATGTAGCCTAGGGGTCCCGGAAGCCAAATTTAGTATGCTGGGAAGGATGCTGAAAGTCAGGACCTCCAAGGTAGCCTTCTCTGAAGTACTACCAGTTCCACATGCAGGGACAGATGGACAAGCAGAGCTGTGTGGCCTCAATGTGTGGATGACAGGATAGTGTTCAGAGGAGGAGTTTGGTTTTGTTCTGCACTGGGGAACATTCTGGGGCAACCTGGGTCTGTACAAAAGGGATGGGCTCCACTTGAATTGGGATAGAACCAGAATGCTTTAGTTTAAAATAAAATAAAAAAGGTGGCAGAACATTTAAGTGTGGGTGCCTGAGGACTGGGCAGTGTAAGTTCGGCGGCACCATACAGCAATTCAGAGAGAATTTAGGCAGGAATAACCAGCAGCACAAATATAAGATGGAGGCCATCTGGGTTGTCAGTAGTACATGTGAAAGAGATCTAGGGGCCTTAGTGGATCACATGTTTAACAGGGGTCAACAGTGTGATGCAGCAGCAAAAAAAGCCAATGCTATTCTAGGCTTCATCAACAGAATTATACTGTCTAGATCAGGGAACCCCAACATTTCTCTGCTACAGCTACAATTCCCAGAGCGGTTTATCCATCAATCTCTCTTCACAGGGAGTTCTGGGAATTGTAGTTCAGCGAGAGGGAATAGGTCAGGCACCCCCAAACTTGGCCCTCCAGCTGTTTTGGGACTACAATTCCCATCATCCCTGACCACTGGTCCTGTTAGCTAGGGATAATGGGAGTTGTAGTCCAAAAACAGCTGCAGGCCCAAGTTTGGCCACCACTGGTCTAGATCAAGGATAGTAGTAGTCATGCTCCATTCTGCCTTGGACAGACCACACTTGGAATACTGTGTTCAATTCTGGACACCACGCGAATCCCCGTGACGGGGTGAGCTCCCGTTGCTCGGTCCCTGCTCCTGCCAACCTAGCAGTTCAAAAGCACATCAAAGTGCAAGTAGATAAATAGATACCACTCTGGCAGGAAGTGTTGATAAGCCAGGAGTGTGAATAAGCCCTGAGTCACCTTATGGAACCAGCAGTCACAGAACAATACCACCATTGCCCCCTGGGGTTTGCCTCAGGTGCCAAAATGTCTTGGACCAGCCCTGCCCACCCCTCCATGAGTAATAATTGTTAAGGGTTTCAGAACTTACAGGGTTAAAGAGTTCTGAGTGATGTTATGAATGAAGTCTGAGGCGTGGTTACAGACACATTCGGGAGTGGTTTTACTCTGAGTGTTTCAGTCTGTGTTTTGCTCGGATGCAAGGCGAGAGACAAGATGTGTGCTCTCTCACCAGGAGATTTATGAGCTGTTTTACTGCACGAATAAAGACTTGGAGATAAGCAAGGCAGGCTGCGTCAAGTCTGAAATTATTACCCACACACTGCATTTGCTTCATGCCACTGCGATCGCTCTGCTAACCAGTCAAGGAGAGGCAGAAGGACTTTTGGATCGGCACGGACAGTTAGCAAGCTGCGCAAGGGAAGCGTGCCAGGCTCCATTTTGGCTCTCTTGGCCCTCTTGGCCGGCATAATAATTATGGTAGTAGTAATGGTAGTAGTAGTAGTAGTAGTAGTAGTAGTAGTAATAATAATAATAATAATAATAATAATACATAATTTTATAAATAATTTATTTTAGTCACTGTATTTTACTTCATTAATTAAAAAAAAACACTAACCAATAATAGTTGTTATTATTATAAGGTGCCTGGGTTTAAGGAACCAGAGACCCCTTATAGGAATTTTAAGGTATTATATATTTTAAAAAATGTTCAAAACTGTACAAGGCAAACTCATACATAAATATATAAACCACATGTCTGGAAACAGTACAGGAAAACAGTCCTAAAGCCATTTTGACTCTTTCAGTCGCTTCAAATATTTCTCTGCACGGAGGTAGGAAATGGAAAAGGCTCCCATTGTCTCTTTGTTCACAAATCATGTCTTAAGGGTGTGTCTGTGTATGAATAGGGTGAGACTGTGACCTGGACTCAGGAATTAAGTACCGTATTTTGCGCCCCATAGGACGCTCCGGCCCATAGGACGCACCTAGGTTTTTTTGGGGGGGAAATAAAGAAAAAAAATTATTTCCCCCCCAGGTGCGGGGCTGGAAGAACCAGGTCGGGGAACAGCGGGAAGGCGCGCTCTGCCTCCCCGCTGTCCCCCGAGCTTGTGGGGCTGGCGATGGGGAGAAGTGCGCTGATCCCGGGACTGCAGGCAGATCTGCGCCACCATCTGCAGTCCCGGGACGGCAGGCAGCTCCGCGGCGCCATCTGGAGCGGGGCAGGACTTAGCGCCCTGCTCCGGATGGCGGCGCAGAGCTGCGCTGAGCTGAGGACTGCAGGCAGCTCTGCGCAACCCTTGGAGCCGGTCTCCTGAGGGTTGCGCAGAGCTTCCTGAAGCCTGGATAGCAAGAGGGGTCGGTGCGCACTGACCCCTCTTGCTCTCCAGGCTTCAGCGAAAGCCTGCATTCGCCCCATAGGATGCACCCAGATTTCCCCTTCATTTTTGGAGGGGGAAAAGTGCGCCCTATAGGGCGAAAAATACGGTAGTTATCATCCAAAAAGAATAGCCAGACTGTCCAGGTAAACCCATTAACAGCCAGGTAAACCCATCAACATCAATAAAGATCAGGCTTACTAGCTGCTTTGCTTCTCAATATTCTCTGCTTGGCCTCTGTTATTTTCTCCTACTGATAGAGAACCTACAAAAGGACTCTGTGTGGGCTCTTGGGTACCCTATAAGGGAAAAGGAGCAGTCCCCCCCCCTTATAACAGGCCTGTACTGTTTCCAGCAACAGGAAGGCTCAAGAGGGGTGCCTTATATACTGCTGCTGGTGATGAAACCATTCCTGAGATTCCTTGCACTCGAGGAGACCCCTTCCATAGTCACTGGATAAGTTTTGGTATGTTGCTCTCTGTCCTGGTCACAAGACTTTTGGGGCCAGAGTTGAAGGCTGCTGGGTTGGCTGTAGCTCCGGCTCAACTGGCAGCGATGAGAGATCTTCAATGGTCCGCAGGAGCCACCAGAGAGACCCTCAGTGAATTCCTCAGCAGTGGCTCCCGGAGATGTTACAGATGTCTTGTGTTGTGCCTGATCTCCCATGTTGGTCTGTGGGATGCAGTGTTCAATCTCTGAGGGCTCTGTTTCTGAGACTGGAGAAGAATTGGGAGAAGGAAAGGATTCCCTGGGTGGTGTGGAACTACTCGTTAATTCCTCTCTGTCTGAGTCAACCTGGAGGGGAAGAGAAATTATGACAGTAGGAACTCTGGAGATGCAACTTCTTTCTAAAAGAGTTTCTGTGCATTTTGTCCCACCTGAACCCTGGACCAAATTAAAGTCCTGTCCAAGTCCAGCGTTCTCCAAGAAAGGATACCAATTTGCCTAAAAGCAAGCATTTTTCCTGCACCTCAGTTCCAGCTTTAGGGCTAGCTTTCTAGTTCCACGGGCTCCTGGAGAACTTGCCATAACTAAGACCATAAGAGAGCGGGTGGAATTGCCCGTTTTGAATTGACAAAAGTATGTCATTTCCATTCTCCAGAACTCAGTTATTATCAAGGATAAATAATCAAGGATACATGTAATATTTTGGGAAGAGTCCAGAACAGCTGGTGAGGGGAGAGCGCAATCCTGTTGGGTTCACTGGGGGAAGGATGTGGGAAGCAGAGCCCTGCGGTCAGAGGGCTGAATCCTCCGTTCACTAGCTGGAGAGGGGAAGGTTCAATTCTGTTCACTTAAACTGAGCATGCATGTTCCCCTGATGGGAACAGGATCTTGGCACAAGCTGCCGGCCTCCCCTTGTGCCATAATCAATTGGTTAAGTCTTTTTGGGTCACTGGCCTGTTTTTGTTTTTTCAATCCAAATAACATTTATTGGAGTCAATGAAAATACAAGAACAACCTATAACTACAGTAACTTGTACAGTGGTGCATTCTTATTAAGTGTCATATGCAGCACACAGTACACAAGCAATATTTATGTTTCAATCCAAATACCGTTTATTCTCTCAATGAAAATGTCAGGGACATTCTGAAAGACAGCGAGGATCTGAAGAGGAGGGAGGACAAGCTGAGGGGAGTAGAAACGGGAGTCTTACACACAGTGAGAGGGAGATAAGCCTCTCTCCCTCTGGCATGCTGCCTCTGGGCCATCTCTGCATTTAAGGTTGTTGTTAAGTGTCTGTCTTTGAAGTTTTTTAATTAGCCGTCTATGGGAAGTAAGGAGTTCCGATACAGCTGCATTCCAAATGTTATTTACCCAGATTTCAATGGGAATCTCTATAGGGTGTTTCCTGTAACAGGCTATTGTAAATCGGGCTGCTGATAATACTTAAAATACGTCTCTGCATTTAAGGCTATTGTTTAAATTTGAGTCTAATGATAACAAGGCAAGAGCTCAGGTGGGTGGAGGGGATTGCAGCATAATTTTGGAAAAAAGTGTGAAACACCTTTTCCCAAAAGGAGTAGACCAACGTGGAGCTCCACCATGCATGAAAACGAGCACCTCTCTCCGCAGCCTTTCCAGCATAAGAGAGAGAAGCTAGTACTTATTTTGGCTGGATGGGATGGAGTCCAGTGCCAGCGAAAGGTATTGTATTTTTTGCTCTATAAGACTCACTTTTCCCTCCTAAAAAGTAAGGGGAAATGTGTGTGCATCTTATGGAGTGAATGCAGGCTGCGCAGCTATCCCAGAAGCCAGAACAGCAAGAGGGATTGCTGCTTTCACTGCACAGCGATCCCTCTTGCTGTTCTGGCTTCTGAGATTCAGAATATTTTTTTTCTTGTTTTCCTCTTCCAAAAACTAGGTGCGTCTTGTGGTCTGGTGCGTCTTATAGAGTGAAAAATATGGTGATTTTAAGAGAAGCCTCCTCGTAGGGATGGGTTGTGCCAAACTGATGGCCATTCATTATTATTATCAGGTCAGTGGCCTGTTTGAAATCCGCTTGTTCCTGCTGTTGCTGTTGTTTCTTTAAGAATAACAGATTGCAACATTAATAATAATAACTGAAGTAATAAACGCCTCCCAAATGTATCAGATGATTTCACTGGTAGATAAAAATAATCACCCCACCATTACTTTGTGCACCGATCATCTCACCTCGTCACTACCATCTTCTGGGTGGCTCCTGAGCTCCGGATACTCTCCCCTTCTTCTCACATCACAGAACACCTGTGGAGTGCAAAATGAGAAACATTATTGAGTCCATGGCACTGACCACTCTCTGCCTCTCAGGATAAGCAAAAGAAAGGTAGAGGTATATTTGGCAGGAAGCCCCCATTTTGGAGAGATTGGAAGAAGTTAATAGAGATGGTCCTACCTCTTCTATGCCTTTCTAATCTGATCTTCCAGCGCCTCCACATCATCATCCCCACCATCACCGTCACCATTATCACCAGAAGAGATATGAGGGCAGGGATAAGCAATGGTCCAAACTGTCCACCTGCAACGTGTGGGGACATTTATATAATTTAGCAGAGTTTAAACAAGCCCCTGTCTGAGTTTATGCAGCAACAAGCGGGTTGCTAACTTGTCTGATTCCTATCAATAGTTATACCTTCCTGGTTGAATATCCCTTTCTGTCCCTCTTAAAGAAAACACACATCAATCTGAATCATATCAACATAAATTACTTTACTATCAGATTCATTCAGGTTTACAGAGTTGTTCCTGAAGGCAGGCTTAGGTTACACAACAGATATACTAGATTGTAGTGAGTCATGAGAAGACTGCATCCGAGCAGTTACCAGTTAACACTCCTAGCAGCAACTGACCAACCAGCTGACAAAACTGCCTGCCTCATAGAGGCAGTTAGTCCTCTCGGAATATTGACCTTGACTGACAGCTTTATATCCCACACAATGAACAATAAGAGTCTCTCAAAACATACTCTAATAACAATCGTCAGAGTGACTCTCACAGAATCATAGAATTGTAGAGTTGGAAGGGACAAGTAGAGTAATCTAGTCCAACCCCCTGCATTGCTGGAATCTTTTGTTCAATGCAGGGCTTAAACTCATGACCCCGCGATTCAGATTCTCATGCTCACACTCAGCTGAGAGCAGTAGAATAAATAACAATAGATAAGCAAGTGTTACTAATCCCTCATGTTAAAGGCTAGCCTGCCTTTTCGCAACCACAAGGACCTCCTTTGCATAATGAAGGAAAAGCTATATTGCTCACCTTCATCACTCTGGCAGACGTTGAGCAAGTCAAACGAGGCTCCCTTTCGACCAACAGGATTGCTGACCAGGCAGGTGAATTTGGAGTTGAAAGAACTGTTCCAGAAGGAGACACGGAGCTCCCGGCCATTGTCAGAAACCTGGTACTGATTCACACTCTTTCCTAAGGCCCTGTGCAGATCCCCTGTTTCCCAGGAGACACTGAGATCTTTCCTTCCAGGTGTGTGGCATCGCAGGATCGCATTACATCCATCTGGAGTCTTGGATTCCACTTGGTGGTCTATCTGTGGTGTTGGCACTGGCTCTGTGGAACACAAAGGAAAACAGCATAAGGTTTGGGTCCTATTCATCCTATTCCATGAGTCAAAGAGTGAAAGCAATAACTTACCATAAACAGTGAGGCTGAAACTCTGTTCTTGAAAGTGTGCCTTAGTAAACCAGATGCGAGCATTGTAGATCCCACTGTCATCCAACTCCAGGTCTTTGATCCTCAGTGTTGTCTCATCCACCATGTCTAGCCGTTGTCCAAACCGGTCAGTGGGACTCAGGTGCTCCAGTTTCCCATGACTGAATTCCCCCAGCCAAAAGCCCAGGCCACCCCTTTGTGGTAGAAAGTCCCATTCCATTTTCTCCACTGTTATTCCTTGAGATACATTGGCAGGAAACAAGACTGATCCTCCCAGGATTCCCTTTACCTGATGGGTTGGGTTCCCCACTGCATGGCTTACAATTTCTAGTGAGGGGAGGGTGGTGGGGGAGGAGATACAAACAAAATGAGTGTCATTATCATGTTTAGAGAAGTTTGAAAAAGCAATTTGAAAAAGCGCCTCTCCCGCTGTCCCCTGAGTTTGCGGGGCTGGCGACGGGGAGGAGCAGGCTTCTCCCCCCGCCAGCCTTCTAGCCAAGTCGGGGGACAGCAGGAATGGCGCGCTGCGCCTCTCCCGCTGTCCCCCGAGCTTGTGGGGCTGGTGGTGGGGCTCTCCTGAAGCCTGGAGAGCGAGAGGGGTCAGTGCGCACTGGCCCCTCTCGCTCTCCAGGCTTCAGCGAAAGCCTGCATTCGCACCATAGGACGCACACACATTTCCCCTTCATTTTTGGAGGGGAAAAAGTGCGTCCTATAGTGCGAAAAATACGGTAAGTACTTAACCCGAGGTACCACTGTACAAATGGAATCCCGGCCAGAAGTCGGCTGCTGCATTTTGGGCCAGCTGAAATTTATTTGCTGTCTTCAGGGGCTTAAAAAAACGGCAATAGTCTGAAGACGGATCTTCTGCAAGAAAAACATCCTGTTTGCTTCTTTCCGGCAGTGTCTCAAAGGGCTGCATCATTTGCAGAGGATATCGAAACTTGAAAAACCCAGAAAGAAAATTGATTCAGGTAAACATTAAAAGTAAAATGTTTAAAAATAAAATACTGGTCTACTTGATGTAGTCCAGAGAGTGTTATATCTAGCATAAATGTTTAAGAACAAACACTATTGCCGGTATGCACTCAGTTTTCTCCACAAGCCAGAATTAAACACTAGACTGGCTCCAATATTTGTATGTTTCTGACCCAGGAATCACTCTGAAAGAATATCTCCATTCCTTATCCTGATATAGCAAAGTGATGTCTGAACCTCATTCATGAATAAAACGATCTTTTAAATCTATTCAAAGCTGTCCCAAGGTCAAATCTCAGGGAAGCAAACAAGCAACACAAAATAATTTGATTTATTTTACGTCTTTTATATTCCATTTTATTGTAACTAATCCTCAAAGGCCTTTGCAAAATCAGAGCAGTACCAAACTTTTATGGAAAATTCAGCAGACAAAACTCTAAGCCAGCACAAAGTTATTCTAAGCAGCAAGGATGGAATCTAAAAGCAAAGTATTTTTCTATGTATGTATGTATGTATGTATGTATGTATGTATGAAATAGAGATGAAGCTAATACCAAGTTCAGAGAAGAAATTGACTCTGTTCCACCAACATCGTCAAAACCCTTTTCTTGTTCACTTTTAAAAACACCACTCTGCTCACATCATTGTTTTGTATTGTTCAGTGGCTGACAGGTTCCAGGACAAAATCCTGCAGGAAAACCTTTCTGCCCTGAGAAGCATTCAGCTTGACGTCACTTACCCTGCCCCATGTTTTTCTCCCATTTCGTCTACACTTTCAGGGATGATGATCACCCTCATCAGACGTACAGATTATCCCCCAAATTCAGCTCAGTAACAAAGATCACACACATGGAATTAAGCTGTTGAAAGCTTCTGCCGAAGCATCCTTAAAACCTGGTTCCATCGAGGGCGCTCTGGAAGGTGCTTCAAGCTCAAGAGAAGAGGCCCTAACTGACTGTGAGTAACTAACATCAGACCAAACTCACAATCTCTCTCCCCCTTGCATTGAGGGGTAGTAGTGGGGTTTGCAAGTAGTCAGGAACATACCAAAGGAAGAACACAAGAATATTCTGAAGAGGTGGTCTCTGAGAAAAATCCAGAATTGTGTCTCTGCTGAAGTGGTGTCATGTACCACCTGTATATCATTTTCATAATATTCTCTCTTAGGGCATTACATGCCGTAAACTTCATACCTGTGCACTCTTTCACAATACAACTCAACCAACCCACACCTAATCTTCCCTCTTCCTTCTTCAACTCCCAAACCTCAACTGACTTTCAAAACCTCCCACCCTAACTTTTACTCCACCCCTTGCATTCCCACTGGCCAATCACATCACACTCATTTAACCCTTTCCTTATGACCCACCTAGGAGGCAAACGCCAAAGCATGTGATGTCATTTTGAGCGTCTGTGCATGCGCAAGCGGCGAAATCCGGAAGTAATGTGTTCCGTTACTTCCAGGTTGCTGCGGAGTGTATCCTGAAAATGCTCAACCTGAAGCATATTTAACCCGTGGTATGACTGTAGGTCCTGCAAAATGAGGAACTTAGGAGCACAGGAAGCTGCCTTATAGCAAATCAGACCATTGGTCCATCTAGCTCACTAATGTTTAACACTGACTATCAGCAGCTGTCTGGGATTTCAGGCAGGAGTCTCTCCCAACCTTATCTGGAGAAACTGGGGATTGAACCCAGGAAGTTCTGCTTGCAAGAACTCTGCCACTGAGCTACAGTCCTTGGCCCATATTGGGATCAAACCCATGGTTAGCACCATATTCTAACCAACTGAGATAACTAGCATTTAACTTGGGTGTGCCCCCTGCAAAATATGCCTTGGCCCCCCACAAATCAATACATCCACATACATCATGCCTTGCAATGGGGTGGACTCTTCATGGGACATTCTGAAGTGGGGGCTGGATGGTCCACCCAGCCAGGACGTTGTGACTGGGTTTTCCATGCTGACAGAGTTATATAACTTGATAGCTACCTTACACCAAGTCAGACCCTAGGGGTCCATCTCATTCTGATCAATCTACAGCGACTGGCTGTGGGCCTGATTTCTTGAGGCTCTGGGCAGAACATCCACCATCAGTGACATAAGGCTGGTGCAGAAAATAATGCTTGTTGGAGCAAAAAGACAGAAAGAAATGGTACTCTAGCCTAAAAGGGAAGTAAGATTGAAGCTGGTGGGCCAAACAATGGAAACTGCCATGGTTGGGGGTGGGGTCTGTGATCAAACCTGGAGGGGCTGAACCAAGCAAAGTGAAGCCCATCTCACCTGACAAAGGACAGTTGTGAGGGGGATAGAGTCAAAAAGCTTGGCTAACTCTCCTGCTTTTGACTGTCTAAACCACAGGTAAGGCAGGAATCTGGCAGGTGTGCTGGGCCCGGGGGTAGCCTGAGACATGCAGTCCAGGTCTGGTCCCAAATCCAAGGGCTCCGCGAGGAGTCAGTCTGGCAGGACACGAGGCAGGAAACCAGGCAAGGTCAGGCACAGGATCTCAGGCAGGTTCTGGCAAATAGCAATGTTGCTCCCACAACCTGAGGCAGGGTCCGACAGCCTTTTATCTCTGTCTCGCCCAAAAGTGAGCACTCCTCCTGCGAGTACTCAGGTCTCTCCTTCTCTCAGACCTTAGTCTCTGCAGCTCGCGAGACGTCGGTGGGTTACTAGACCCAGAGGCCGCCTCAGCCGCCCCTGACCCAACCGGTAGTGGAGCAGCTGTAAGTGACGGCCCAGCTGGAGGCAACAAGGGAATCCCCGCATCTGGAGCGAGGGCAGGCTCAGGCCCCTGACTCGGCCCAGCTGGTGCTTGTTGCAGGGGAACCTGTGCAGACTGGGACTCTTCAGGATCAGGCCCCAGACTAGGTTCAGATGATGCCTGAAGCAAAGGATCCAGTGCAGACTGAGTCTCCTCTGGTTCCAAGTCCGAGCCCAAGTCCCAGGCCATCACAGCAGGACACCTGAAGCCGACCCAGGGGCCTCCTTCCATGTGTCCTCTAGACTGATTCCTTTGTGGTTTGTGGGCGATGCTCCCTAGTGTAGACAGAATGTGGATCCCAGATTGTAAGGGTTACCAGCAGCATTGGCTATTTGATGGGTGATGGATAGCAATGACTAGATGCAGGTAGAAGCTTGCAAAACCTGCAGCCTCCTTTGCAAGGAGGAAGCCTCAAGCGTCATGGGTCATGTGCCTTTGTCATTTTTTATTGGGACATAAGTTTTCCCCTCTACTTTCTCTTTTATAAATAGGCTTTCCAAGTAATGAAGTGCCAGAATCCTCACTTGTGTCGGGTGGATGGGATCCTTGCTAGCTGTAAACATTCCCTCGGTAGAAGCCATGGAAAGAATCAAATGGGAAAAGCTGGTTTGGCATTTCAGCTTGCTGAATTCAGGGATGAAAAACCGGAGGGGTCTAATCCAACAGACAGATTTGGGCAGGGGCTGAAAGTAGCCAGCAAGATCACTCTGCGGATCAAAGCTTTGGAGACAGAGGACATTGGAGCATGTAAAGTTTGTGTGAGATTTATTACAAAAGTGTTTCAAGATCACACCTTCCTCCTTTATGTATATGGTAAGTAAAAATTTCACTGTTTGGGTCTACTAGTTGTGAAACATAACATAGGATCTCTTTAAGGAAATTTATAAAACAATATCTGAGTATAACCAAACACGGTCAGGAAAGGGGGAAATCAGTTCACCTTCCCCCCGCCCCCGGAATAATGACTGAAATGGACATCCCAGAAGGTGCACCACAAGCAAACTTCACCGATGCAGCACAGGAAACGTGTCAGAGGCGAGAAGATGTGGTCAGATAAACTTCAGAAATAGATGCAACCTTAACTAGTATTTGCTGGCCTCTCTGACATTTAAACTGCAGGAAGAGGGTTTGTTCTCACAGGTTGCTATTTATAGCACAGCTACAACAATGGCTGATATCTTCTATATCTGAGAAGTGGGAGGAGAAAGCCAAGGGTGGACGTACGGCCACAGGAAACAGTCAGCGACCTCAACATCCATCTCTCTGGGCCCATCCATACCTTGGAAGGTGGAACTAGAAGATGCACAAGGGGTTCACAATCCATATTAAGGAGAGGTGTGGATAAGATCCAAGTCTGTCCTCTTTTGCATTTCCTGCATAGGAACTCAGAAAGCTACCTTAGGCAAAGTCAGACCTGTGCTAATGTTTCTATATCGACATTTTCTAAGAAGCAGACAAGGCAAACTGAGCCATTGGAAAGGTTTATTTTGACATTTATAAGAAAGAAGGGATCAGTAGCAATTATGTTCTCGCAACCTTTTTTCCCTGGGACTGTTGTTTTAAGGAGATCATTGCTATGCTCTTCTTTGGACCTGAGAGGTGTGTCTATTCATCTGAGCAGCTCAGGACCTCAATATGCACTGCTCAGGCTTGCACCCCAGAGAGGTCGCTTTGGTGCTGCTAACATAGTGATGTGACTTCACCCCTGGAGGGGCACTCCATTGTCTCTCAAGACAGCTGGACGCCAAACAACATCTCTTCTTGCAACAGTACTGTGAGGTAGGTCAGGTTGAATGACAGTTGGTTGCCCAATGCTCTGGCTGAGAAGATATAGAAATCCTGATCTCTGTGGGCCTCTACTCCATCAGGCTATCCACTGGGCCTTTTAGTTGTTGTTGTCATCACACAACTGGGAGTCAGAGAAATCCTTTTTGATCCATTGCTGTTCACCCAGAGATCCACCACTAGATCCCAGTCTACCTTTTGCCCACTAGACCACCAGCTCTCCATTCAGATCTACCCCACGAAAGCTCTCTGTTCCAGGGCTGAGGCAATGGAAGAAGGCCCAGTCAACCTTTGCTCCCAATAATTGAAGCTTGACCTTGTTTCAGTGATCTGTTTGGATCTGGCTATAGATAATTGGAGAATTTGTTTCAGGATTCTGATCTGGGGTTGCAGAGAGATTATCGTCTTCCTGAAATGAAAAAGAAAAGGAAAAATGATGATAGACAGGGTATCTTTTGTTTGTTTACATGGAAGAGCTAGAAGGGAAGGAGACCCACTCTTCAGCCAGGGGAAATTAGCTGTGTGTGTGTAAAACAGGAGTGGGGATCAGGCAAAAGGTAGCAACTTCTTTTCTTCATTCATTCATAAGATTTTTACCTGGCCTTTATCGTAAACTCCCGGGGTGAGTGGATAAATCTGGCTATTGTGGCTAGTAGCTATCAATAGCCTTATCTTCCTTTTCCATGGAATTTGTCTAATCCTCTTTTAAAACCATCCATGATGGTGGCCATATCACCGCCTTTTGCCAGGGTGAGTTCCATTGGCACTGAAGAAGTCTTTTGTTTTGCCTGTCCTGAATCTCCTAAAATCCACCTTCATTTCCTACAAGGTCTATTGTTTTGAGGGCAGATTTATCCCAATCTACTTTCTCCAAACCATGTATAATTTTAAACGCTTATTTCTCACCTTTTCTTCAACCTAAAGAGCTCCCCAAGTGCAGAGTGTCTCTGTTTTAGTCCCACCATGCAAGACCATATCGCTCTCACCTGGCTCTCACTCCCTTCTGAAGGGATCCATCTTTTGGGGAGCTCTGCGTAGTGAAGCCCAGGACTGACATACCCCTCCTCTCCTCTCACAGAGGCCACAGCTGCAGGGTGAGACATTAGACAAGTTTATTCGGTTGCACTGAGAAGGCCTGCCTTGCAGGAGAAAACAAAGGAAGGAAAAGGTGTTTGGGGCTATGCTGGCTGGCCAAAGATGGGCAAGGAAAGGAAGACACTCCCTACCTCTTTCAGATAGAGTCATCCTGCTTTTCTTCCATTGCCAGAGCCCCAAACCTGCTACCACCACGAGGAGAGGCACAACAGCAACAAACCAGAGCGGAGGACCTGAGGTGGATGATCCAGAGCTACCTGCAGGTGGCCACAATTGTCCATCAAGAGATAATTGACAGCAACTGCCTCTGTGCCCCATCCCAGGATAAACATGGTTAAAAACACCTGCCTTTATGAGCTGCTGCTGCTGCTTCTTAAGGAAGTATTTGGGTTCTGCTCCATCGTTATAAACCAATCCAGGCAGCACACACAGATTATGGGCTTTATTTTATTTCACTTCATGAATGTATATTGTTATGTACTGAGTTGAATAGGATTCAAAATGCAGCAGTCTGATTGGTCCTAGAACAATAGGGTCCAGAATGCAGCAGTCTGATTGGTCCACAGGAGCCACCCAATCCAGCTCCAGGTGGAAGTGAATCCGCAACCTGATTGGCCTACAGGAGAATCCCGGAATTAGCCAATCACGTGGGGCCCATTGTGTAAATAATGTATATAAAGCAGACATTCTGGGGGAGCTTCCATTCCTCCTCACCACTATGAGCTGAATAAAGAGCATTAAATCCACTCTTGACTCCAAGTATATTTCATACATACTGATTAATTGTTGGGAACCTCAAAGGGGACTCAATGGGTGACTTTGGGTGCCTGCCACTGCCCCTTAGCCTAATCTACTCCCCAGGCTTATGGGTATTAAATAAGGATGGAGAGAACAATGGACACCACCTGGAGCTCCTTGGAGAAAAAGCCCTTGCTGTCTTAGATGCCCGCAAAAACCTTTTAAAAATTTCTGCAGGTGTGCCCAGCCACATATTTAGCTGCATATACTTTGAGTAGTTTTTCCACTAATGCTTATTTTATCTGTGCATTATTAATAATTATTTTCTATTGTATGTACTCTGCTTAGAAATCTCTATTTTGTTTAAACTGGATAAAATACATGGAGACTTGCTCACTGTGGGTTTTGCAGACGTCGAGCAAGTTGAAGGAGTTGCTCCTCTGTTCGGCTGGATTGGTGACCAGGCAGGTGTAGGTGGGCCCTGAAGAGTTGCGCTTCCAGAACAGGTGGAGATCCGTACCGTTTTCTGTGAGGTGGTACCTGTCTGACCCATTGTCTAAGTCCCTGAGGGGGTCCCCTCTTTTCCAGGATACATCAAATCCCCTCTTTCCAGGCACCCGACACTGTAGGGTCACATTGCAACCATCTGGAGTCTTGAAGACATCTTTGTGGAGAATCTTTGGCTCTGGGATGGGCTCTGTTGAAAAACATATGACAAAAGACACATCCTCTGTGCCCCTTTCCCCACGAATGCCAGTAACTTGATAGAACCAGCACTCCTGCGTCCCTTCCTACGGCCAATTCCACAAGAAACAGATGAGGATGACAAAATAATTACTTACCATATACAGTGAGGCAGAGTTTATGATCTTTCAACGTTCCTGTACTGAATGTCACACGAACTCCATATATTCCACTGTCCTCCATCTCCAGATTTTTGATCCTCAGTGTGGATTCATTGGCAATTTCTATCCTCTGCCCAAACCTGTCATTTGGATCCGGCCGCTCCAGCTTCCCATCCCTGAACTTAGCAATCTGCACCCTTATGCCGTTCCACTGAAAATTCCACTCAATGAAGGCCAATTGTTCTGCTGATGAGACATTGGCAGGAAGCAAGATGGATTGTCCCAGGATCCCGCTCACCT
Organism: Podarcis vaucheri; assembly: GCF_965113315.1. Lineage (NCBI taxonomy): Eukaryota > Metazoa > Chordata > Lepidosauria > Squamata > Lacertidae > Podarcis > Podarcis vaucheri. Next base: position 1,726,267 of record NC_138754.1, on the reverse strand, counting down.
GACGCAGGGTCTGAGTCTGTGATGAGTTGCTTACAGCACCTTTTTTTGAGGAGTGGAGAGAAAGAATGGGAAAGGTGGCAAATCAATCAAATGTCTACTGGGTAGATGCCTACAGGGAGCCCAGAATCAAGCCCATAATCTTCTGTATTCTTATTAAATCTTGGTATTTACATAAGCTCTTTGCTAGATTCTGAAGTTCTGTAAACAACTATTCCCAACTCTACAGTTCTATGATTCTAAATCATTGTTGAATTGCTGAAGTAGTTTTAATTAGATTTTGAATAAAGGTGTAATTAATTGTTACTGTTTTGAATGTCTCCCTTATTTTCTACATCATGCAAATCGTTATTCTGAATGATGCTTTTTATGGTGTAGAGGGCACTGCGGATGAATTTTTGGAACCAAGCGGCGTTGGCCAAAAAAACTTTGGGAAGCACTTATCTGAATTAAAAACTTTGTCTTTTGAAGTTGATGCCATCAGTGAAATAGCTAGAACTCTTTCAACAGCACAGAAATGAACTAGAAGTCAGTGCAGTGAGTTAAAAATTGCAGGGCATTTATAGCAATGCTGTTATGTTTTTGAGCCAGTTGTACCTTCCAAAAGAGTCCTCCAGCTCAGCTAAACGTGATACTGAATCATTATCCTCTCTACATCCAGAAAGATTTAGCTCCCATGTGATTTCCTAATATCGAGACTGAACCGTAGCCTGGACTCAGGACAAAGCATGTCAATTCTGCAATTATGAAAACAAAGCGAGCTACAAACAGGGAGAGTCAGTAAAGCGAATAAAACTCACAAATGACATCCTAGAGGACAGCTCTTAATTTCAGTGCTTGAGAGGAAAACAAATCTGATTAGATCCTGCTATTTACATGTGAGGAATTTGATCCCTGTGAACCATGGAAGTAGAAGTAAAACTTTAGTCACAATTTGCTAGCAAAGGAGGGTTCTTCCTCCACCTCGAACTGCCATGTTTCCACTCAAATATATTTCATGAAAAAACTAAAAATACTGCTTTTATTGATGCAGCTGTTTATTTCATTTTTGCTGCTCAGAGTTCTACTTAATTGTGATTTTTATTTTATATGTTGTGGGGCTATTTGAGAACCTTTCAATTTTAAGAACCAGATTGCAAAATTTTCTAAGTAGAATTTTGGAAAAGGGACCCCTTTTGTCTAGTCAAATTCAAGAGGATTTTCTCAAAAAATATCACCAGCGGCCAGTTCCTCACCTTGTTTCCAGTTGCTAATTGGATTACAGTGGGGGGGGGAAATGTAATAAAGTTATGAGATGACAATGGAATGGTATAGGGACAAGAGAAGATTTATGTTTTTCTCAGAGGTCATGGATGGGTAGGAATGAAAGCTGGGTCTACCATTTTGGAAAAGTCAAAGTATTTCAATAATATTATGTTTTGTAATGCAAATTATATATTTTTGTTGTCATTCATTCATTCAACCCAGTAAGATATTTTTATTGTTATAGACTTGAAGCTTAGAAAGAAACCCAACCATACTTCGGGTTTTGAAAATGAACTAAAAAGACAGATTAGTGAGATTCTTTTCAGCCACATTGAAGATGTTTCTGTCTAACAAGATTCTACGACTCCGTGTCATCTTTATTTCCCCACCATTAGAGAGAAATGTTGGGAACTATCAGTCGTGCAGCTTTATATATTGCATAGTTAAAGAAACACAAGCTTTACGATAGACTACAGACTCTACAGCTAAGCTCACCCCTGATTTCTAGCCCATTCAACTTACCTTTCCTCATCCTATTCGCTTTTTTCTCCAGCAGTAGATGTTTGATTCACCAAAGGTCTCCATCTTCACAGCTCCATTGTCAAAGGTTTACAAGTGATCAAAGAACAGAAGCTGAAGTCGTGGTTACTACTTGCGGTTATGGAACTGATAAGTGTCTATCTCCTCTTTGCAAAGCATGAAAACGTACATTTCTGGTTTCCTCCTTCAACACCCACTCCCCATCAAAATTCTGATGTGTTAAGGCTTTAGCAAGCCTTGGTCAACTTACCAGAATAGGAGCAGATTAATGTGCAGCAGAGAAGAAGGGTCTGGAGACTTTTGCTAGCGCGCAACACAGCCATCTCTGGCCTCGGGTGTGGAGAACTCTCCCACTGCACACAAACCCTTCGCTGCTCTCTTGTTTCTTTAGAGTAGGCGGTGAGGAGTCGTGTCCTGTGGGGCTGACATAGAACTCACCAAAGAGGTTTGTCCCTTTTGGGTCAGCCCTTCTGGGTTGGGCCAAAGGCATAGGCACCACAACTTAATTGTTTCCCCTGGGATGTTTGTGATCACTGCTGCTCAACAAGCCACCCCTCCAAGTCCAGCTGAAACCAGAAAACTAAACCCAGGCTATCATGTGGCCCATGCTGGATCTGTACATTAAGAAATGATCAACTGAAGGTAAAAATAGAAACTAGGGGAGTGTTGAAAAAAGGAGGTCAGGGTGTGGAAGTGAACCCAGGATAAACTTCCTGCCTTCCCACAGGTATAGCAGTGGGAGAGGCATATGGAGACCTTTGAGGAATGGTCTCCTGAACCCAAGGTAGGGACAATGTCCCCCAGAAGCCTCCACAAACAGAAATTCACAGCTGATAACTTACTATTTTCACAGCACCACCATCATCACCGCAGTGCTTTGTACTTGTGTTAACACAAGTGTCTGTGCGTGCACAGATGTCCAAAAGCCCTCCACCCTGAAATAAGGCTTCTAAGACGTATTTTATTTCTATTCTATTGTAACACAAAATGGTTGTGAATAGTGGGGGGTTGTGTGCTGAGACTAGTTTTGTTTAGTGTGAACCGGTTCAGTGATTGAATCACATGGTTCTTATTTGGGAGTGGTATTTATGGATTTCAAAAATATTTAATTTCATAAAATTTATATACCGCTTAATTGCAAAAAAAACCCCAACAACCTCAAAGTGGGTTTACAAACAAAAGTAATAAATTTATCAATCATAGCAACTTAAAAACAGCTGTTTGAAACATTCAAAAATAATTAAAATCAATGATGAAATATTTCGCTGTTACATCGCATTTTGATGTATCTTTCTATATCTTGATGTTTTCTATATGATTTTTTTCATGGTTCTTCATTATACATGGTTTAATGATATTTATTTAACTGCATTGTTTGAATTGTGGAATGATGATGAGCATCACTTGGTTTTGAATGTGGGACTTCAATTGTATTGCTTGCATTGATTCCTTTGTCGTTGGGAACTGTAAACTGCTTAGAGTTTCTGTTGAAATGTGAATCGGAATATAAATGAACCAAAACAAATAATCAGTTGCAGCATGTATGTATTCTGCCCACTGGGGGAAATCTATCTACAAGACCAAAATGATTGGTGATGCCTCTAGGGCAGATGGGAGGGAGGAAGGAGGAGGAAGACCACCAGTCTGATTCTAGAACTCACAGGAAAAGCAGTGAAGGGCTGCAGGACCACAGACAGCTCAGAGCAAGCACCTTTCTCCAACAAAAGAGGAGAGGAGACTGAGACCTTCATGCCTCTGCTGCCTTGTGAGAACTTCAGTGCAGCCAACCCCCTAGCCTGAAGATGGGAGCTCCTCCTTCACTCCATAGCCTACCTCCTGGGGCTCTCCTGGACTGATGATGTGCAGCTGGAGGCATCTGCTTTCTTCTGGTGCAGGAAAATATGTCCGTGAGGGTCTAAGCTCTGGCCCTACAGGCCCTGGTGCTCCAGGAGGTTCTTCTGGGCATCCTTGTCCCACCACTTCAGACATACTGGTCTCCTTATCTTCCACTGCCATCTCTTAGCCCTAACCGGAACCCAGTTCCCTGTCTGGTGCCCCCACAGCGTCTGATTCTGTGCCCAAATCATTGCTGGATACAGAGGTCACAGTGACAGCCAGGAAGTAACTCCGTGACTTCTTCATCTAAGAAAGCATCATCTGAGTCCATGTTCTTATTTCTAGGAGTCTCAGGCTATGGACACAACAATCGGCTCCCTTGGTTACCTTTCAACGCATTTATCTGCACTTTCTGGCTCTTTGGAAACCATCAACCCAGTTTGTTTTCTGTTGCTGTTGCAACCAGCCCACAGCAGAAGGATGTGGCAGAACGGCAGGGAGGAGAGATGCTCAGAATATGAGATTTTCCTTTCCACTCTTTCCACGAATACTCTCTCTCTCTCTCTCTCTCTCTCTCTCTCTCTCTATCACACACACACACACACACAGAGAGAGAGAGAGAGAGAGAGAGAGAGAGAGAGAGAGAGCACGCTTTGTGGTTGCCTGATTCATTGTTTGTGTTATGAGTGTTTCTGTTTCTCTGTCTGTCCCATTGTTAAGGATTTGTGTTAAGCGGTTGTCTGATGTGCTCATTTGAACTGTCTCTGTTAGGAACATGTGACTGCATGTGTGCAGTTTTGTGGTGGTTATAAATGAAATTGCTTAGTTTCATTTAACATTTTATATATATATATATATAATTGGGAAAGATGGGGGGGCACAAGGAGAAGTGGATGACAGAGGACAAGATGGTTGGACAGTGTTCTCAAAGCTACCAGCATGAGTTTGACCAAACTGCGGGAGGCAGTGGAAGACAGGAGTGCCTGGCGTGCTCTGGTCCAGGGGGTCACGAAGAGTCGGACATGACTAAAGGACTAAACAGCAACAACAATATATAATTCCACAAAGCAGCTTAGACCATACAAAATAAAACCAACACCAGGTTCATGACACGAAAATACAAAAATGTTGCAGAATACAAAAAATAAAATCAAATCAAAATGCATTTCAACTAAAGCATAAACCAGTGTAAAAAGTAGGGTACATAAATAGATTGTAAAACATAACACAGATCACCAAAAGCGTATTAAGACATAAATGCCAATAAAATCCAAAAGTGTTCAAGACAGCGTGGAACAGCACAAACTCAACAAAAGTGGTAGATGGTATAAAACAAAATAGCTTCTCCGTGAAAGACCTGGAGAAAGTCATGCGTCTTGTACGTACGAAGCTATGCAGCAAAGCTATTTATCTTTTGAATTATCCTGAGACCTGCAGGTATAGGGTGGTGTACAAAATAAAATAAAAAAATAAATAAGGAAGGTGCTAAGGCACACTTTAGTGCGGAAGGAGTTCTGCAGTTCAGGGGCTGCCACATAGAAAGGGGCTCACCCAGACCACCACCCACTGAGCTTCTGACAGTGGTGGAACTGCCAAGTAGGAATGCAGGAAGACATCCTTTTCCTTCCTGCCTCTTCTTTATTGCCTGCACCACTGTTTCCGTTCCACTGCCATTCATCTACTGTCTCACTGTTGCTTGGATAACATTCATAATTGCATTAAGTCATTACGTTTCCCCACCCCAATCTTTTCAATGCAGGAGGAACGCAATGCAAATGAGGAAAGAACCGTAATCAATTGCAAATTGTTTGTCCTGATTATATTCACTGGATTGCTCCCCATTCCAGACATGGGACAAAGAAGTGGAAGCCAACAATTTCTTTTTCTGTCTCTGTCTCCACTGGAATTATTGGACATCCCTTCTGTCAAGAGGGCGCCCTCTGCTGACCTTAACACCTGGGAGGGTCTGTAAGGAAGGAGACACTCTTTCAGAAATTTGGGACCTCCGTCAGTTTCAGCACCAACTGAATATAATGTATTGTGCCCAGAGACAAAGTTGTAATAATGATAATGATAATGATAATAATAATTTCCCCAGCCACTCTGGGTGGCTTCCAATCGAGCATTAAAAACAATACAGCATTAAATATTAAAAGCTTCCTTAAACAGGGCTGCCTTCAGATGACTTTTAAAAATAGGATAGCTGCTTATTTCCTTCACATCTGAAAGGAAGGCATTCCACAGGGCGGGCACCACTACTGAGAAGACCCTCTGTCTGGTTCACTGTAACCTCACTTCTTGCAATGAGGGAACCACCAGAAGGCCCTTGGAGCTGGACCTCAGCGTCCGGGCAGAACAAAGGGGGTGGAGACGCTCCTTCAGGTCTACTGAACCAAGGCCGTTTAGGGCTTTAAATGTCAGCACCAGCACTTTGAATTGTGCTCAGAAACATACTGGGAGCCAATGTAGGTCTTTCAAGACTGGTGTTATGTGGTCTTGGCAGCCGCTCCCAGTCACCAGTCTAGCTGCCGCATTCTGGATTAATTGCAGTTTCTGAGTCACCTTCAAAGGTAGCCCCACGTAGAGCGCATTGCAGTAGTCCAAGCAGGAGATAACTAGAGCATGCACCACTCTGGCGAGACAGTCTGCAGGCAACCAGTTGCAACCAGTGCAGCCATTGTAAAACCCCTGTTACGAGAGCTCAAGTGCCTCAGTGTTCCTCCACAATCCTCTTAATAGGCTGACTTGGTGTTACCTGCTCAGACAAACAAACATCATAGCAACAGCCTCCCCTTTGCATTCTCCCCCCCCCCCTTCAATTCTTCATACAAAAGGCCTTCCTTTCTCTGTATGCCATGCGGTTCCGGTGTTCTGGAAAGGGGGTGCTGTTGTGGAGCAGGAGTGAGAGCAGAGAAAGGTTTCAAAAACACTCTGCACATACTCAGAGGCAATGTCCACTGTAGGAAAACAAAAACAAAATTCCTTTGTCATTCTGTGCATTATCAGGGCATGAACCTGTCTCTTATCCTCCTCTGTCTAGCTCCGTCTATCGCTCAGTTGGGTTTTCAGTTGCTCCACAACAACATTCACATGACCTCAGTGAGCATTTCAGTTTCAAATATTCTGATTATTTCAACTTTTAGTTAATTGTTTTTTTATTTAGTTACTTGATTTAGAGGGGAGCAACTGCCCCCTCCCCACCGCTATGCACATGTTTATTTATTGTTGCATTTATTTTACTGCCAGAACATGAAGAAATGCTTGTGGGAATTTCTGCCTCATGTGTGACCATAAGCACTGAATGTGGGGGGTGTCATTTGCTGATTGGTCTCAGGTAACAGAGTAGCCCATAACAGCCTAACAAGGAACTCAAAGTTTAAAGGTTTGTTTTTAAAAGGGTCTAGATTAAGGTTACCAGACATCCCTGTTTCCTGGGGACAGTCCCCGGATTTTCAAATCAGTCCCCATTAAAAATCCATTGAAGTTGAAAAGTGTCCCCAGATTCATTGGAAGAAATCTGGTAACCTTAGTTTAGATCAGCCTTTCTCAACCTGTGGGTCCTCAAATGTTGTTGGACTACAACTCCCATCCCCCCTAGATAGCAAGGCCAGAGCTCAGGGATGATGGGAGCTGTAGTCCAACAACATCTGGGGACCCACAGGTTGAGAACTGCTGGTCTAGATGGATGGTTAAATAAATAAATACTGTATTGCTTTGATCATAAGCCATTACCCTTAACATGAGATTTCTTAAATTATGGCTTCTCTAAGAGAACCAGTGTGGTAAAGTGGTTTTAGTGTCAGACTAGGATTTGGGATAGGGACGCGGGTGGCGCTGTGGGCTAAAGCCTCAGCGCCTAGGGCTTGCCGATCGAAAGGTCGGCGGTTCGAATCCCCGCGGCGGGGTGCGCTCCCGCTGCTCGGTCCCAGCGCCTGCCAACCTAGCAGTTCGAAAGCACCCCCGGGGGCAAGTAGATAAATAGGTACCGCTTACCAGCGGGAAGGTAAACGGTGTTCCGTGTGCGGCTCTGGCTCGCCAGAGCAGCGTTGTCACGCTGGCCACGTGACCCGGAAGTGTCTCCGGACAGCGCTGGCCCCCGGCCAATAGATGTGAGATGGGCGCACAAACCCCAGAGTCTGTCAAGACTGGCCCGTTCGGGCAGGGGTACCTTTACCTTTACCTAGGATTTGGGAGGTCAGAGTTCAAATCCTTCCACTTGGCCATGAACCTCACTGACTGTGTCCTTGGGGGCCAGCCACAGCCTCTCAGTGCCTTGAGGGGGGTGTTATTGCGTTATCGTTCCTATTTTGATTTTCTATTTCATTATCTTTTCTGTGAACCGGCCTGAGACCTCTGGTTATAGGGTGGTATATAAATTCTATAATAATATATAATCCACTTCACAGATTGAGTGACGAGACGGAGAGCCGCTTACTTCACCTTGAGCTCTTTGGCAAAAAAGTTGGGCTAGAAATACAATAAATGCAATAAATAAAATGAGAGCGCAGCCCTTATCAATGGGTTGATTAGGAGGTAGGTGAGGTTGTGGCTTAATACTCTCACCATTTTGTAACCTGTTGTTTTTTTATTAAATGTGTTAATAATTTTATAAGCATTAAGTAGCCCCCAAACAGATGAAACGCTCCCATTGCTATATCAAGTCACCTTCCTTTCATTCAGTTCCACACTCATCTCACCTGCTCATGCCCAACTTTGGGGACGTTCCTCATCGTCTGTTGTGATGCAGGAGAGTGCTGGTTCTCTGGAATTGTGGAGGCAATTTCTGCAGAGTGTAAAATGAAACACGTTGTTTGCTTATTAGGCAGATGTATATACTGTTCAACTTAAAATTACCCATGTAGTATATGACATTTTAAGAAACAATATATCATTCAGTATAAAAATTCAAATAAACAGCGACTATGATGACTGTGTGAAGAAATAAGAGTAACACATGCGTCAAAAGACCTCTATGACTTATATGAACAGGGAGGAAATTCCATAGTCACAGATTAACAGAGATGTTCCTACCTCTTTCTAAATACGTATTTCCTCTTCCATATTATTACAGAACATGCCAGAATTAAAATGAAGCTGATGGGAAGGCAGATCATCCACCAGAGTCTCTGCTGATTACCTGTAAGAGTCCGTTGAGATATAGCACAATAGCAAAATGTAAGGTTAAGTTGGCAAAGATATACAAATTGAAATCCAACCTCTGTAGGAGATGTGGTGGAGAAATAGGAACACCAATACATATGTGGTGGAGGTGTGAGGAAATTAAGAAATTTTGGATAATAGTACACAAGGTGGTTTGTTTGGTTGTTGCTGTTGTTTTGCTTTTGTTGTTTTTAAGGGATGGCATCCAATTTCGTTGCACTTGTGCAATGTTGCACTAGTGTTAATGACAATAAAGAATCTATCTATCTATCTATCTATCTATCTATCAAAGAACGGGACGTGGGTGGCATTGTGGGTTAAACCACAGAGCCTAGGACTTGCCGATCAGAAGGTCAGCAGTTCGCATCCCCGCGACGGGGTGAGCTCCCGTTACTCAGTCCCAGCTCCTGCCAACCTAGCAGTTCGAAAGCACGTCAAGGTGCAAGTAGATCAATAGGTACCGCTCTGTCGGGAAGGTAAATGGCGTTTCCGTGCGCTGCTCTGGTCCGCCAGAAGCGGCTTAGTCCTGCTGGCCACATGACCCGGAAGCTGTACGCCGGCTCCGTCAGTCAATAAAGCGAGATGAGCACCGCAACCCCAGAATAGGCCACGACTGGACCTAATGGTCAGGGGTCCCTTTACCTTTACCTTCCACAAAGAACCAAAGAAGATGTTGAAAATATCAATAACAAAGAAACCAGAGACATATCTCCTTGGATTGATAGATGATGAGATACCACAGGGGGAGAGAATTTTTCTATATGCAAGTACAGCTGCTAGAATAATGATTGCTGCTAGGTGGAAGTCACAAATTATACCCACAAAGGAGGAATGGATTTGTAAACTAAATGAATATTTAATTTTGGCAAAATTAACTGCTATAATAAATCAGTCGAATCAAAAATTTAAAAAGGAGTGGAAATGTTTTGATGAATATATGGCAAAATATTACTTTAAAAAGCTATGCTAATATGCCTAGATTAAAATGTGAAGTACTGGATGGATGAAAAATTAGTAAGGGAATAAATAGATGATTTGAGAAGGTTGTAGAAAGTTTATTGTAAATTGTATAATGTGGAGGAAATCGAGTGGGGGTGGAGGGAAGTGGGAGGAAGGAGAAAAGAATAATAGGATGGGTTGAGGAAATATAAATATAAATGTATGGGGGATGGGGAAGAAATGGTGTTGGCTTTGGTACATTTGTATTCTAATGTAATATGTGAAAACCAATTAAAAAAAGGAAAAAGGGGGGAATGCAAAAAATAATAATTGCAAACTGTGAGGTGGGTTAGTGACTGGCTCAAGGTCACACATGGCTATGTAGGGATTTGAACTTGGGTCTCTCAGGTCCAACATTCTAACCACTACACCACACTGGCTCTATGTCAACACGTTCCACTTTTATAGACTTAATTCGAGGTTTCCCTGGGTTACTCTGGCACAGAATTTTAATCTGGCACTTGGAGATGGGTTTAAAGGGGGGGGTGACTCCAAAGAGGCATCAGGGGAGCGGAAGGCGACCTGTGGCCCATCATCCTCAGCAGCCAGCAGGTCAGGGATGATGGGACCTTGGGAGTCCAGCAACATCTGGGGGACTCCACTCAGACTGCCCCTGCTAATGCCTCAACAGGGTTGAATCCATAGGGTTGGATTGAGAGTGAGTCAGGCTTAGAAAATAAATCTTAAAAGCACTTTTATGCAGTTTAGTCATGGCCACCTAAAAGCTCATTGGTGTCATGGGTTTACTCTAAGGGTGACTAAAGTGCAGATTCAAACTTTATGATCGGGAGATCATCCTTTAATCTGGGATACACATTCATCTCCATGGTAGGAATAGCCCGTAAACCAGAGTCCTGAAGATAACCGTCATAGGAAGCTGCCCTGTACTGACTCAGACCATTGGGTCTATCTAGCTTAATATGGCCTACACTGACTGGTAGAGACTCCCCGGGTTTAGGGTAGGGGACAAGATTGAAGTACTGTTTTGGGGGGACAGGGGGCAGGTGGGTGTGGGGGACTCCCTGGTCCTGAATGGGACAACTGTGGCCCTGAAGGACCAGGTGCGCAGCCTGGGAGTCATTCTGGACTCACAGCTGTCCATGGAGGCACAGGTCAATTCTGTGTCCAGGGCAGCTGTCTACCAGCTCCATCTGAAACGCAGGATGAGACCCTACCTGCCTGCAGACTGTCTTGCCAGAGTGACACATGCTCTAGTTATCTCCCGCTTGGTCTACTCCAATGCACTCTCCGTGGGGCTACCTTTGAAGGTGACCCAGAAAATACAACTAATCCAGAATATGGCAGGCAGACTGGTGACTGGAAATGGCAGCTGAGACCACATAACACCGGTCTTGAAAGACCTACATTGGGTCCCAGTACATTTCCAAGCAAATTCAAAGTGTTGGTTCTGACCTTTAAAGCCCTAAAAGGCCTCGGCCAAGTATACCTGAAGGAACATCTCCACCCCCATTGTTCTGCCCGGACACTGAGGTCCAGCTCCGAGGGCCTTCTGGCGGTTCTCTTACTGCAAGAAGCAAAGTTACAGGGAACCAGGCAGAGGGCCTTCTTGGTAGTGGCACCCGCCCTGTGGAACACCCTCCCATCAGATGTCAAAGAAATGAACAACTATCTGAAGTTTAGAAGACATCTGAAGGCAGCCCTGTTTAGGGAAGTTTTTAATGACTGATGTTTTAATGTATTTTTAATCTTTTGTTGAAAGCCACCCAGAGTGGCTGGGGAAACACAGCCAGATGGGCATGGTATAAATAATAGATATTATTATTATTATTATTATTATTATTATTATTATTCCTAGCCCTGCCTGAAGATTCCAAAGGGATTGGACCTGAGGCCTTCTTGCAAACAAAGCAGGGGCTCTACCTCTGTAAAGGTAAAGGGACCCCTGACCATTAAGTCCAGTCTTGGCCGACTCTGGGGTTGTGGCGCTCATCTTGCTTTATTGGCCAGGGGAGCCGGCGTACAGCTTCCGGGTCATGTGGCCAGCAGGACTAAGCCGCTTCTGGAGAACCAGAGCAGCGCATGGAAATGCCGTTAACCTTCCCGCCGGAGTGGTACCTATTTATCTACTTGCACTTTGACGTGCTTTCGAACTGCTAGGTTGGCAGGAGCAGGGACCGAGCAATGGGAGCTCACCCCGTCGCGGGGATTCGAACCACCAACCTTCTGGTCAGCAAGTCCTAGCCTCTGTGGTTTAACCCATAGTGCCATCCGCGTCCCTCTACCTCTTAATTCTAAAAACACATCCTCTTCTTAGATTTCCACATTCTTGTGGCTGGGAGTCCCACTCCTCAGAGACATGAATGGACCCTCCACTGCTGCCTTTTCCCTGCCCCAATATATTCACAACCCCCAGCAGTGATATTGGGGTGATGGGGTAAAGGGGTGCAATGCATCGTTTGGAGGAAGGTGCCATAAATTACTGACCTTCATCATCAGTTGGGCAGATGTTGAGCAAACTGAAGGAGACATCCTTCTCTCCAATGGGATTTCTGACCAGGCAGGTGAAAGTGGAGTCGCTGGCGTTGGGCCACCACAACAAATGGAGACTGGTGCCATTGTCAGAGATCTGGTACCAGTCCAAGCCATCTCCCAATTCCCTGAGGGGTTCCCCTCTTTTCCATGAGATGTCAAATTCCCCCTTTCCACACACCTGACATTGCAGGGTTACATTGCATAAGCCTGAGCTGTTGGAGACGTCTCTGGGGAGAATCTGAAGTTCTGGCACGGGCTCTATTTGAAGAGAAATGGGAAAGATGTGCTGTTTGCACCTTATGCCTGTCAGAAACCAGCAAAACACTGTCAATCCTATTCCATTATAATAAAATACAAGAGTCATGTAGTCCAGCTGCTTGCAATGCAGGCATCACAGCTAAATAATCCCCGGAAGATGACCATCTAACCTCTGCTTACCGTATTTTTCACTCTATAACTTTTTCCCTCCTAAAAAGTAAGGGGAAATGTGTGTGCGTCTTATGGAGCAAATGCAGGCCGTGCAGCTTTCGCTGAAACCAGGAGAGCAAGAGGGATTGGTGTGCACCGATCCCTCTTGCTCTCCTAGCTTCAGGGATAGCCGCCCGAAGCCTCCTGAGTGCAGCAGGAGTGCTCCTGCTGTCCTCAGGAGGCTTCGTGTTGCTTTTGCTGAAGCCAGGAGAGCAAGAGGGATCGATCCCTCTTGCTCTCTTGGCTTCGCTTCGCTGGAGAGCTGCTGTGCAGCTTTCCCCCTCTCTGCAGCGCCCCTTCAGCAAAGCGAGAGGAGAAATGGAAGGAGCTCCGCTTCTCCTTCCGCTTTGCTGGAGAGGCGCTGAGCAGAGAGGGAGAGAACATATTTTTTCTTGTTCTCCTCCTCTAGAACTAGGTGCTTCTTATGGCCGGGTGCGTCTTATAGAGCGGAAAATACGGTAAATTCCTCCAAGGAAGGAGAGTCCACCATCTTCTGAGGCAGTCTATTCCACTGCCAAGCAGCTCTTACAGCCAGAAAGCTCTTCCTAAGATTTAGTAGAAATCTCCTTTCTTATCATTTAAATTCATTGGTTTGGGACCTACCATCTCGAGCAGCAGAGAACAAGCTTGCTCCAGATTCCATGTGACAGGCCTTCAAATATTTGAAGATAGCTGTCATATCACCTCTCAGCACGGGCGTAGCCAGGATTTTTATTGGGGGGGGACTTTTATTAGGGGGACAGAACCAACATGATAGATCAGTTAGTTAAGTAAGCTGCCCCCTTGCCCCCACCACCTTGGCTACACCCATGACTCTCAGCCTTTTCTTCTTCTTCTTCTTCTTCTTCTTCTTCTTCTTCTTCTTCCCCCGCCCATCTGGCTGGGTTTCCCCCGCCACTCTGGGTGGCTTCCAACAAAATATTAACATACAATGGTCCATCAAACATTAAAAGCTTCCCTAAACAGGGCTGCCTTCAGATGTCTTCTAAAAGTCAGATAGCTGTTTATTTCTTTGACATCTGGTGGGAGGGCGTTCCACAGGGCAGGCGTCACTACTGAGAAGGCCCTCTGCCTGGTTCCCTGTAGCTTTGCTTCTCGCAGGGAGGGAACCGCCAGAAGGCCCTCAGTGTCCAGGCAGAACGATGGGGGTGGAGACGCTCCTTCAGGCTAAAGACACCCAGCTCCCTCAACCTTCCCCTTTATCATCTGTGTAGCCCTCCTCTGCATTCAGGACAGGGAAAGTAGTTACTTACCATAAACAGTAAGGCTGAAACTCTGTTCTTGAAACTGTGCCTTAGTAAACCAGATGCGAGCATTGTAGATCCCACCATCATCCAACTCCAGGTCTTTGATCCTCAGCGTTGTCTCATTCACCATGTCTAGCCGTTGTCCAAACCGGTCGGTGGGACTTGGGTGCTCCAGTTTCCCGTGGCTGAATTCCCCCAGCCAATAGCCCAGGCCACCCCTTTGCGGGTAAAAGTCCCATTCCATTTTCTCCACTGTTACTGCTGAAGATACATTTACAGGAAACAAGACTGATTCTCCCATGATTCCGTTCACCTGATATATTGGATTATCCATTCCATGACTTAAACTTCCTATTTGGGGTGGGTGAGAGAGGGGGGAAATAGGTGAGGAAATACTGAAATAGCTTTGAGCCAATTTGGAAGATAGAAAAGACCTAGAACTACCTTGCATGTCTACTCAGAAGCAAGCCCTAGTGAATCTAATGGGCAACTGGGTTTAGCATCACCCCTTCCACATTGCCTTGAAATAACCCTTCTATTCCTGGTGGCAGGGCAGTGAGAGGGTTGGGAAGAGATAGCTAGATCTGTGCTGCAATTAGGCTCTGAGAAGACATATGTTGGATACATTGGGAAGCTGCTCTAAATTAAGTTTACCAGATGTCCCTGTTTCCCAGGGACAGATCCCGGATTTTCAAAACAATCCTCTGACAAAATCCATTGAAGTTGAAAAGTGTCCCTGGATTCATTGAAAAAAATCTGGTAACCTTACTCTATATCCTATTTTTGGGAGGGTTAGGGATGGAAGAGGGCCCTTTGCGGGCAAATATACAGACATACACCCCACACATATACTATAGCATGCGTAGGCAAACTAAGGCCCGGGGGCTGGATCTGGCCCAATCGCAGTCTCAATCCAGCCTGCAGATGGTTTGGGAATCAGTGTGTTTTTACATGAGCAGAATGTGTCCTTTTATTTAAAATGCATTTCTGGCTTATTTGTGGGGCATAGGAATCCGTTCACCCCCCCAAATAAAGTCCTGTCCCCCACAAGGTCTGAGGGACAGTGGACCGGCCCCCTGCTGAAAACGTTTGCTGACCCCTGCACTATAGTAATGACCTGTGGGGTACAATGAAGCTTATGGGGGGGGTAGGTTCCCAGGGCATGGGGGGTGAAGCCTTTTTTGAGCAAGTGCCCCTATACCTTCTGAGAACTCTGATTCAGACTAGAAGCTTGAAGCATTTGAGGAAGAGGACTTTGAATGGGAGGAAGTGGGGGAGTGAGATTATGGAGCAGAGCCACCCCTTCCTTGCTCCCCACATATCCTGAGGAGGCAGGAGACCCAGAGGCTGCTTCTTTCCTGCCCAGGGGGAATGAACGGGGCACAGAGGAGCTATTCCAGAAAGCGGGAGGACATAGAAGGAGATGCCTACTTGGTGATGCTTGCAATGAGAAGGTGGTTCACCAAGAGGAAAGCTTATGCTCAACACTAGCTAAGAGAAATGGCACCAGCCTCCCCTTGGTCAATTATTTCCCCTTCACAAAAGCCTGCATCCCCCCCCCCACATTTGCAAAGAGTTCCCTCCCTCTCCCAAGGACTTACCAAATGAAGTACAGATCCAAGGAGTGAAGAGCAGGATGACCAGGAGGCTTCTGCTCGGGACTTCCACAATCATTTTGGCCAGGAGCGAAGAGAGCTTTGTTTTCAACCCAATGCCTTTCGTAAAAGGGCTCGCCCACACTTCCTCTTGTCCTGCGCCTAGAAAGTTGGGGTCTCAGCGGTTTCCCACTTGCGCGCTCCTTTCCCAGGTAATTCCCACTCTATAGCTCTAAATCAGAACAAACTGCGATCCCCAGGAACCCCGAGTGTTGCTTGCCCCGACTGAGTGCGCAGTCTTTCTTCTCCTCTAGAAGATGAGACCCTGGTAAGTTCCAAAAGAGTCTTCTGGTGCTACTTCTTGTCATAAGAAATTGTGCCATTTGCACGCCCGGAGTTATCAGTGGCACCATTTCAGCCTGAGCCAGGCTTTTAAAACTGCGACGCCACATCAGAACTTGAGTCAGACGTTTTGTGCATTTATCATAGCACAGGGGATTTTTAAAATATTCCGCATGTGGGGTTGGCCCGTGATGCTTGCCCCTAGAAATAAATCCATGCCCCCTCCCGCCGCAAATTCCTGCCCCCCACCGCTCAGCGCTAGAAGATTCTAGAAGACAGTGGCGTAGCGTGGGTTGTCAGCACCCGGGGCAAGGCAAGTAATTTGCGCCTCCTAACCCGTGGATTTCCGCCCCCTAACCCTAACCACCAGATGTTGCGCCCGGTGAGGCCGGCCCCCCCCTGCACCCCCCCCACGCTACGCCACTGCTAGAAGATGCTCACTGCCGCCGTCTCCTGCTCCTCCTCCGCTGCGCCCAAGACATATTAGAAGCGAGGTAATTTGAGACAGGAGGAAAGCGGGCGAAGAGGAGGCGAGGCTGCTGCTGCTGCTGCTGCTGGACCAGGATACCGGCGCTGGGCTAAATCCGAGACCCCCCCCCGAAATATCCTCCCTTCCCCCTCAGCGCATTTTCCCCTCCCAGGCAGGACTTGAAGAAGCCTCTTCAGGATTTATGGTGGGTGGGGCAGAACCTCAGTCAAGTATTTGTATTGATTTACTTATTTGGGGGGCATCTGCCCATGCCCGCTTTCCAGACGGTGTTTTCATTTTCCTTCTCCATTCCCGCTCTTGCTTTCCAGATCCTGGTCTCTCCCCATCTCTTCCCGATCCGACCTTCCTCTGGATTTTGCTCCCCCGCCCCCCTTTCTTTCCTCTGCAATTCCTCGCCGGTCTTTCTCGTCTTCGTTTGCATCTCATCTTTCTTTCTGTCTTTCCTTCTTTCCTCTCTCCTCTATCTTCTTCCCCTCTTTCCCCCTTTCGTCCCCCTTTTCTCTCCCGCCTGTCGCATTCTAGCGCCTCCCTTTTCCCTTTTATACACGCGCGCAGCTGCCTGAATGAATTTTTTAGTGTCACTATGCAAGTCCCACGACAGCGTTTCACTCTCCGCCACGGACATTTGTGGGCTCGGCGGAATTTTCTTGAACGCGTCTGCTGCATTAGTCATTCTGCGTTCAGTCTTGCCTGCTGGATTCCATTGTCTCCTTGCCTGGAAGCCGCGCAGAGAAAATACTTCTATTGCTAATAAAGGAATCCAGTAAGTTACGTCTCTCTCTTCTCCATGGTTTTATGTATGTGCATATATTTTTCTTTAATGTGAAGGTCCCTTGGAGACCTTTGGGTGACAAGCAACCAGCAAGATAAATAAATAAATAAGATGATTAGAAATTAGCTTAAAATTTTGCTCTGTTTTTATTAGAACTTGATGTTTTGAGACACAGCCACAAAACAGCAATCAGCATCCTTGATCAAAAACAGTGTGAGGCTGATCAGAGATAAGGGCTCCTTCTAAGAATTTTGTAGTTCCGCTCTGAGCACCCTTTTCCCTCTTCTTTTAGCTATGGGGTATATCTTAAAAAATAAAATAAAATGGTTACTACCAAAGAAAACTGTAAGCCAAAATCAGGCTGTTGCTTTTTTAAAGCGAATGCCTTCAGATCAATATAGAAGGCTGCTGTTTTGCATGGGGTTCTGTCAAGAATATTACCCACTATTCAGTCCTGAAACTTCTCTCTCATTCTGGATAGTACTCAACAAAACTCTACAAAGCTCTCATACGTAGATTTATTGAAGATAATCAAAGCACATGTAGAAATATTCCTCACATTCCAATAGGCTGTTCTTTGGCTGTGAATGAAGATGGTTAGAAATATTTTATGAAGTTCTCTGTGGAGTTCTGTAAGAACAAATGAGTTTGCGTATGTAAGAACTAGACTGAAACTAGATTGCAAAGGGGGAAAGGAGGCTTCTTCCCCTCTGGTCAGAGCCAATAGAAACTAGAATATATCCCAACCTGCCTAGATGTCTAAAGGGGGGGGGGGAGGCAGTGTCTTTTCTTAAAAGGGCAGTATTGTTATTCCTTCTACCTAATGCTAATACACAGATTTGCTATCACTAAATAACTGACCCTAGCCTACTTTCAAAATATAGAATATCTACTGTCTACTGTACATGAAGGTGGATAATTTGATGTATTATACATAGGAATTTGCACTTGAGCACTCTGTCATGGAATTTTATTCAATATTGATCCAGAACAGATTCCAGCGTATAGTTAGCAGAGTGAAAACTTAAACACATTGCAGGATTTCCAAAAAATAGACCAGAGACAATTAATACACACACACATTTTAATTAAAATTTTTAACATATCATTTCCAACAGTCATTTAACATACATTTTTATCTTATACAATGTTTTAGACTTCCGTCAACTACCTCTGAAGATTTTCCATTCTTTATCACTTAATCTGCATTTCTTAATTTCTCTGTTACTTTTAATTGTCCTTAACTAATATTCTCTTCATAGTCTTCCTTGCAATATTTTGCATAATCCTCCTTACAAAACGTCTTGTAGTCCTACTAGCGTAATCTCTTTATTACAATTGCTTTTCAGGTAGTTCAAATATTTACTCCAGTCCTCTAAGAATCTCTGGTCCTGCAGGTTTTGAATCCTTCCTGTTAGTTTATCTAATTCTTCATAGTCCATTAATTTCATTTGTCGCTCTTCTTTTATCGGTAATTCTTCTTGTTTCCTTTTTTGTCCCAATTATATTCTTGCTGTCGTTGTTGCATATAAAAACAATTTACAATCTTGTCTATTAATATCATCCCCTACAATGCCAGGTAAAAATGCTACTTGTTTTTTTAATAAATGTATATTTCAACATGTTTTTCATCTCATTATATATCATTTCTTACATTCCCACCATTGGGGTAAAAAGCTCCTTCTTTTTCTTTACATTTCCAAATGCTGGAAACAATATTTCATCCAGCAGAGCTTTACTGCTACCGAAGGCAAATGAGCAGAAGGGTCACAAATTCATATACGTTCAGAATTGGCCCTGTCCATAAGAAATCCAGTTGCAGCAGACTTAACTCAAACTTAGAATAACTTAAAGTCTAAACCTTAACACTATATACACAGAATACAGTGGTGCCCCGCAAGAGGAATGCCTCGCAAGACGGAAAACTCGCTAGACGAAAGAGTTTTCCGTTTTGGAGGTGCTTCGCAAAACGAATCTCCTATGGGCTTGCTTCGCAAGACGACAGTGCCTTGCAAGTTCCTGCGGGGGTTTTTTCCCTTTCCCCCCCTTTTTCTAAGCCGCTAAGCCGCTTATCAGCTGATCCGATCAGCAGATAAGCCACTAAAAGCTGCTAATAGCGCTAATCCGCTAATCCGTCAAGGGGCTTGCTTCGCAAGATGAAAAAACCGCTAGACGAAGAGAATCACAGAACGGATTCTTTTCGTCTTGCGAGGCACCACTGTACCACATCAGAAAGAAAGAAAGAAAGAAGTGAAACCCCGGCTCTGTCTGGCCTTATTGTTATAATCAGCATGACCTTGACAGAAAGAGATAAAAGAACCAGTTTAAGCCAGCTGTGCTCAGCTTCTCTGAAGGAATAACCCAAATATCATGAACCTTCTGCTTGCTTCTTTCACACAGAGAAGCTTCCAGAACCCTCTTAATTAATTAGAACAGGAAAGATCTCTACTCATCAGATCAATGCTTTTGGTACTATGAAATCAAACTGACACACTTTCCCCTCCTGCAGGTTGCAGCAAATTGTATTCTGAAGCATTATTACCTTTGACCTTCTGACAGTAGAGCTGTTTGACAGTGGAATTTGCTGCCAAGGAGTGTGGTGGAGTCTCCTTCTTTGGAGGTCTTTAAGCAGAGGCTTGACAACCATATGTCAGGAGTGCTCTGATGGTGTTTCCTGCTTGGCAGGGGGTTGGACTTGATGGCTCTTGTGGTCTCTTCCAGCTCTATGATTCTATGATTCTATGATTCATCAGATCAATACTTTTGGTACTATGAAATCAAACTGATACACTCTCCCCTCCTGCAGGTTGCATCAACTTGTATTCTGAAGCATTATTACCTTTGACCACGGAGGCAGAGCATAGCCATCACGGCTAGTAGCCAACCACTCCTCTCAGATGATTTGTTTCATAGAATCATAGAACTGAAGAGTAGGAAGGGATCTTGAGGGTCATCTGGTCCAATCCCCTGCAAAGGTGTTTCAAAGTGATAGATAAATGAACTCTGTTCCAGAGCGTTCTGGCTGGAAAAAAGAAAGAAAGCACTGACTATTCCTAGTAGTACTAGCAAATGTTAAAAAATAATGCCATAGTGTTACGCGACTTCCAAACATCTCAGCCTTCCTTACTGTGCATGCTCATCTCAGTAGGTCATCACCACCTTTTGGGGGGTCTCCTCTGAGGAAGGGTGCAGGAGAGCTCTCTTGAGCTTGCATCGCAGAAGCAGCATCTACAGAGCAGAACATGAAACCTGCTGTTCATCTCACGGCACAATGATAATAATAATAATAATAATAATAATAATAATAATAATAATAATAATAATAATAATAATTAATAAATAAATAAATAATTATTTATTTTTAAAAGATATTTATTAAAGTTTTCAAAGTATTACAAAAAGAAAAAAAACAAAAAAAAAACAAAAATAGTTAAAAACAATTCAATCTTTCGATAACTTATCTTTCATTTGCTTATTTCCCGGATCTCCTCACGCCTCCCTTTTCTGTATTCCAGTTCAGTTTGTTAGTTCAGCAAATCCCTCCCCTCTTTGTTTATCCTAATCTTCAATCTTAAAATATTATAACATTGGGTTTTTACCTATTAATAGTCCATTTTCTCATATTCCCTTATAACATTACAGCTATAAACCACTTAATTTCTATCCAGCATCATTCTAACATTCATTAATTTTACAATATTTCTGTAGATAGTCTTTAAACTTTTTCCAGTCTTCTTCCATCGACTCTTCTCCCTGGTCTCGGATTCTGCCAGTCATTTCTGCCAGTTCCATATAGTCCATCACCTTCATCTGCCATTCTTCCAAGGTGGGTAGATCTTATGTCTTCCAATACTTTGTGATAAGTATTCTTGCTGCTGTTGTGGCATACATAAAGAAAGTTCTGTCCTTCTTTGGCACCAATTGGCTGACCATGCCCAGGAGAAAGGCCTCTAGTTTCTTCAAGAAGGGATATTTAAATGCCTTTTTCATTTCATTATATATCATCTCCCAGAAAACCTTAATCCTTGGGCACGTCCACCAAAGGTGAAAGAATGTACCTTCAGTCTCTTTACATTTCCAACATTTATTATCGGGCAAGTGATAGATTTTTGCAAGCTTGACTGGTGTCATGTACCTCCCGTATATCATTTTCATAATATTCTCTCTTAGGGCATTACATGCCGTAAATTTCATACCTGTGGTCCACAACTGTTCCCAGTCAGCAAACATAATGTTATGTCCAACATCTTGTGCCCATTTAATCATAGCAGATTTCACCGTTTCATCCTGAGTATTCCATTTCAACAGCAAGTTATACATCTTTGACAAAATCTTAGTTTTAAGTTCTAACAGTTCTGTTTCTAATTTTGATTTTTCCACCTGGAAGCCAATTTTCTTGTCCAAATTATAAGCCTCCATTATCTGATAATAATGAAGCCAGTCTCGCACTTTATCTTTTAATTTCTCAAAACTCTTCAATTTCAATTTGTCTCCTTCTTGTTCCAAAATTTCCCAATATTTTGGCCATTTGGCCTCCATATTGAGTTTTTTCTGAGCCTTCGCCTCCATCGGTGATAGCCACCTTGGGGTTTTATTTTCAAGCAAGTCTTTATATCTTGTCCAGACATTAAACAATGCTCTTCTAACAATATGGTTTTTAAATGCTTTAACCTTGTCGTACCACAAATATGCATGCCACCCAAAAACGTTATTAAAACCTTCTAGTTCCAAAATGTCTGTGTTCTCAAGAAGCAGCCATTCTTTCAGCCATCAGATTGCTGCTGATTCATAATAAAGTTTATACCCTGCCCACTCTGGGAGGCTTCCAACAAAATATTAAAATACAGTAGTGCATCAAACATTAAAAGCTTCCCTAAAAAGGGCTGCCTTCAGATGTCTTCTAAATGTCAGGTAGTTGTTTTTCTCTTTGACATCTGGTGGGAGGGTGTTCCACAGGGAGGGCGCCACTACCGAGAAGGCCCTCTGCCTTTTCCCCTGTAACTTAGCTTCTTGCAGGGAGGGAACCGCCAGAAGGCCCTCGTTGCTGGACCTCAGTGTCCAGGCAGAACGATGGGGGTGGAGATGCTCCTTCAGATCTATTGGGCCGAAGCCATTTAGAGCTTTCAAGGTCAGCACCAACACTTTGAATTGTGCTTAGAAACATACTCTCAAGAGGAGCAAGGGAACGGCAGGCACAAATTTGGCAGTTAGCCTCAATCCCAGGTAGTTAAGGGGATTAACAGAGATGATTCTACCTTTCTCCTTTCCCAACCTTTTCTTCTTCCATATCATTATCAAACATGCAGAAGCTCCAACAGCACAGACGAGAAGCGGCAGGATCCCCCAGTACTTTTGTTGTCCACCTGCAACAAGCAATAAGAGATTCTGGGAATGCACTGCAATAACAGCCACCAAAGGGACCTCCTGTATGTGACTAAGAGAAGCAGAACAAATACTTGTATTTACACAAATTGAATGAGCCATCAAAACTATTGCACACCTCAATTTTCAAAACCTTGAAACCCAAAAAGTATTTGCTGGCAAATGTAAATGCACTATAAAATCTAATGTGCACCCTAATTTACATGACATAATTTGGCCAAAAAGAAATGTGCATTAAAAAGTTAAAGGACCCCTGGCAGTTAAGTCCAGTCACAGACGACTCTGGGGTTGCGGCACTCATCTCACTTTACAAGCCGAGGGAGCCAATGTTTGTCCGCAGACAGTTTTTCTGAGTCATGTGGCCAGCATGACTAAGCCACTTCTGGCAAACCAGAGCAGTGCACGGAAACACCGTTTACCTTCCTGACAGAGTGTTACCTATTGATCTACTTGCACTTTGATGTGCTTTCAAACTGCTAGGTTAACAGGAGCTGGGACTGAACAACGGGAGCTCGCCCCGTCACGGGGATTTGAACCTCTGACCTTCTGCGGCAAGCCCTAGGCTCTGTGGTTTAACCCACAGCGCAGCCTGCGCCCCCGAGATGTGCATTACATTTGAGTGAATACCAAAAGAAAGAAGAAGGTCTTTAGTGTTGCCCTAAGTTGGCTCTCCTGGACTACTTTATATTATTCTTCACTCTTGTTATTATATCTATTATTTATTGGTAGATTTATAAACCAAAGACTGCCAAAGTGGCAGACAATAAAATAAAACAAGATTTTTCTTTCTTCTTCTTCAGCAATCACTCGTAGCCAAGTAAGATTGTCTTCCATAAACACAGTTTTAACAATGAGTCCGTAAGTGACAGTGGAGGCCAATTCTGGATCCCCACGTCCTTACACAGTGGGGACATTGGTTCCCGGGTGGGAGATGATCACGGTGTGGATTTGCCAAACGTGTCTTCCTCTTAGCATGTTTCTCCCTTGTGTCTTGAGTTTGAGTGCCTTCAAAGCTCATGACGCCTTTGGTAAAGGCTGTTCTCCAACTGGAGCGCTCACAGGCCACTGTTTTCTAGTTGTTGGTGTTTATAAGATATAATGCACAAAATATCACATACTCAGGAAAAGAAAGGAGATAAAACCATTTCTACCATTGGACTGTTGTTACTGCATAAAGTGACAGTGTCCCTTTCCCACATCTTATTTTGAAGATTATTTTTCAATTGTCTGTATATTTATGTGAACACTTTTTTATTTGGAGAGCTGCATCATGGAGATCACATTGCAGAGACATCAGCTTGCCAACAAAGGTCCGTATAGTTAAAGCTCTGGTTTTCCCAGTAGTGATGTATGGAAGTGAGAGCTGGACTATCAAGAAGGCTGATTGCCGAAGAATGGATGCTTTTGAATTCTGATACTGGAGGAGACTCTGGAGAGTCCCATGGACTGCAAGAAGATCAAATCTTTCCATTCTTAAGGAAATCAGCCCTGAGTGCTCACTGGAAGGACAGATCCTGAAGCTGAGGCTCCAAGACTTCGGCCACCGCATGAGAAGAGAAGACTCCCTGGAAAAGACCCTGATGTTGGGAAAGATGGAGGGCACAAGGAGAAGGGGACGACAGAGGACGAGATGGTGGGAAAGTGTTCTCGAAGCTACAAGCATGAGTTTGACCAAACTGTGGGAGGCAGTGGAAGACAGGAGTGCCTGGTGTGCTCTGGTCCAGGGGGTCACGAAGAGTCGGACACGACTAAACGACTAAACAACAGCAATCATGGAGAAATGCAAATTCTGAAGGATAGGTGTGTTTTGGTTATCTTATGGGTCTGGGAACCAAACCAAATGCATTTGTCCTCAGAGACTCCACTCTAAGCATCACAAAATCTGGGTCCAAACCCATCATTTATAATTTGGAGACATAAACTTACATGGTGCTTTTGCTCGCCTTCACTGCAGCAGGAATAGCAAGCAAAGAACCTGAGTCCTGCTGGGGATTCTGGGAGTCCCATTGCAGGGAGAAGATGCTCTAAGAATGGCATGGCTCTCCAGATATCATTGCTGATTTCATTTTTGTGGGACCCGGGACAATTTCTCAGCCTAGGAATCAAAGAAGAAAGCAGCAGGATATCTTAGTTGGTAGAGCATGAGAGTCTTAATCTGAGGAGCAGCAACTCATAGGGTCAAGCATAGTCTGCATGCAGAGCTGTGTTGGCCCAAACCTGCTAACAAGCTTGCAAGGAAGGAGGAGTGTTTCCTTATACAATCCCTGTCTTGAGGGACTGCCTGAGTATTCACCACTCCAAGCAGAAGCAGTGGGTTATGAAAGGGATGATACATTTCTTACTTTCCCCACTTGCACAAATTTTGAGCAAGTCAAATGAGGCACGGTTTCGATCAACAGGATTGCTGACCAGGCAAGTGAATGTGGAGTCAGAAGAGCTTTTTCGCCAGGAGACGTGGAGATTCCATCCATTGTCAGAAAGCCAGTACTTATCCAAACCTCCTACTAAGTTCCTGGGGGGATTCCCTCTTTTCCAGGAGATAGTGTACTCCTCCTTTACAGGTGCCTGGCACTGTAAGGACACATTGCAGCCTTCTGGAGTCTTGGATTCCACTTTATGGTGTATCCATGGTCTTGGTACTGGCTCTGTTTTAACAGAAATCAAAGGGATTAGGTGTCAGGGATGTGTCTGAATCGAATGCCTAGGAAGAGTCTGACTCTGGAGATGAAGGAATGCCAGTACAGAGGGAGCCAGAGCCTGCTTCTGGAGACGAGGGGTTGCAGCCACAGACTGAGCAGGAGTGAGTTAGTTCTGCACCACTTCATCAAGAATTCCCAGACTCAGATAGAGCAGCAGACTCAGAGAACTCTCAGGCAGAGGGAGGGGAGGAGATAGATGACATTGAGGGGGTTGCTATGCAACCAGGAGGCAAGCAATGTTTAGAGGGATCTTTGTTTTATAGTGGGGGGGGGAGTTCAACCACCTCCTCCCCGAACCAGAAGAGCTGGAAATGTTAAAATGCAACAGAAGTACAAGAGAGGAAGGACTGGACTTTGGCACCATTCGTGTTGCGATAGGGGCGGAGACTCAGAGTGACCAACTTGTAGCAAAGAGTGGCAGGCTCGGAGCCATGCTCAGCAAGTTAAGTGTAAATAAACGTACCATAAAACTGCCAGAGACTCGTGAATTCTTATCGGGGCTTCCTTGCCTTCCTTGCCCCACATGCCTCTCGGTAACTGTGTAGGGCATGGACCTTTGGGCCCAGAGGCCAAATATGTCCCTCCAAGCATCTCTATCTGGCCCTCAGGACTCTCTACTGGAGTCCTTTCCCAGAGTTCCCAGAGCCACATATCTTTCCCAGACATACTCCCCTCATGGCCTTGATTTACACCCTTCTTGAGTTTTTTGGTCTGGCTGAAAAGTATTATTGAATCTTGATGATGCTCCTTGCTTCCTGGATGGAGGATGGGGGTTGCACACAAGTGAAGAAACTAGCATATTGTAGAACAGTTACGTTGAGACTCAATGTTCCACATGTTAGTTTCTGTTTGCCACTGTGCAGTCGGAGGGCAATTTCGGAAGATGAGCTTTATCAGCTCGGGTGAACGGAGATTCCAGCACCACACACTTATTTCCTCTGATTTTGTGCCCCACTGCCATGTGGCCCCTGGAATGTTGCTTAGGTGAGAATGTGGCTGTGATGGCCTGGGAATCGGATTCAGAGGCTGAACCTGAGGAATCCCAGCCTGCACAGGAGTTCCCGCCTCCAGGGCCAGGTGAACCGGGGCTGGGGCTTGAATCTGAAGCGCCTGCACCTGTGCCGGATCCTCAGGAGCAGACACCAGCTGAATCCGCTCTGGCTCCAGAGGTGATCGAGGACCCATTGCCTGCAGGTGCTCCTCTCCCAGCCCTGTCAGGGGAAGGTGAGGCTGCCTCTGGGTCCAGTAACCCTCCAGCCTATCCGGAGCTGCAGAGGCTCAGGGCAGAGAGGCGGAGGGAACTAAGTTCTCACAGGAGGAGTGCTCGCCTCCAGGCCAGGAAAGGCGACTCACCTGTGTGCTGGGACCGCCCTATGCCTCAGAGGAGATGAAGTCCAGTCAGCCCAGTCCCAGGTTGCGGTAGCAACATCATTCAAAACCTATTCCTGCCAGCACCCTGATCTGCTCTTCCGGAGTTCCTGACCATGCCTGGCTCCTTGCATTGGACCCCGCTTTGCCCTTGACGGACAGCCTCCAGACCCTCGACCCAGGACCAGACTCAGACCATGTCACACGGTACCCCCACCCCCACCCCAGGACCAGCACAGTGGCTCTCAGGCTGAAAAAGGTTCCTCATCATATTTCATGGTCTTCCCATTCTATGCTCAGCTCCACTACAAACTGACAAAGATGGTGAAATCATTACTTGCCATAAACAGTGAGGATGAAGTGGTGTTCTTGGAACTGTGCAGCATTAAACCAGGTACGAGCTTCATAGAGCCCACCGTGCTCCATTGTTAGGTTCTCGATCCTCAGTGTGGTCTCATCAACCATTGCCAAGTTCTTGATCCTCAATGCGACGGCATCCCCAGTTTCCATCAGTTGTTCATACTGGCTCCTGAAATTTGACTGATCCAGTTTTCCATCCCTGAACTCACCAAGCAGGTATGGATCCCCAGATGTGGGGTGGAAGGCCCATTCAATTTTGACCACTTTTTTGGCTGAGGGTGCATTTAAAGAAAGGAATACCGATCCTCCCAGGATCCCATTCACATGATAGGTCGGATCCTCTGCTGCTTGACTGCCTATTGGGGCAGGGGAGGAGGGGGGAAATGAACAAGGACATGGGTTAGCACCAATCACTCCTCACTCTCATCACCACCATTGTCTGAGCCATAGGAAGAGCTACAATGGTAGAGAATGTTAGAATTCCTGCTCTGTGATTGCAGTCATGGGATTGTTGTCTGTTACATGAAGATATATGTTTTGACTCCACAGAGTGGGAAGTGACGGAGACAGGATGTTTGTGTTACTGTGTTCTGTGAAGTGGGACCATTGTCCTTTCTTTTTTCTCTTTGCTGTCTGATGCTAGAGAGAGAGGGAGCCATGTTGCAGTGCTCTGTGTGGGTTTATATGTAAATAAAGTAGATTAGCCAAAATGCTGAGTTGCTGAGGCCTGTCACATGAACTGCACAGACTCTGCGGATCCCTAAGTCTGCTGATGTCTGTTGGCATCGGTCTCCATGATGTTCAGGCAGAAGAAAGCTTTTGAAGCTCCCGAACGAACTACCAGGAGGGAGAGAACATGCCAGTCGGGCATATGACTCTGCCAGGGTCCTACTCAAGTGTAGGACAAGCTACTGACAGAGAAATGGGTGGTGAAGGCAGAGTAGGAGTTATTGGTTTCTTTTCTTCTTGTTTTTATTATGCATTTTGTGTTCTTATCTTGTATTTTTATGCTGTTTTTTTTATGGAATTCTACTCAATATTGATCCAGAGTAGATTCCAATGTATAGTTAGCAGAGCAACAACTTAAACATGTTGCAGGATTCCCAGAAATAGACTAGAGGCAATTATTATTCCATCCAGCAGAACTTTACTGCTACTGAAGGCAAATGAGCAATAAACCTCTTGAATTAATTAGAATAGGAAAGATCTCTACACATCAGATCCATATTTTCTGCACTAAAAATGCACACTGACTATTTTGCCCTGAGGTCTTCAGATGAAGGGCAGTATACAATTATTATTATTATTATTATTATTATTAGGCCCCATGCTGGTATATGCACTCTCAGTAGAAGCCCAAATGTCCTGTTTCCACAGGTTCAGGCTGGCAAGAATCCACAGCAAGGCTACAAGCACACAGTTCAGATAAGGAGGAACAGGCAAGCTTAAGAGTAGCCCACAGTCTGGTTGAAGCGAAGCAACTGAGGCAAAGGCACAGATAAGTTGTACTGCAAGATCTGGCCACACCGAGGCAGCAGTTCAGGCAAGAACATAGGCAAAGGCACGGCTAAGAGGCATGGCCACAGGGAGGCAGTGCAGGAAAAGATCAGGGTTGTAAGGGAAGCGTCTTTTCAGCAGCTCTCTCTGCCTCCTCTTGAGGGTTTTAAGGCAGAGTTGCCAGAACTCCCATCCAGGCACCGCTGAGGTCCTCCTCATAAATAGCCCTTTACTCAAAAGGAGCCCTGCTCTGCAGCCAAGCACTCCTAGGCATGCAGAAGAGGGGGACGGGACCAGTGGCGTAGCGTGGGTTGTCAGCACCCGGGGCAAGGCAAGTCATTTGCGCCCCCTAACCCGTGGATTTGCGCCCCCTAACCCTAACCCCCAGATGTTGCGCCCGGTGTGGCCGGCCCCCCTGCACCCCCCACGCTACGCCACTGGACGGGACACCTTTTTGTTGTTCCCTCCCAGGACTGTCCCACCTCTCCGGAGGATGAGTCAGATTAGTCCCTTCTACTGATTGTGATGATCTTATTCTGCCTCTTAAGATTCCATCACTCCCAGGGGCTTAGGGGCTGTTCTGCCTCCTCTTCCTTATTTCTTCTTTGATGGTCCCAGGTCCTGCTTGAACATTGTTCTCAGATATTCCTGAGTGCTAGAAATTTCTGGGAGCTCCAGATCATCCTCATCCAAATGCTTCTTGGAACAAGGGTTGTCTAGTACTGCATCCACAGGACACCAAATATGCTGATGCTGACGAGCTCTTTCCAGGCATCCTGCCCAAGGACTCACAAGAACTTAAAATATATTCATAGAGTCATAGACTGGACTCATCTAGTCCAACCCCCTGCAATGCAGGAATCTCAGCTAAAGAAACCCTGGTAGATGGCCACCCAACATCTACTTTAAAACCTTGAATGAAGCAGAGTCCACAACTGTCACAGAGTTCTTCCTAATGTTTAGTTGGTACAAACTGGCTTATAATTTGAAGCCTACATCAAAAGGCAATGTGTCCTTTTCCCACAGCTCCCTTTTATATTTGTACAAATGACCACAATCAGAGGGATGTTCAGCAGTGATTAGGCGTCACAGCACAGTCTAGAAGTTGTTCCCAACAATGCAAGGAAGGGGATGCAGGATCTCTTCAAGAGCACAGCTTTGCGGGGAGGAGTTCAGGCGCAGAGAGGGTTTTATCAGTGAGCCATGCTTAGCAATTCCATGCAAATTAGCAACAGGGAACCAGTAACGAACTTTATCATTGTCAATTATTTACCCCTTCGGAACAAAACAGACTTACAACGTTTCTGTGGCTTGAGAGGCTTGAAAGCTGTACAAGTCCTGAAGGACTTACCAAAGGAAGAGAAGATTAACAGCTTGAATAAGAGAAGGATCTTGAGGCTTCTGCACATGTCTTCATTAACTTTTCTGTCTGATTGTGGAGGAAGACTCAGGTATGGCTGCTGGTGAGACAAGAGCAGAGTTGATCTTCTCAGCTTGCAGACTGATAGTTGGCCTCTGACATCCCGGCAACAACACAAAGCAGACATTGGTAATATCAACAATAAGCAGCTACAATTATCTTTAGTTCTCTCTGAGAGTGATTCTTGCTCTTTCCTCTCTTCTTGCACATTTCTGTGTGCTCTGGCTTCTGTCACAGTGTTTCTGTTGCGTCAGTGGTGGTTTAGTCCTTCTGGCCACATGACCCAGAAAGCTGTCTGTGGACAAACACCAGGTTCTTCAGCCAATAAAGTGAGATGAGCGCCGCAACCCCATAGTCGCCTTTGACTGGACTTAACCATCCAGGGGTCCTTTACCTTAATCTTTACCTTTACCTTTTTTTAACTTTAGTTCTCTCTAAGAGTGATTCTTACTCGGCCGTTACCATTTTTAAAAATGTTGGCACCACATTTATAAGCTGGCCAGAAACACACCCACACACCTCGTGAGGGATAGGATACCCCTTGCCAGGCTCAAATTTATCAATGCTATTTTTACTCTCTGCCTGTGACATTTCAGTCATTTTGAGAGCTGTTTCTTGGAAGGGAGGCAGGAGGAGCTCATTTGGAGCAATGCCATTATAAGGGACAGACTGGATTTCTTTGTCTCTCACCTTGATGTTTGAATAAACTCATTTTTATTTAAATTTATTGAATAAACTCACTTTATTTAAAGACACTCTATGTTTTTCCTTGCTTCATGCTCCCACAGGGTTGGGGTTGGGGAATAGAATTCCCTGGACCTGACACAGACAGAAGACCATCCATACCTGCCTCTCCTTTTGCCAGGTGTCAATGACTTACCTGTGACCTGTGAACTTACCTGTCACTCTATCTGATGTTCTTCCTTTTAATGATGTATTTCTGGTGTATGACTGACGCTCCTGTTGGGCAGACCACGTGGAGATAGTATAACATTCTGATTTTCCTTTGTTCTGGATTCTCCTCCCTCCTGTGTCCTGAGTGGGGACCCTGTTGCAATACTTTCCCATTTCCAAATACTGTAATAAAGATCAGTCTTACTAGACGCTTTGCTCTTGTACTCTGGCTGGCCTCCGTTTCTTTCCCTCCAACTGACAGAGACCTTTCAAAGGACTTTACAGGCCTTTGGAAACCTCATATGGGAGCTAGAGGATTTTCTTAAAACAGACTAACCACAAAACAGTATTTAATAAAGGAGACATGCTTTAGTTATTTTATTAAAATCAACAAACCTTTTCTCGGAGATGTTTATTATTTACTTCTTCAATGACTACCAGTCTTTAACAGCAACGGCGGTTCGAATCCCCGCGACAGGGTGAACTCCCGTTGCTCTGTCCCAGCTCCTGTCAATCTAGCAGTTAAAAAGCAAGTATCAACTGCTAGATTTGTCTCCATTGTCTCCAGTGTGCGCAGGTCGAGGGTGTGACTGGGGGCTTAAGAAGCGGGGTCAGTGCGGTGGGGAGGTGCAGCAGAGGTCTGGGGTAATAATAATAATAATAATAATAATAATAATAATAATAATAATTTATTAATTGTACCCCGCCCATCTGGTTGGGTTTCCCCAGCCACTCTGGGCGGCTTCCAACAAAGACCAAAAATACACAAAAATGTCACACATTAAAAATTTCCCTGAACAGGGCTGCCTTCAGATGTCTTCTGAATGTCAGATAGTTGTTTATTTCCTTGACATCTGATGGGAGGGTGTTCCACAGGACGGGCACCACCACCGAGAAGGCCCTCTGCCTGGTTCCCTGTAGCTTTGCTTCTCGCAATGAGGGAACCGCCAGAAGGCCCTCGGCGCTGGACCTCAGCGTCCGGGCAGAACAATGGCGGTGGAGACGCTCCTTCAGGTATTCTGGGCCTTTGAGGCTGTTTAGGGCTTTAAAGGTCAGCACCAACACTTTGAATTGTGCTCAGAAACGTATTGGGTGCCAGTGTAGGTCTTTCAGGGCCAGTGTTATATGATCTTGGCGGCCACTCTCAGTCACCAGTCTAGTTGCCACATTCTGGGTTAGTTGTAGTTTCTGGGACACCTTCAAAGGTAGTCACATGTAGAAGGCATTGCAGTAGTCCAAGCGGGAGATAGCCAAAGCATGTACCATTCTGGTGAGACAGTCTGTGGGCAGGTAGGGTCTCAGCCTGCATACCAGATGGAGCTGATAGACAGCTGCCCCAGACACAGAATTGACCTGCGCCCAAAATGACTCCCAGGCTGCACACCTGGTCCTTCAGGGGCACAGTTACCCCATTCAGGACCAGGGAGTCCCTCACACCTGCCTGCCCCTGCTCCGCCCCCCTCAAAAGCAGTTATTCTGTCTTGTTAGGATTCAACCTCAATCTATTAGCCACCATCCATCTTACAACCACCTCCAGCACTCAAACAGGACATTCACCACCTTCACTGGTGTGTGGCCCACAGGTTCTCTTGAAGCCCACTTGGTCTGAGAGGGTGGACTGCCATGGGCTAATTTCTAGTTCTGGGTAGGGCTGTTTTTCTCATGCAGCTTGTGCTTTTCCCATCCCCAGTGCTGAAACAACAATCTGCTGCCTCTTTAATTTGGCTCAAGGAATTGCATGGCCTGTGTGTGTGACGACTTTGGGCAGACTGAAATAAAAATATACAAAACCTCATGGATATTATTAACCACAATCTTTGTACACCTTTACCATCAGGCAATGACAACATTCTTCAAAGGGTTATTTTACCAAATGTTATTGAGACAAATAGCACAGTACATAGCATGGTGTCCAACATACACACTGTAAAGTCTCGTGAGATCTAGAGCAGGGACCAGATATGATACAATGACCAGCTAATTAATGCACGGTTGGTTTCTGTGGTCCTACAGCACCTTGAGCTGGGCTGGGAAGTCCAGATACTTGGCTTTCTACACTTCAGCAGTCACAGACCTAAATCTATACCCAGAACTCATTGAAGATCACTCCCACCATTGCAGTGTGAGTGTGGTGTCTGACATCAAAGCCAGAGGTTTCCAGCACAGGTTTCTGAACAGCTTCCACCCTTGTAATAGCAAGTAGATAGGGGCCAAGTGTTGACTGGACTGTGGCCAAAAGAGGATCTCTGTGAGCTACATGAAGAGGGAGGCATTTCCAGGCCTGGGGGAATCCCAAAGTTTGCAGATGTACAAAAATCTGAAAGCAAAAGACTTAATGGGACACCTTCTCCCCCCAAAAAAGAATCAACCAAATGAGGATTCTAGAGTGAGCATGCCAAAAGGAAAATGGAGAACAGGGTGAGGAAGTGTGTGTGTGTAAGTGTAATATTCTGACTGGAATCTAGAGGGGTTGGACTCGATGGCCCTTGTAGGGGGTTGGACTCAATGGCCCTTGTGGTCTCTTCCAACTCTATGATTCTATGATTCTAGAGCTGCAACATATTGTTGCAGGACACATTAATTCCCCCCCCTCGCTCCGAAGTACTTCAAACAGCAGAGGGTGGAATCTGGAACTTAAAAAGAGAGGCTTTGAGCATTCTAGAGTTCAGCTGCAGAGAGGTCCAAGAAAGGCTCCTGATATGAGAGATCTGAAAAGCTGAAGGCCAATGTGCAGACAATAGTTTGGGGAGAAATGGAGCTTTGGTTTAGGAACATGGGAAGCTGCCTTTGGTCCATCTAGCCCAGTGTTCTCTACACTGACTGGCAGCAGCTCTCCAGGATTTTAAGCAGGGTGTCTTTCCCCCCAGCCCTACCTGGAGATGCATTCAGGTGTTGAGGTTGGGACCTTCTACATGTGAAGCAGGTGTTCTACCACTGAGACATGGCTTTGCCCAAGTGCTGCATACTGCTGAGTCAGACCATTGGTCCTTCTAGCTGAGGATGGTCTACACTGGCTGGAGGCAGCTCTCCTGGGTTTCAGGAAGAGGACGTTCCCAGGTCTACTTGGAGATGCTATTGTGGGTTTAACCTGGGGCATTCTACATGCAAAGCAGGTGTTCTGTCCCTGAGCTAGGACCCTTTCCTCCACCGTGTTGATGTGGAAACATACCCTGTAGCATCCATCCCTTTCCTATAAGCAGAAACCCATCTTCATTCCAGTCCCAGTTCATGAATTGCATCATTCAGGCTGATCAATCAGTGGCAGCATCACCTTCCTCTTAGTTTTGTTTAAAACTGGAACATAGGAGTGCTAGTTTTGCTTTCATATTTACTTTGATACATCGTGAGCACAAGGTCAGGATTGCTAGCATAGTCAAGAGACCACTGCCCTCTTACGCAGAGCAGCCCAAAGGGAAGTCTATTGTGACACCTAAGGAGAGATTCAGGTCTAGCAGTTGGATGTCAGATGCTATCCTGAGCATGAGGTTGCATCCATTCATAGACGGTCTCTCTCTTTCTTAAAAACAGCCATGAATGGGCTTACTAAAACATTTATGGGACATAAGTCTGAATATTTATTTATTGACATCTTGTCCATTCCAAAAGCAGAGTCTTCCTTTTAGCCATGTAATTGCATGTTAGAATGGTTCTGGTTACATGTTGCTAATGCCCACAATGGCTTCCATTTCAGGAGAAGAGTGGTGGGCATTCTTTCAGTCTCTGCCAATCTGCCCAATTTTTCCCTGGGTGGATATCTCAAGACTCCACATCCCTGTTTGCTTTCTTTTGAGGATGGCGGAAAACTCCATTGTATGGACTGATCTTTTGGAAAATAGTTTGCTCCATAGTTTAGAAAGCCTTGGATCATTCTCCCTTCCAGGGTTCAGCTTCCGCAAGATATTCTCAAGCCACTTTGGAGTGAGGGCTTCCGGCCATTTCAGAGCGAGGACTTCTAGTAAATTTGGAGTGAGGGCTTGTAGCAGAAAATAAGGTTTCACAATAAAAGGAAAGAAAGGGAATTTTGCCTGTGAAATATTCTCTTCTCTTCTGTGCCAAAAAACAAAAACAAAACGTAGCCTTGGCAAGTCCCAAGTGGTGCTCAGAGGGTTTGGCACATCATTTGGTTTTTGGCCCCTGCAAAGGTGATGTTTCTCGACAAAATCCCTCTTGCTGGATCCTGTTGAGAAACAGAAATATATTTATAAATCAGATGGCATATTGGGGCTCTCCCACAGAAGAGAGGACAGACTTCGTCCCCTCTACTAGATTAAAGGATCTACCCTAGATTGAGAGTAGATCTCAGTTGGACATGAGGAGAACCATATTGATGGTAGGACCAGTTTGACAATGGGAGCAACTATCTAGAGCTGCTGGAGCTCTCCCTTGTTGAAGATCTTGAAGGAGAGGCTGGTGCATGACTAGAATCACACACAAACATATTTGTGTGCATATATTTGTGCAAAAAAACACCACCGTTTGATTTTATGGACCTTACCAGGCCTATGTGACTTCTTCAGAAGAATTGTCCGGGGTCCTTCGGATCTGGTCGTAAATAGTCGTGACAAGCCGTTCTTTCTGTGGGCTTCTGTCCGCATTATTTTCCCGGAGACCTAGGGACTAAATGCAAATAAGGAAGAAGTTTGTTTTAAAATTATGATGCCCTCCAACACTTGGGAACATAGGAAGCTGTCACATACTGAATCAGACCATTGGTCCATCACACAGAGTCAATTAGGGTCTGGCCGACAGCCAAGGCAATGAAAGGAGTGTAATTTGCCTGGTGATACAGAGACATAGAGACAGCTCCATGATTGGTCAAGCTCTCATGGGAATAATGATTTATGGCCTACTAACTGGAATGTGTTAGTTAGAGTGGTGACTGCAGGAGTTGGAGGTTGAGAGTTGTGAGTCGTGTAAGAGAGAGCTAGTTAAAGATCCGTGTTCTGTTCTGTTCCTGTAAATAGTCCACTGTATATAATAAACTACAAGTTACTGGTTCCTGCTTCATCCATCCTGTCTGCAGCCAGTTGCCATTTGCTTCCATGGACTCTGCATTTACTCTGCTAGGTCTGGCTAAGGTCCTGCAACAAGTCAGAAAGTTGCGAAACACCAATAGTCTCTCCCAACGCTATCTGGAGAGGATGGGAACTGAACCGGAGACCTTCTGCTTGCAGGACAGAAGCTCTACCACTGAGCTATGGCCCTTTCCTTAATCTGAGCTCAATTTGTGTAGCTGTGGAGAGATGTCTGGCGGCTGGGCTCAAATGTCCTCGTCTGTCTGTCACGGAGCCACCTGAGCCAGCTCCTGAGCTGGATGAGGAGGAGCTAGAGGGGCTGGCAGAAGAGGAAGCACTGGGAGATGTGGGAGAGCAAGGGGAGGTGGAGACAGGACTCCTTGATGTTAGGGAGCCCCAGCACCACTCCAGCTCTGGCACAGAGGGAGAGGGCACACCACTTTTATCCGCTCAGGACAGGAGGAGGTTAAAGCGTAGGGAACAACGCAGACGTATGAGATTACCAAGACTGCTCTGCTGGAGGCAGAGCTGAAAGTCCCCACTCCCGGGATCTGTTGCTGATGATTCAGAGGTGTGAAGAGATACTCTGTACTTTGTAAATACTTGTACAATAAAGACTGTAAATACCACTACCATCAAGCCGAGGGATTTATTGCGAAGGGCAAGCCTACCCCCTTTACATCTTCATAGGCCAGTAGCTAAAGAAGGACCTGTGAGGTCCTGCAGTGGTATATTCTGAAGTTCAGCAAACCCCCATAGCCAAGCCTTCAAGGAAGAGTCCATAGCCAAGCTTTTGAGGAAATAAGTCCTCTTTCTGCAAAACAGCTCTAGGCTGACCTGGGCTTCCACCCAGCAGAGGAGAGGCCCAGTGGGGGGCCTCAGGACAGTCTCACCTTATTGTTACCTTCTGGGGGGCTCCTCCGAAGGATCTCTGCATACTGGGGGTCAGATGGGCTCTCCTCCACTTGCACAGTTGGAATGGTAACTTGGAAGAAGAAAGAGATCGAGAGAGATCTGAGAGAGAGAGATCCTACATTGCTTTAGGAACTGTTTCAGCCTGAGGGCCACAATCCCACCTGAGCAACCTTCTGAGGGCCACATGCCAGTGGTGGGTGGGGCCAGAGGGAAAGTGGGTGGAGGAACAAATGTAAACGCTGCCTTAGGCTACTTTCTGCGCAGACTCATAACTCAGTCTCTATCCTCTACCTAAACAAGAAAGAGGCTTTACCTTTCTGTATTTGACCTGGGAGCAGTTCTGTGGCTAGACAAAGGCCTGGAGGGGAGGGCCACACCTACCTCCTCCCCAGGTCTCAGGCTCCTCACCCTTCCAGTTTAACATAAATATTGTCTAATCTGGTTGCTCCTGTGACATTAACAACAGCCCAGTTTGCAGTTATTAAGCATGGGGAAGTTTTTGTCAGTGGGGAGAGACACTTCTGAGGAAAGTTTCCACAGGCAAAATCTTTCTGCACCAAGGAGTTCCTAAAGGCACAGAGTTTTTTCAGAAAAGATGATGGTCCTTGCATTTAGCTTGTACTCCTTTTAATTTCTTTATTCCAGCTCTTCAGTCAAAAAGCCTCCCAAGAACAACTTCCAGTTCCACAGAAACATGACAGTCCCTGCTCTTGAGACTTACAGTCTAAAACAGACATGGCTCAAAAGGAAAGTGGATTGGGAGGGAAGAGAAAATAAGCAAACTTGGGTAAAATTACTTAATTCCACGTTGTTCTGACGACCAGCAGGGGTTGAAGTGTTCTGTGACTCATGAGTTTCTTTAAATGTGACATAATTAGGGTTGTAGGGGAAGGACTGGAATACTCCAAACAAATGTTTGGCTCACCAGCTTCTGCCGATTTTTCATTATTGATCCTCCAGCACCAGAAGGCAGCCCCAAGACTCAGCACTAGCAGGACGAAGGTCAGGACGACGTAGCCTGACTTGGAGAAAGACGCCTCAGCTGTTGGGATTGAGAAGGGTGCAGAAGGTCAGAGCCAGCTTGCAAGATCGACTATACACACCCAATTCCAGCAGTCAAACCCCTGCTGCTGCTTTTTGTGTCGTTCCTGGTGGCTCACAGGAAGAAACAAGTGTGTAGATCACACAGCAATACAGCAGCTGTTGAGCATTATCCGGGTGCTCACAACAAGTACACAAAAATAGCAGGACTCTCGAATGTCAGGCAGAGGTTTTGGAGAAACAGAAAGGGAAAGAGAGAGAGAGAGAAAAAAAACAATAGATCGACAGAGGGATATCTGATAGTTTTATAGACCACGCACCAGCTACAGAGAAACTAGGAGAGAAAGAGTTATTGCAAGGAGAGATGAAATTACAGAGAGGGGTAAGGGAACAAGCTGGGATTAGGAACTCCAGTGGTGAGTAAGAAAATAGAAAGGGAGAAGTCTAAGGGTCAGGGAAGCCAGGAAATCTGTCTTCCTGGCTTTGCATGATTTTGCCTCTGTACACAGACACCTGGAGCATCGTTACAGGGAAATTGGATGTGAGAGGCTGAGACACACACACACACCCCATGAGCCTTGCCTCACCGTGAGGGAAGGACAGGGGCTATGTGCTGCACATTACCAGAACCTCATTCATTTAGGTTCAAAACTCCATTCAGAAAACTGCCTGTCTAATCAGAAACTCCAGAGCTCTGTCAGCAGCCCCGAATGTCAAGAAAATCAAAGGTATTGCATCTGCAAGGGAGGCTCAGCTCAGTTTGCAGATGGAGCTGGCTGAGCCCCAGGTCTCCAACAAAGGAAAACAGGGAAATTCCCAATACCAAATGTAGCAATTCACTGAGAAATGTAGCTACATACGGGCTCAGTGGGAAAACTTTGGAAATTCATATCAATCTTCTCAGTTCCAATGGCATTTAGGACCCAGGGAAGCAAGGTATAATGGGGAAGGGTGAGAGAGCCCACCATAATCCACAGATGTACAGTCACTCCTGCAGGGCCTTCCAAATGAGTCACGATGGTGATATCCTGCCCCAAGAGTGTCAGACAGATAACCATCTCAATCACAATGGTGGGATGAAGCCCAGACAAGACAAAGGAGTGTATTTGACTTGACTCAGGGACCAGGAAAATGTAAACACTTTCCTTTGCACTGTATTTGAGTGACAGGGGCATGCCTGCATCTCAGGTTCTACCTGAGACCACACCTTTTCCTGTGACATATCTATGATGTCTTGATGATGCTTCTGGAAATATCTTCTGGGAAACTTGGGGAACCTTTAAAAAACTGATGTAACCATTGATTGGGGCTTATAGCTGCTTCGTCTTTGTGGTGGTGGGAAGTCTTGTTGCAACAATAAAGGTCAGGCTGAGTGGCTGCTGTTTTGCTTCTATCTCCTGGCTGAAGTCTCTTGCTTGTGACGCCCGACCTGAACCTATGGGAATCAAGGCTAGGCAATTGTGGGGTGCTTCATTGACTCCCGTCTAAACATAATCTCCTCATAAATTGTGGGCCTCCTATATTTGATCATTGACATGCAGTGCTGTTAAATGTTTCATAGCTCCTTCTGATGAGATTTTCGCCCATCTCCTAACCTCTTTCTATTTATTTATTTTTCAACAAAGTGAACAAGACTGTGATCGTGTAAGGGAATTGGGCATAAGCTTTGGGCCTCACGTATGCAACAAGGGCCACGAGAGTTTTAATAGCACAAGGATGGAAGACTGAAGAAACCCCAACTAAAAATCATGGCAAGAAAAATTGATGGACTATGCAGAACTGGCAAAATTGACATACAAGTATTAAGGAAAGTATGAACAACGATTTCCCAAGTATAATTTGTTGAAGTTGTGAGAAGCCCCCTCCAGCAGTAGCCCCAGGGAAAACACGATCAACATCAAGACACTCGAAAACCAAAATACTACTCTGTGTGTGTGTGTGTGTGTGTGTGTGACATTAAAACATCCAAACTACACAACAAGGCCACAGATCAGGGTATCTGGCTCTTTTTGGAGTACAACTCCCATCATTTCCAGCAGGACCACTGGTCAGGGATAATGGGAATTCTAGTCCGAAAAGTTTGGGAAATTGAAATTGAAATACTTTGTTGTCACTTGCAGAACTTGTATACGGTGAGATTACACGAGCACCCCCCGCACTCAGCTCTCTTAGTCTTAATAGAAGCTGTTCTTTACCCTGTTGGTGCGACTAATCATTATTCTATATCTTCTGCCCGATAGCAGGAGATCAAGAAAGTGCCGGCCAGGGTGTGAATAATCATCCCTGAGAATTTTCCTCACTCTCCTGAGGCAACGTTCTTCCGCTATTTCATCCGGCGGATTCACGGGACAACCCATAATACCTTGTGCTGTATTCACCACCCTCTGTAGGCACTTCCTATCAGATGATGTCAAACCAGCGTCCCACACCGTGATGCAGTAGGAAAGGACACTTTCTATTGTGGACTGGTAGAAGGAGATCTAGATCATGAAACCTTGCCATATAGATAATTAAAAGCCAAAGGCCTGGTGGAAAATGAATATATTTTTTTTGCCTGGTGCCTAAAGACATGCAATGGTGGTGCCAGGCCAGAGTCCCCCTGGGGAGAGGAACTTATAAGTTGCTTTGTGTGGATGATAAAGCTGGAAAAGCAAGAGAATTATTTTGAAAAGTGTTCCGTGTGGGGGGTAATTCCTTTTTTAAAAACAAAAACATCTGTACCTCCACTCTGGCAGATCCTTTGCAAGTCAAAGGACACGATCTTGTGCTCAATGGGGTTGCTGGCCGTGCAGGAATAGGTGGTATTCAGGGAGGCAGGCAGCAGCGAGAGGCGGAGAGTCTTGCCGTCGGGGGAGACCTGGTATCTGTCGGAGCTCCCCAGGTCCCGGATCGGGTTTCCTTTCCTCCAAGTGACGTTGACCTGCTCCTTTCCCGGAGAGAGACACTGGAGCGTCACATTGCACCACTTGGACGTGCTGGAGACCAGCTGACTCTGTATCCGTGGAGTAGAGACAGGTTCTGGATGCCAATGATGAGGAAAGAGGAAAAATGATATGTGGTGGATGTCAGCCAACATGAAGTTCGAACAGATGTCACAAAGTCACTCTCAGGAATTGGGACCCAGGGGCTCCCTCTTGCCGTCCAAACAGGACATTACATTTCTGCTTGAAACTGACTTCTCACACTGCTACACTCTGCCTCTAAGCACAATAAAACTGCAGACTCCTGCATTTCAGAAATCCCAGTCACGAGTTTGCAATGCTTTAATAAATCCAGTATCCAAAGCGCAATGGAGGAGGGGAATTAGCTCTCCCATTTCCTCCCAACCCCTAAATATTTCTTAGTAATGAGCTGCGGATAATGTTGGTTCTGCTAAAAGACCAGATGAGATTAACACATTTGCCTTTTTAATTTTGTGCATGGATGTTAATTTTCATAGGGATATAAGATCCCAATTTGTCTCCACAGTGTTTCCCACACACTTGTAGAAACTCAGATGAATTTTATGATTCTGTTTTAATGGCAGATCCTAAGATTACTGAATTTCAGTAATCCAAAGCTTACTGAAAATACAGCCAAGATCCTTTCCATAGCCATCAAAACTAGGCCACAACTGTTAAAGGAAATATGAATGCAGAGTCGAAAGTGTCTGAATTTTTTAAAACTACATTTGATTGCTCATCAACTCTGCTTTACTTAAAAATATATAATGTGTGGGTGCATAAATATATATAAATACACATACTCTTCTACTGTGGTTGCCTTGAATATTGAGGGGAAAAACTGTCAAATTCTCCCTTTCCCAATCTTAATTTCAGTTCTACACATCAGTTTTAAAAATCGTAACAGCATTTTAGTGTGAATTTCTCCTAATATACACATTTTTTTTACATGCATTTTCCCCTAAAATGCATTTTGTATGTTACTGTAACCAATATTTGCATTTTTTAAAATGGAAAACCTACCCCAGCCTAGGCATTTTTGTCCATATTACTTGGTTAAAGAACTGCATTGCAAAATTCAGAGAAGGGCAGATTTTGAAGGATGGCTGTGTTTTGGCACTCATTTCTTTCTGAAATTCTGCATTAATGTGAACAGATCCCTTGCCTTGATAACCCTATCCTGCATCTGATGTTTTTGTACTGTTGACTGAATAAACAAAAGTATGCTATTCCTGTTAAAACAGGGAGAGAGATGGCAATTTCCTTGGGCTAAAAATTGAAATTCTGCTGATTATTTTATTTTTAATATGCATGAGTGGACATGACTAACTCAGGTTCATTAATTTCCATGAGTCAACATGGAGTATAACTTAGGTGGATACAGCCTAATGACCCACCATAGACCATGAGGCGGAAGATCTGATCTTCAACGATAGCTGGGAATAACTTCACTCGAGCCCCAAAGACACCGCTGTCATTCAGCTCCAACGCCTTGATCCTGAGCGTCTCATTGTACATTTCTATCCTCTGCTTAAACCGGTCACCAGGATCAGGCCGTTCGAATTTCCCATCCCGAAACAAAGCCACCAGCAGCGCTGGGCCAGATCCAGCCCGGTAGCTCCACTCGATCTCCTTCAGCTTGGCCTGTGGACCAATGTTCACAGAGAGGGCCACCGAACCTCCCAGGACCCCGTTCACCTGGCGAGGAGGGGTGTGTGACTGGCCAGAGATGAGATCTGAGGATGATACAGAAAGGGAATGGAACAGTAATAATCAGAGAAAAGAGATTTGTGCACAAACCATAGGGATTTGTGGGGCAGAATTATTTTTCTTCCTAGTCCTAGGCTTAGAGTGTTAGAAGACATAGCACAGTCTAAAAGAAAGTACTTTTTCATGCAGAACATTGTTAAACTACAGTGGTACCTCGGGTTACGGAAGCTTCAGGTTACAGATGCTTCAGGTTACAAACTCTGCTAACTAGGAAGTGGTTGCTCCAGGTTAAGAACATTGCCCCAGGATAAGAATGGAAACTGTGCCCCAGCGGCGCAGTGGCAGCAGGACGCCCCATTAGCAAAAGCACGCCTCAGGTTAAGAACTGTTTCAGGTTAAGAACGGGCCTCTGGAACGAATTAAGTTCTTAACCCGAGGTACCACTGTACAGGTTTTGCTCCCTCAAGAGGTAGGTCACTAACTTGATTGAAAACGGAGTTTCCAACGTTGTGATAATACTCACAACCATGATATTTTAGGCAACAATCCAGCTAGCTGACTCAGGGTGGACCCAACCACTTTTTTTTACTCAATAGAAGAATTTCCCACTGAACAATCTGTTAAGTTGGATATGTGTGTTATTAATATCTGTGTTTTATGTTTATAGTAGTAGTAGTAGGGGCTGCCACTCTGCTTACTCCATTTGCCAACCCTTCCATGACACCTGCGTAGTCAACTCCTACTCCCTTTACATCTGACCAATTCCCCCTCCCTTTAGACCCCACCTGCCCCCTCACTTATCCCCTCACAGCTCACCCCAAACTCATCTCCCCTCAGAACTTACCCCACCACCCTCTCCTCCCATCTCACCCCAAACACCAACCCTTTTTAAAGGAGGAGGAGAGTGACTTCAGAGAGTGGTTTG
This sequence comes from Podarcis vaucheri, assembly GCF_965113315.1. Lineage (NCBI taxonomy): Eukaryota > Metazoa > Chordata > Lepidosauria > Squamata > Lacertidae > Podarcis > Podarcis vaucheri. Next base: position 1,682,915 of record NC_138754.1, on the reverse strand, counting down.
ACATACTGCCTTCTGAAGTGCCTCGCCCCTTCATTAAACCTCATGGCAGCCATGATTAATGCAGGTGGCAGGTGCTTCAGGGGGCAGTTAAACAAACCCCACTTTGAAGACCTCCTTTCTGTTAAACAGCTCACATGGCTACACTGCTTGCTTGCTTGCTCGCCTGCCTGCTGCTCTGTCATGAAGCTGGAGTTGGTGTGGCCCCCTATCAGCAACCACATGAACTTCAGCATGATGACAACCTTACATTTTTATGTATATAGGAAGGAAATATCATCCATAGCAAAAACCACCTAAAGCCTGTGGGCAATCTGATATCTTCTTTTAAGCATTAAGTCATAAAGCCCACCATCTGGAGACTTCATTGAACATGTGTTCACATATAGCTTTTTGCACACTTCAGGGCAAGTGTTATTTAAAGTCTATTTATCTGCCGGAGGATCAAATTCTTAACCAATCTTGTCTTGTTCTGGGAATAAGTTAAAACACACATGGGCACAGTGGATGTGAAGATGAAGTTAGGCCACAGGGTGTCACTGTTTCAAGAATCTGGGCAAGGTTTTAGGTACACATGGGCATGTGGCTGTGAAGAGGAGGCCACTCCCCTAGGTGGCGCTGTGTCAAAAATATCCAGACAAGGTCCTAGATGGACAGAAAATGGGATGACCCACTGGCAAATTCTGAAGAAGACCTGGATCTACTCATAAGACTACCCCCCCATTCTACTCCTTCATCTATTCAGGCAATAATTATTGAACCTAAGAATGTTGACTGTGCTGTTAAGGGCTCATTCACCTGCACACCAGTCAAGCCATCTTTGGCTAGCATTGATTGCCAGTCTGTGTTGACCAGACATTCCACCTATGCAAGAGAAAAAACAGGCAGAATTCAGACCTCAGAATGAAAATATAGGCACATCAGTGGTGGACCCTTAGCTCTCTATTGCATACTGAAGAGATCGATATGAGTTGGACACATTGCCTTACTGAAATACAGCTATTGGCTCCATCATTGTAAACCAGTGTTGCTTGGGTCCTGAACAATATGAGCTCTGGGTCGTTCCACTTGTCACAGGGGGAGCAATTAAGAAATCCCAGAGCCAGCCTTTTACAGTGTTGCACCGTGATCCCATGCAGGTTTCCTGAGAAATAAGTCCCAATGAATTCAGCAGGGCTTAGCTTCTAGGGGAAAAAATGTGCAGGTTAGGGAAGGGATTTGATCTTTGCAAATTCCATTAAAAGAGCCTGGGTTCTGGAACAGGCCAAAGGGGACCCATCTAATCCAGCCTCATGCTCCCACAATGGCCAAATGCTCCCCCCAAAAAACCTAGGAATCTAGATAAACTGCCTCTGGATCTGGAGGCTCCATAGGAACATAGGAAGAACCCGCTGCTGGATCAGGCCAAAGGGGTCCCATTTAGTTCAGCATCCTGGTCTCACATCGGCCAACCAGATGTCTCAATGGGAAACCAACCAAAGCAGGATTCGAACACAAGAGCCCTCTCCTCTCCTGTGGTTTCCAGCAACTGGTGTTCAGAAGCGTTGCTTCTTCTGACTATGGAGGAAGAACATGACCACTGTGGCTGGTAGCCAGTGGCCTTCTTATCCCCCAGTTCCTATTTATAGCCATCCAGGTTGATGCCCATCATGACACTGTGAATTCCATAGTTTAACTATGCACTGTGTGAAGAGGTCATTTCCTTTGTCTGTCTGTCCTGAATCTCCCATATTTCAGCTTCACTGGATGGCTCCGTTGGGTTTTGGTATCATGAGAGAGGGACATATTTCCTCTCAAGCTACTTTATGGTGGATAAATCTTCTATCATGTCCCCACTTAACTGACTTTCTTCCAAACTAGTAAAGGTAAAGGGACCCCTGACCATTAGATCCAGTCATGACCGACTCTGGGGTTGCGGCGCTCATCTTGCTTTACTGGCCGAGGGAGCCGGCGTACAGCTTCTGGGTCATGTGGCCAGCAGGACTAAGCCACTTCTGGAGAACCAGAACAGTGCACGGAAACGCCGTTTACCTTCCTGCCAGAGCGGTACCTATTCATCTACTTGCACTTTGATGTGCTTTCGAACTGCTAGGTTGGCAGGAGCAGGGACCGAGCAACAGGAGCTCACCCCGTTGCGGGGATTCAAACCACCAACCTTCTGATCGACAAGTCCTAGGTTCTGTGGTTTAACTCACAGCGCCACCTGCACCCCTTTCTTCCAAACTAACCCCCCCCAAATGTAACTTTTCCTCAGAGGGGAAGTATTTCAGGCATTAGATCATTGTGCCTGCTGGTCCATCATGATCTGATCTGCCCCTTGTGAATGAATATCTGCAGGTTGCATCTTAGCTATGCATCCTATTTCACACTTCTCTGAATGCTGCAACGCAGATCTCAGCTCAAGGAACATATCAAAAGTACATTTAACAGTGCATATTTAGGAGATGCACATTTAGAAACACACATTTTGACAGGCAATGTTTATTTTAAGGGGAATGTGTTTTAAAAGATTTTACCTCTAAAGAGACCGCAGTCTCCACTGACCTACATTCCAAGGGAACCAAACCTGGGTAAATGCAACAAAATGGTTCTATTCAAACACATGTATATTGTTGTAGATTTGGGGGGATCCCCCTGACCCCTAGAAATTAATGAATGCAAGGATTGTGGTTATTTGGGGTGGCAAGAGAGAAATATAAGCTGCAGGGAAATTCCTGGGTAGCCTGGCCAAGCTAGGGCAATTAAAGGAGCAATAGAGGGCCATTAAGGGTCCTTTGAGGACCATTGCCAATGCAAGAGAACTCCTTCCCCCTTGCCCTGAGGTGTGAACAAAGATGGGGGTTTGAAGGGTCGCCAAGGTGAGGGTGTGTGTGTTTGATAGGACAGGAAATGGGAGTTTTCAAGGAAGGGTTGCTGGGAGAGAGAAGTTGGAAAAAGAGCTGAGATCCATCTTGGGCAGGCTGGCTGAAGGCTACCTGTGCTGCTGTGGGGTACTAGCACCTCTCAAAAGGACTATGCTGTAAGATTTGGACTCCCTTCATGCAGACTGAAGGTGTAAATAGGTGAATGAACCATATTTCTTAAAGCCACGGCAGTTTCCGCCGTGCCTTCGATTCTCTAAAGGAGCACAGGCCCTGTGTGAGTGCTTGGGACCCTGTGGGCTCTTGCCACCACTCATCAGAGAGAGGGGCAGGTGCCCGGCATTACCAGGTGGTCTTCCATCCAAGTACTAACCAGACCTGCTCCTGCTTAGCTTCTGAGACCAGACAGGATTGGGGGATGTTCAGGGTAGTGTAACAACCTGAGCATAAGACAAATCTTGCTTCCCCATTAGGTTTCCGGGTGAGCCCCAAAACCCAGCACTAGAGCCAACATATCTTTGTATCTCCAGCTTCCAGCTTGCTTCTAGCTCAGACCCCACACCCCACACTCAGGCTATTGTTCTCCTAGCAAGCAGCCAGGTGAGAGGGTGAAGGAAAGGTCCATCCATCAGCCTGGAGGCCACCACCACTTGGGGCTCAACCATACTTTCCTTTGTCCCATGACAATCAATCAGTCAGGATCTCTGCAGATTTACATTTGTTCCAATTCAGCAGTAAAGAGCAGTTTTTCCCAGGGAAAGTGGCAGGGACAAGAGAAAACTTCTCTGACTTGTGCCTAGAAATCATGAGACAAACAGAAACGTGAGAGAGCCCTTAGTTGTAGCTCTCGCAACCTATCTCATTCTTTTGGGATACAGTCATACCTCTTGTTAAGTCCGCTTCATGTTACATTCTTTCATGATACGTCCCGCGGCGACCCGGAAGTACTGGAAAGGGTTACTTCCCGGTTTTGCCACTCACACATGCGCAGACACACAAGATGGCGCCACGCGCATGTGCAGAAGCGGCAAATTGCGACCTGCACATGCGCAGACGCGGTTGTGTTCTGCTCATGTTGCGAATGGGGCTCCGGAACAGATCCCGTTCTCAACCAGAGGTACCACTGTACTGGTGAGGTCACCTAAGCACCCAGCTATGGCCATTTGTCTTACAAAGAAATTTGTCTGACTAGTTCAGCAACAGAATTCTCTGTTAGAGTTCAACCCTTGCTGGGCACAGAACCCCAAGAATTGGAACGGGCTCAGGGCATCATCCAGACTGTTAAATCCACAACAATAGATTTAAATAGAAGTCAAATGCAAAATTTTTGTGTGGATTTTACAGAAGCAACCCTGTCACTTATTTCAGGAAAGGGATAAAATGGACTTAGCGGCGAACACATGAGAAAGTGATGTGGGCTGTGCCAACACTGATTCGCCTGTCTCCGCTGCAAACTTAATTTCCTTGGGGCAGGGGGAGAGGACAGGAGAGTGCGTAATAAGACTATTTCCAACGCAGAGGCGTGACACAAATCCCAACAGCCTTGAGAGGTCACTGGCGATTCAAGGACCCGATTGCCCTCGGTCAGAGATTGGGAACATCTGCAGCCCTCCAGATGCTTGTGCGCTCCAGCTCCCATCCTTCATCTCTGGCCGTTGGCTGGGATGCCTGACGTGGGCTTGGAGCCCAACATCTGCAGGACCACAAGATTCCTCATCCCTGGGCGTGGGGGTGGAGGGAGGGAGGGAAGAGAGAGAGAGAGAGAGAGAGAGAGAGAGAGAGAGAGAGAGAGCGCCATGCACTGCTGAACTTTGCTATTTGGATGATCCCATTCTATCTTCTCCAGAATCTGGATCACAGCTTCTAGCGGTGCCCCTTGTCCTTTGCCCCCATGAGCCACTCCATGCATGTCACAGGCCCAGATCCCCCTGTGACGCTTTCTTTCTTAAGCTGTTTTGCCACATGCTGGGAAATCTGGCACACACACCCTCCTCCCCCCAGCCAGGACACCCAAAACTTGTCAAATTGCCCCCTAAGTCTGGGTAACGTGGTGTGACAAAACTGCTGAGTATGGCCCTGTCTCTCCTGCTGGCATCACAGCTAGAGGTCTCCCTCCTTCTCCCCCCCCCCTCCTGCTGCTGCCTCCCCTTTGAGGAAGAGGAAAACAGATGTGGTTTGGTATTAAGAGAAGATTAAATACCCACATCAGAGCTGTCTCTCTCTCCTACGGCTTCCGCCTGCCAAAATTTATTGTGAGCTGGGCTGTGTTCTGGGTTTAGCCTTCGCCTTTCTCTCAGATAAAAATAAATCAATAAGTGGAGGGATAAGGGGAAAAAAGGAGAGAGGGGGTCAGTTGCAGTGATCCTATTTGCCGGGGGTTTCTCTTTATTATTTATTAATAATTGCAATCTTTGATTGCTGCTCCTTTGGAACATGCCAAGAGACTTTCTTTGATTTCATTAAGTATCAGAAACAAATATCAGGCAGTACAATCTGTTTTCTCTCACCCCGGTTGTTTTAGTAAGGTTTTATTTATTCCTTTGTGTTTATATTTCACCTTTTTCCCCTCTCCTAGGAGCTCAAGGTGGCTATTACATGGTTCTTTCCCTCCCTCCTCATTTAGCCCCCACAGTGGTGAGGCTGAGAGGCAAGCTGTGGCTGAGTCAGGGTCATGCCCAGTGAGCTTCATAGCCAAGTGGGGATTTGAACCTTGTTCTCCCAGGTCCAAGACTGACTCTCTGTTTGTCTATATCTCCATCACATTGACATCCCACCTTTTTCTCAGTTTGGTGTAGTGGTTAAGAGCAGTGGACTCATAATCTGGTGAACCGGGTTCGCGTCTCTGCTCCTCCACATGCAGCTGCTGGGTGACCTTGGGTTGGTCACACTTCTTTGAAGTCTCTCAGCCCCACTCACCTCACAGAGTGTTGGTTGTGGGGGAGGAAGGGAAAGGAGAATGTTAGCCGCTTTGAGACTCCTTTGGGTAGTGATAAAGCGGGATATCAAATCCAAACTCTTCTCCTCTTCTTCTTCTCAAAGGGGTGCAAGGTGGCATATGTGGTTCTCTCCCCCTCTACATTTACACCCCACAACAACCCTGTGAGGTAGGTTAGGTAGAGAGCCAGTGACTGTCCCAAGGTCCATGTTAGACCCAGAAAGCAGCCTTACTTCAAGTCCCGTCTAGCCTGGCCACATTGTTCTCTGTCTGCCTTCCATTCTCTAGTGTTCTTTAGTCTGCTCCATCCTAACATCATGAGTCAATCCTCTCCCCAGGGCCCTTAAATCCCTTTTTTCTTCCGCTGTGACTGTTGTCTGGGTTCACCTTAAGGAAGCGACGGATTGCGGAGATGGGGGAGGCAGGGACGAGGGGGGTGGGTAGGTTACTGGGATGAAGAAAATTGCGTCCACCATTTATCACAGCTTTATCCCATTTTATCCTGAAGTTGGTTAGAACATTGTAATCTCCGCAAATCCCCTGTCCTCAAAGCTGAAAGACATGACTGGTTAGCAGGGGCTTGGAGGGAGGAATGAGTTTCGGGGGCGGGGGGGGGACACACACACAACTGGTGGATTATTACAAATAAATAAATAAATAAAGGGCTTAGGAAAGGAATGCTGAGATGCGAAGATGGCAGGCGGCGCAAAGGAGATGTGTGCAGATTTGTTGCTTGCACAATTTACATCCCCACAACCCTCAATGAAAATTTATGTTCCCAGGGCAGTGTGAGATACACTTTTATTGCATTTATATATCTTTTTTTTCCCCTCTCCAAGGAGCTCAAGGTGGGGATACATGGTTCTCCCAACTCCTCATTTAATCCTCACAACAACCCTACGAGGTAGGTTAGGCTGAGAGCCAATGACTGGCCCCCCAAGATTACACCCAGGTCCGTCCCAGTCTGACACTCTCTCTATGGTATCACAGTGGATAGCAGTTGCTAGACGGACTGATTTCAAACATTAATTTTACTCAGGGGAGACCCATTGAAATGTGACGGACATAGCTAGCTTCAGTCCATTCATTTCAATAGGTCTACTCTCAGTAGGCCAAACTGAGAATCTGAGGAACAACAGGCATCCTTGCTGGAAACATCTGCAGCCTTTAAACCTGCTTAATCCTGTGACATTTTATAATACAGATTAGTAATATTCAGTCCTAACAGAAGCAGGAATCACAATCTGCCAAGGTTGTTATTATTACCATTAATCGATCAATTGCCTTCTCAACCACCATCTCAAGGCAATTTACATATCAGGTAATTAAAAAAACAAAAGCAATATTGTACATTTAAAACAAGACTAAGACCCTAACAAGTGTACACTCATGGCAAAAAACCCACTTATTCAACTGGAAAAGTCTGTGGGAACAACAATGTCTTCAGTTGTTCCCAGAAAGTGCAGACTGGGGGCACCTGCCAAGAGTGAGGAAAACGCTAGCAGTCCCAGAAACCTTTGCAACTGCAATCCCATGAGTCTTTGCACTGACCTTTGAAACCTGTGGGGAGCTGAAGTTTGAGAAAGCAGATTTGGAAGAAGCAGTTGTGGTGGGGTTTGATGGATTTTTGGCAGAGTTTGGTTTTTTTTAGAAGGTGTTCCCCACTAAACGCCATTTTACATATACATGGGGTATCTGGGAACGTAACCCCTGTGTAAGTGGGGAGACGCCCATATTGTTTTTATTAAGAGATACCCTTTTATACACATTCATCTATTTGCAGCTGGAGAACTGCACAGCAAAATTTGAAATATTGTTCTTATTTTGAGAGGCAGGCGAGTTTCGATTTGTGTATTGTTTCAGGAAATGTGAATTAGGCAGAAGTTGGCATTGCAATACGAACGAAATTTCTCCCTCATCCTTTCCTGAAAGGCTAACAACTATAGTACGTTATAAGTGCTCTCATGGGTTAGACGCATGAATGGTGGTCGTCAACTGGCAGATGTTCAGATGTGTGGCAAGGGGAAATAATTGTAAGCTGTGGGGTCAAGAGGCCTTGAGATGCAGTAAATCTGCGTCATTCCTTCGAAAAGCTCAAATAACAAGCAGGGTGGGCATTCTCAGCCCTACCACTAGCCAGAGTTGAGATAGCCGGCTTTTCCACCTGAACCCACCAGCTCTTCCCCTCAATTGAAGCACAGAGTTGTGTCTACCTCATGGCCTGTTTTGCACCTCCCTCATCTCAGCTCCTGCCCTTGGATGCACTGGAAGATGTTCTCCACTGTCAGTGTTTAATTAGATTCAGCTGTTCTACGTTGAAAGAGGTGGAAGACGCCATCTTGGTTTTGTGCCTCAGGCAGCAAAACGTCTTGCACCAACCTGGAACATTAGTTAGAGCTGCTATTATCGTTCATTATGAAAATGTCTATTCTGCCCTTCCATAGGTAAGGTGCTATTACACCTTCAGGTTAAAGCTTTTGAGGTCTCACAGCCTCCCAGGCAAGGAACTGTGAAATTGGTAAGTCTAAGAATAAGACTTTAGTAGAGTAGGGTAAGAAGACAGCGATCATTTCAAGGCAGTTTTTCAGCCAACAATTACAAAACTGAATCTTTTAGGGGAATGTGTGCATAATAAATAAATGCATTAGGCTCAATAACATATGAAAATTTATCATGTTTGGGCTAATTGCTTGCAAAAAAACCTGTACATTAGTCAAAACTGCATACAAAATATGGAGAAATACATGAATTTTCAGGATTTTTTATTTTAAAAAAGCAAATTTCTGCAGAAATGTGGAGGACTTAATTTAAGATTGGAAAACTGAGAGGTCTAATTATCCCTGCTTCTAACCAATTAAGAAAAAAATACACACCCCAGGCTGAATACGAAGAATTAGTAATAGGAATGAACTGAGCAGTAGATGAAATGAGAGGTGTCTGAGGAACTGCTAATTCTGCACACACTTCACATTACGGGTTCTGCATTCCTTACAGAAAGTGTTTCTGGAGCTGAGATCTCTTCCTCCCTGGAGCGTCTCTCATGTGCAAGTTATTTGGAGCTGTAACATCTGGTTTTGTCTAATAATATCCAGCCACCTTTGCTACCAAGTTGCCTCTGCAGGCAAAAAAATTGCCAAGGAGAAAAAAAATGGAGGATAGAATCTGGATCACAGAGTCAAGAATCAGGGAGAGTTCTTTTGCATGCCATTGCATAGAAGATGCAAACTTTCATTGCCACCACCTGCGTCCTGTGGAAATCACGTCAGGCGTGATCCTGTTGCGAGTCACTTTGAAATGAACTGGAGCTGCACGCTAGTGTAAATACAACTGGTGTGTAAAAATTGCATGGTGAACAGTGCCCTTTGGTTTTTCCCAGTGCAGACCAGGTTAATTATTGATTTAATCACTCATTATGCTTATTGGTCACTTGATACCTAAAAGGTCACAAAGCAATTTGCATTTGAGAACATAAATGCAAGTACATTATGCCACGAGGGGTGGGATGCATGTAAAACATATGAATCTGGTTACTGAATTTTTATAAATAAGGATCTGCCAAGGCAGTAAGTCCATGGAACCAAGAGACAGCCTGCAAGGCTCAGTAGGAAATATATGGGTGGCATGATTATAGGGGAGTGGGGGAATTCTGCTGAAAGAAGACATTGATTTGCCCACAAGCCCCTTGCCTACTGCTGGAAGATATTTTAAGCTGAAATAAATCCACACTTCTTTTCTAAAACAAATGCTCAAGGCAGCAACCCACGTTTGCTCACGCCCACGCTTCAAAAACAGAAGAAAACGAAAAAGACCAGAACCACAAATTTTAAGCCACCCTAGAAGTCTTCCTCGCAAACCTGGTCCTATGCGAGTTTACTCAGAAGCAAGTCTTGCCATTTTCAGTGGGGCTGTCTCCCAAGTAAAGGAGGCAGAGGATACCCCAGAGGGCATTAAGCAACCGTCAATAGTCCCGTATGCTAAAAGGCGTCAATAGAATCGCAGCAAAAGTTTCACATGAGGTCAAGTTTTTATTCCAGCCTACCTCATACAAGGGCACACTGAAGGCAAGTGAGCTGTGCCTATAGGATGGCCAGGGGTGTGTGGGAATAGATACACTCTCACCTTTGTTAAATCATCTCACCTCCAAACACCAGGTCTCCACACACAAACACACACCCACACCCATCCCCCAGGGATCTTCTGTGTCTTACACGCAGGTCTAATTCACTTACCTGTTAAGAAGCTGGCGAGTGTCAAGAGCAATAAAGCGAGAGCATTCTTTCTGAGCATTGCCCATTTCATCTCCATTTCCTCCCTGCCAGATTCCTCTTTGCCCTGCCTGTCTCAAGAGCATCTGCTGGGGAGGTGGGGAGATGCCACAGGGAGAAGCACATCACTGAGTCCTTGGAGATCTCTCTCTCCTTCTCTCTCTCTCTCTCTTGCTTTCTCTCTCCCCCGCTCAGCTACAAGTGTTAATTAGCACCCCTTAACTGATCATAATTATTGTTTGCGCCTCTTCGATAGCAACTGAGTTCCTGAACAAATCTCTCTCTGTGTGAGAGAGAACGACTCTCTCTCTCTTGTGCGTGAACAGAGTTTCAGTCCCAGACGGTGTGGATTATCACCAGATGACGATTTAATCGGAGGGTTCGGTGCGAGCGGGCACTGATGTCGCATCTCATCAGGAAATCCTTCATCAGGGCAATTAAACGATCTCTTCCCCCCAATGTAAGAACAGGGGCCTGACCAAATTCCTGCTCAGACTTGAGTCTCGGAAGGACAACAGTTGCTGGGATGCACAAGGCGGGGGGAGTCCAGCTGCAAATCAGGTCCTGCTCACAGATTAACCATTGGGGCATCTGGTCGGGCACTGTGTGAAAAGGATGCCAGACTAGATGGGCTCCCTTTGGCCTGGACCCAGCAGGGAGGATGCGATTGTGTTCTAATTTTAAGCACAGTATAAGGAGGGGGACCTCGCAGTGAGCCCTGAACAGCACAGGGGGCCCAGCCTCCGAAATTCACACCTCTCTGAATTTTGCAAAGCACTTCCTCCAGCTAAGTGATTTGCATAAACTGAGACACCGTGTGCATTCTATTAGCACCAAAGTGTGTTATATTAGGGGAAGATGCATATAAGCATCTGTCTATTTGGAGAAATTTGTGGCAATATGGTGGTGGCTTTTCATGAAGACTTAAAGAGATTTGTAAACAGATGTGGAAATGCAGAGAATGGAATTTTAGGTTGGGGAGGGGATGAGAACTGAGAGGAATGGAAATTGATGGATTTTCCTGTCCTGAACTGCAGATGTTGGGGACTGAACCCAGAACCTTCTGCATGTAAAGCTGATTCCTTTTTCTTTTTTCCCCATTCATATCCCACCTTATTTCTAAAAAAAGGATAGATGATAGATAGATAGATGATAGATAGATAGATGATAGATAGATAGATAGATAGATAGATGATAGATAGATGATAGATAGATAGATGATAGATGATAGATAGATAGATGATAGATGATAGATAGATAGATAGATAGATAGATAGATAGATAGATAGATGATAGATTGATTGATTGATAGATAGATAGATGATAGAGATAGATAGATGATGATGATAGATAGATAGATAGATGATAGATAGATTAGTTAGATAGATATAAATAGATAGACAGATAGATGATAGATAGAGATAGATAGATGATAGATAGATAGATAGATAGATAGATAGATAGATAGATAGAGATAGATGATAGATAGATATAGATAGATAGATAGATGATAGATGGATAGATAGATGATAGATAGATATAGATAGATGATAGATAGATAGATGATAGATAGATAGATAGATAGATAGATAGATAGATAGATACACAGACAGGCAGACAGGCAGACAGATGATAGATAGATGATATAGTATATGAAATAAGGATCTGGGAAGGCAGTAAGTCAATGGAACCAAGAGACTTTTTTTATTTTGTTTTAAGAAATGAGGGACCTTCTGCATGTAAAGCTGATTACTTATTTATTTGTTGCATTTTTATCACACCTTTTTCTCCAAGGAGCTCACAGTGATGTACATGGTTGTCACCATCCATATTTTACCACACAACAACCCTGTGAGGTTGTTAGACTGAACAACAGTGACTGGCCCCCAAGGTCACTCCCAGTGAGCTTCATGGCTGAGTGGGGATTCGAACCCTGGTCTCTCCTGGCTCCTAGTCTGGCACTGTAACCACTGCGCCACATTGTCTCTCCCACTGACCTCTGGCTTTTCTCCCCAGAGCAGCCAGCCCACTTCACTGTCCTCGCTTCTCAACCTGCCCAAATGGAGGTCTTGTGTGCCCTAGACTTGGGGTTGACGAAGGGACATGTGCTCAGAAGTGTCGAAGCATCTTCTGTTTTCGTGTTGGGTGGTGGAGGAGGGAGCAAACGAAGCATGGCTTCAAAAAAGAGAGAAGAGGGTGGAGAATGAGAAGAGAGAGAAAGAACATAATGACTTGTTTTGTTTCATGAGGAAAAGCAGCCCCAAGTGTGGGCATGTCATCAAGCAGCTGGGTTCTGTTTTTACCCTGGAAAGCAAGGAAAGGTGATTCACGAGAGATAATGGCGGTGCGACTCTTTTTTCTTCTGCTGCTCAAATAGCAGTTTCTATGGAAAAATTACAAGATCCAGTCCCCACTAGGGACGGGTAAATCTGTCCATCACTTTTTTTTTCATTTTCTTGATATTAAATTCAATTCTCCACTTTTCCACAGCAACCTGTGAAAAATTACAACAATTTAATCCTCATGGAAATTCAGCAGCCTTTTCGGGTGGCTCTCTCCTCATATGCAAGTTTTTGGGATGTGGTTTTTCCTAATAATAATTATAATAATAATGATAAGAATAGTATATTATGTATACCCCACCCATCTGGCTGGGTTTCCCCAGGCCACTCTGGGTGGCTCCCAACTGAATATTAAAACACAATACAGCATTAAACATTAAAAACTTCCCTAAACATCTAAAAAGAATGCATCGTTGCATGTTATTTGTTGTTTAGTCGTGTCTGCCTCTTCGTGACCCCCTGGACCAGAGCACGCCAGACCCACCTGTCTTCCACTGCCTCCCTCATGCTGGTCACTTCGAGAACACTGTCCCACCATCTCGTCCTCCGTCGTCCCCTTCTCCTTGTGCCCTCCATCTTTCCCAACATCAGGGTCTTTTCCAGGGAGTCTTCTCTTCTCATGAGGTGGCCAAAGTATTGGAGCTTCAGCTTCAGGATCTGTCCTTCCACTGAGCACTCAGGGCTGATTTCCTTCAGAATGGAGAGGTTGGATCTTCTTGCAGTCCATGGGACTCTCCAGAGTCTCCTCCAGCACCAGAATTCAAAAGCATCCATTCTTTGGAGATCAGCCTTCTTTATGGTCCAGCTTTCACTTCCATACATCACTGCTGGGAAAACCATAGCTTTAACTATATGGACCTTTGTTGGCAAGGTGGTGTCTCTGCTTTTTATTTCGATGCACAGTTTCGATGCCGAGGCCCAGCCCCACATCACGTACCAGCTCTGAGGGGCAGGCAAGGGGGCAGGGCTGCCCTGGGCCGGAAGAAAAGTGAAGTGGAACACAAGGAATCTTGATTTCCCCCCCCCTTAAATCTGTTTTGTACATCCATGTCTAATCTTGCCCCTTTCTAAAATTTATTTATTGATGTGTGTGTATCCTCCACCAGGGCCAGGGCTTTTTCAGTGATGGCTCTGACCTGGTGGAATGCTCTGTCCAATGAGACAGACAATGAGAGCCCTGCAGGACTTGATCTCCTTCTGCAGGACCTGTAAGAGGGTATGGAATGGTGTATCCTAAAGGAAGACATGGCTGGCTAGCTGGCAACATGCACCCAGAGGGCCATGTTGGTGACCCCTTCCTTAGTCCAGCCTCTGTTGATGCAGAAAATCAACAGTCACAACATCCCTGACAGGTGGGCCATGGAGCCTCTGCTTAAATTCTTCAGTGGTGCGTCTACCCTCTTCTGAGACCATCATTCACTCTCAAACATCTCATACTGTCAGAAAGCTCTTTTCATCTATATTGGATTTCTAAAGATGTCCTGGAAAACCATGAGGACTGTTTCATTCCTTGATTGACAGCAGTTATAAAAGCTGCTGAGCCGGTTTCCTTCCGGGAAGGGGTGTCCAGATATTAAAAGAGAAATAAGAATCAATGCCAAAGAGGAAAACAGGACAGAAAGATTCACAGTGTCATGAAAAATGGAGGAAGGAGATTTGTTTATGGGATAGCGAGACTGACTGGGGTTAAATGCTGCTGATCTCTGACTCACAGTTCAGAATCGCTGCCAAGTGATTCCATGGAAGAGTAAAGACGTCATGTGGTTCATTACTATCACTTTCCTGGCATCCAAAAATTTCTCTTTGATGCATTGACAGCTAGGGCAATGAAGACGGGGTGCATCCTGTTGGGTTCCTCAAACCTTGAAATCTAAGTAACTACCAGCTAGTTGCCCATCTCTCCTTCTTGGGCAAGGCTATTGAGTGGGTGGTCATGGACCAGATCCAAGAAACTGATTTTCATAAGTAGCTAGATTTTAAAAAGCTCTAGAGATCCAGCTGCAAGTAGAGTGAGCCAGCACTGTCTTCCACCTACTCTATGGACTTCCACAGTTTTTAAACAGAGGTTGGGTGGCCATCTGTTCCTTAGCTGCAATTTCTGCATAGCAGGAAGTTGGACTAGGTGACCTTTCCATCCCTACAATTAGTTACCTCTGAATCAGTTTCAAACTGCTGTCAGGATTCCATGGAAGAGGAAAGAGGCCATTCATATTTAAGATGTCCTCTGCCTGCAAAAATCTGCTTCACGTTTCCCTTCAGCAGCTTGACAGATGTTTCTCTGTCAACCAGATCTTTGAAGCCGAGAAGGTCTAGTGTAGGGTTTCTTATGCTTATAGGCAGGAAACTCTTGGTGAGATCGCCAACATCTCTCCTGTGCTGCTGCCTACAGGGTGGACTGCAAGTTCGGTGACCCAATGCTGTTGGACGCAGCCAAGGCTTACTTCATTCCCAGAGACAAACAACCATGCCTGTCACTCACAGAAGCTTCCAGATCCTTCTTGCCTTCAGCCAATTGATCTTCTATGCCTCTGGTAAGCCGTACAAAGCTAGCAGGGAGGGAGGGAGAAATTCCATTCAGTTTGCATTTGAAGATGAATCAACCAAATTCACACTTTCTGAAACAATATGAGAACTGTAACTGAGTTATCCTTCAAAATCCACACTGGGAAGAGAGACTGGTTGGTAAACCACTCCAGGAATTGAAGCTCTGTGAGGGAAATGCATGTGGGTGTGTCTCCTAACAACACTCTTAATTCCGTTAAAAAAATACAACTGCCACTATTTTTCGGGGAAGGGGATCAATGACTCTATATAGTAATGTGATGATTGTTTTAAATGTATAATTTAAATAGTGCCTGCAAGTGTTTTCAGAATGTTTCCCCCCTCTTTTCAGAATGTTTCCCTCTTTTTCCTTCCTGAATAGGTTTGCCACTCTGAGCTCCTTCAGGATGGGGGAGGGGGGAATATAATATCAATCAATCAACAAACATTTGCATCCCTGTTTCTCTCCCCAAAGGCACTTTCAGTCAAGCAACAGAAAATTCAATCCACCATTGTTCTCCCTTAAAACCAAGCAGCTCAAACTAACCACTACGCCTTCTCCTGGTTAGCGAAAAAGAATGGGTCTTGAGGTGTAGCCTTCAAGGAAACAGCTCTGAGCGTGATTCGGAAGCAGCCTGGGTCTTATGTTATTTTGCTTCTAAGTACTTTTCCCTTTAACCTCACTGGCTACAGCAGTGTAACCCAGTCAATTTTTGGAAGAATAATTGTACAGTTGTAGAAACTGTTTCATCACCTTCAGTTTGCCAAGTCTGTGATCTTTTTGTTTTTTTATATTCTGTCTTGTTTTGTTTTATTGAACTCCACTGAATTGGTTTAGAAACCTGCAGGTAATTCATGAATTATGGGAGAGCATTACAAAGTTCACACAGAAACATAAATAATGCTAGTTTCAACTCGCCTGTGGAAACAACTCGGAGGTTATTAAGAAGAAAAACGATAACAACAAGGAGATGGGAAGATGGGACTTGTGAATATTAAAGCAGCAGAAATATGAGATGATTGGACCCTTACTGAACTCGAAACATGGGTACCCCCAACAAAAAATTAAAATTTGGCAAAATATATGGAGTTTATGATATGCATTGGTATAATTTGGAATAACTAATGTGATATTATTGGTTTGTTAAATGGAAATTTAATAAAAATTATTTTTAAAAAATAGAAACCTGCAGGTAAATAGAATAATAATGATAATGCTGACAATGATAATTGCATAAGAGAAGAGAAGAGAAGAAAATATTGTATTTTTGGTTTTTATGGAAGCCACCCAGAGTGGCTGGGGAGGCCCAGCCAGATGGGCGGGGTATAAATAATAAATAAAAAAATAAAAAAATAACGAAAATCAACCCCAAGTGCCAGACCAACATTCTGAGCCAGAGTAATCCAGGAAAGCCAAATTAAGTCAATACAAACGAAACTAATTGGAAGATTGACTTATTCTTTCTTACCTATTCTGTTGCTCTCAGTCCTGTGTGGGATGTGTAATTTTGGCAGTTGTTATTACAGTGTTAGGGACGCGGGTGGTGCTGTGGGTAAAACCTCAGGGCCTAGGACTTGCTGATCGTAAGGTTGGTGGTTCAAATCCCCGCGGCGGGGTGAGCTCCCGTCGTTCAGTCCCAGCTCCTGCCAACCTAGCAGTTCGAAAGCACCGCTAAGTGCAAGTAGATAAATAGGGACCGCTTTATAGCGGGAAGGTAAATGGCGTTTCCGTGTGCAGCACTTGTGCTGGCTCGCCAGATGCAGCTTCGTCACGCTGGCCACGTGACCCGGAAGTGTCTGCGGACAGCGCCGGCTCCTGGCTTCTTGAGCGAGATGAGCGCGCAACCCTAGAGTCAGTCACGACTGGCCCTAACGGGCAGGGGTACCTTTACCTTTACCTTATTACAGTGTTCTCCAAGAGACTCTTACTGCTCATTGCAGGTGACACTGGACAAGAAAGCAGACCACCTACATATCATTTACCACAATCCTTCTGGACATTCCTATGGATTCTTCTGGGCATGCTTCTATGTGCTTTGGTGTTTGCCCTAATTGTAATTATGATAGAAAGATACAAAAAGAAGATAAAAGGTAAAAAACCATTTGCGTTAGTCTTCTTCCCACCTCACCTGGGTTTGAGGACCCTGTGCAATTATGCCTCCACCTTTCTCTCATGTCTCCTGAGAGGCAGAGAATCATCACTGCCACAAACTAAATAATGTGCCTATTGTTACCCTTTGTAGATACAGCCTCCACGATGCCAGAGGAGGTGCTCAGCTTTCCTCCACCTGAGAACCCAATGATGAGCCTCCCTGTGGTGAGTTCTGCACCCCAGAAATCACTGATGAGCCCCGGAGCTATGACGATGTCCAGATAGGATGAGCATGCCAAGGAAATAAGGAACGTCAGCTAGATAATGACAATGAGAGCATTTAATTTTTTGAAACCATTTAGTGCCAACAGCACAATCATTGCAACTACTATGATTGCAAACAGATTGCAAACTGGTGGCAGTAATTTGCCTCAGCTTCACCTCCTTCCCTCCCCACAACAAACTCACCGATCTACATGGGACTACCTTTGAAGGTGACCCAGAAACTACAATTGCTTCAGAATGTGGCAGATAGACTGGTGACTGGGAGTGGCCGCCGAGACCACATAACACCGGTCCTGAAAGACCGACATCGGTTCCCAGTACGTTTCTGAGCACAATTCAAAGTGTTGGTGCTGGCCTTGAAAGCCCTAAATGGCCTTGGTCCAGTAGACCTGAAGGAGCGTCTCCACCCCCATCGTTCAGCCTGGACACTAAGGTCCAACTCCGAGGGCCTTCTGGTGGTTCCCTCACTGCAAGAAGCAAAGCTACAGGGAACCAGGCAGAGGGCCTTCTCGGTAGTGGCGCCCGCCCTGTGGAATGCTCTCCCACCAGATGTCAAGGAAATAAACAACTACCTGACTGTTAGAAGACATCTGAAGGCAACTCTTTTAGGGAAAGTTTTTAATGTGTAATGTTTTACCGTATTTTTCGCCCTATAGGATGCACTTTTCCCCCTCCAAAAATGAAGGGGAAATGTGTGTGCGTCTTATGGGGCCAATGCAGGCTTTCGCTGAAGTCTGGAGAGCAAGAGGCACCGGTGCGCACCAACCCCTCTCTCTCTCCAGGCTTCAGGAAGACATCTGCAAGCCTTGCAAGCCCGGCGAGAGTTCCCGCAAGCTCGCAAGGCTTGCGGGCGGAAGCCTGCAGCCCAAAGCACGGGGCGCCCTCTGGAGGATGTCGCGTGCTTCGCGCAGGTGTCCGCAAGCCTTGCTTGCTCGGGGGGAGTTCTCCCCGGGCACGCAAGGCTTGCGGGCAACAGCCTGTTCTGGGGGCTGGGGTCGGGGGAAGCTCGGGCTTCCCCAGCTCCCAGCCCCGCAGCTGGGGGGGATTTTATTTTATTCATTCCCCCACCAAAAAACGAGGTGCGTCCTATGGGCCAGTGCGCTCTAAAGGGCGAAAAATACGTTATTATGTTTTTATATATGTTGGAAGCTGCCCAGGGTGGCTGGGGCAACCCAGTGAGATGAGCAGGGTACAAATTATAATCTCAAACAATATCTGGGAAATGCCTTAAATATGAACTTTACCCTATCATATTGTCCAGCTGCTTCTTTTTCTCTCAGCCCCTACAGGATCACTGGAACAGAGAGGCATGGTCAGCGATTCCGCCACCACCACCCTATGAATATATTTTTCCTTCTGGCTGTCCTGTCCCAGACATCTGTGGAGGGAGGTAGCTCACTTGGAACTAGAGCTGAGGACCTTATTGAACTCTACCTGCTGCCAGAAGGGTTGGGGGAGCTACCTCCCCCCCAGCCCTTGAAAATGCTTGCACTAAAAGGTCTTGGACCAGGCAGAGAAGCAAAGAGAGAGAGACATTTCTCTCATTCCCTGAGAACCAACTGAAAAACAAAGCATCACTGTGGCCAGGTTCTCCCATCTGTCTTCAGTCCAGGGATAGGAAAGAAATAGACCTTTGGGTCTGGTCTGGAAGCTCCAGCTGGTGAAAAAGGCTGTGGATAGACTGTTGATGGGGACAAGCTATTATCAAAACATAACCTTAGTCCTCAAATGCACCTAAAGGGTGCTCACTAATGGTTCCTCACCATCCTGGGGGAAAAGTGAAAAGTGGGGTGCTGTGTTATGTTCCAAGGCCATTGTTGTTCAATGTCTTCATAAATGACTTGGACAAAAGAATTGATGGGATGTTCATCAATTTTTCAGATGACACCATACCGGGAGGGGTAACTAATGCTGCAGAAGATAGAATTGGGATTCAATATGGCCTTAACAAATTGGAAAACTGGATCCAGACTAACGAAACGAATTTCAAGAGGGACTAATGGAAGGCTGTAAAGTTAGGCAGGAAGACCCAGCTGGACAAATAGAAGATGGGAGGGCACCTGGCTTGCCAGTAATACATGTGAAAAGGATCTAGGGGTCTTGGTGGACCACAAGCTTCACATGAGTCAACAGTATGATGCAGCAGCAAAAAACGTGAATGCTATTCTAGGCTGCATCAACAAAATCTTCAAGGTTCTTGTATCGATTTATAAGGCCTTACACAACGTGGACCCAGGATACCTCAAGGGCCATCTGATCCCTTATTTCCCTGCTGGATCACTGTGACCTTCAGGTGTAGACTCCGTTAGTGCTCCTCAGCTCGTATCCGCCAGAAACTGTACCTTCAGTATTGTGAGCCTGGCTCTTCGGAACTCAATTCTGGCTAAGATCAGAGCTGCTCCCTTCCTCTCTGCTGAATTTCACCTTCCTTCACGAAGACCTTTGCATTTCAGCAGCATTTCCAATATTATTTTCATCTCAAAATGATATTTATTTCTATTGTATATTTTGGAACCTTCTTCTACACTGCACAGGGACTGTGGTGTTAAGTGGTATATAAGTTTTTGAAATGAATAAAGTATTTTTTCTACTTATGGTATGCCTATTATTCCTACAAAAAAATAAAGGTAAAGGGACTCCTGACCATTAGGTCCAGTCGTGGCCGACTCTGGGGTTGCAGCACTCATCTCGCTTTATTGGCCGAGGGAGCCGGCGTACAGCTTCCGGGTGATGTGGCCAGCAGGACTAAGCTGCTTCTGGTGAACCAGAGCAGCGCACGGAAACGCCGTTTACCTTCCCGCCGGAGTGGTACCTATTTATCTACTTGCACTTTGACGTGCTTTCGAACTGCTAGGTTGGCAGGAGCAATGGGAGCTCGCCCTGTCGCGGGGATTATTTAAACAATGGGTCCTGGTTGATTCTGCTTCCCTCCTGGACATAGCTGTCAACTTTTCCCTTTTCTTGCGAGGAATCCTATTCGGAATAAGGGAATTTCCCTTAAAAAAAGGAAAACATTGACAGCTATGCTCCTGCTACAGGCCAATCAGGTTGTTGCATTCTAGGATCCTACCTGCCTATTCTTGTAGGATCCAAGCTTAGTACATAACAGCTTGACAGCTAGGATGCTAGAAGTGGAAGAAGAAGAAGAAGAAGAAGAAGAAGAAGAAGAAGAAGAAGAAGAAGAAGAAGAATTTATTTATACCTCACCCTCCCCAGCCAGAGCTGGGCTCAGGGTGGCTAACAACAGTAAAAATTACAGTAAAAACATAAGGGGGGGGGACACAATTTAAAATACAGGTTAAAATGCAGCCTCATTTTAAAAGTAGCCCATAAATCAAAACCATAAGGGGAGGGAAGACATAAGGGTCAGACTGAGTCCAAACCAAAGGCCAGGCGGAACAGCTTCGTCTTGCAGGCCCTGCAGAAAGATGTCAAGTCCCGCAGGGCCCTGGTCTCTTGAGACAGAGCGTTCCACCAAGTCGGGGCCAGTACTGAAAAGGCGCTGGCCCTAGTTGCGACCAATCTAACCACCTTGCGACTTGGGACCTCCAAAGTGTTGTCATTTGTGGACCTTAAGTTCCTTTGCGGGGCAGACCAGGAGAGGCGGTCCCATAGGTACGAGGGTCCTGGGCCACATAAGGTCCCGTAAGGCTTCTTATGCCCTGAAATATTAGCAGGTACCACTTCATGACATTACGAGAATCTGTTCTGTCTGAGCTGAGCCAAAAGGGCTGGGTTGCAAGCAAGGTGAACCAACTCCGGCCTCCCACTCACTCCACAGGACACACTGTGGGGCAGAGGGGGAAATGGGGAGGGCAAAAAAATGTGAATTTCACCCTTGTAGAGTAGCCTAGTTTTTACCTCCTTAGCTCAGGAACTACAGAGAGAGAGAGAGAGAGAGAGAGAGAGAGAGAGAGAGTGTTTAGGAAGCACAGTCTTTCCTAATTACTGGGTCTATTTCTTCATGTCATCCTCAGTTCCACCCCCCCCCCCAAAAAAAAATAATTGTTTGACTTGCTGTATTTTCTCTATCCATTGTAGTGTAGGAGTGCCCTCATGTGGTCAATGAGGATGCATCCTCAGTCAAGTGCACTTAATACTTGTGTTCAATCTTCTTTGTCTTTTATTTTTATCACCGTGGGAAAATGGGCTCTACAAAGTTCTGGCTCCTTAAAATCTCTATATAGATGCAGATAGAGACCTAAAAAAAATAAAGAACTAATTTCACACCTGTAATGGCAGTGAGAGCAAATTTCAGAAGGTGTTTGGTTTAGGCAGCTTAGGTTACTGGTTTTCAAAAGTCTTGCAAAACCCTCTTCTGGAAAATAATTCCCACGGGGCGAAAGTTCCTAGAGGACATAGTGCAAGAGACGAGTGTTTTGCAATATGTCAACTTAGTTTTATTTGCAAATGAATAAGTCCATAGCACTGTGTTCTCTCCTGTTTATTCCATGGTGTGGATTTGATGAGAACGGTGCTTTTTTTTCCTAGAGAAAAAGGTGCCAGAATGCACTTATCTCAGAAGACCCACCTCAGAGCCCAAAGGCGGCTTTGCTGAGGCTGGTCAAGTCTCTCCCCACACTTCTGGGGCCCAGCTGAGAGGTGCTGAAACACTGTTCCGGAGAGTTCCAGGTGGAAAAAAGCCCGGGGTGAGAGTATGTTTAGTCAAACATATACTCTTTATGTTTCTGTGGCTCAACTAGTGATTAGGGAGCAAGGGAAACAACAAAACTCTCCTTCCTTGGAGGTTTTTAAGCAGAGATTGGATGGCTATTTCTCACATATGATCTAGTAGAGATTCCTGCATTGCAGGGGGTTGGATTAAGATGACCGTCAGGGTCCCTTCCAAATTTGCCATTCTTTGATTCTATGACCCTCTCTTCCTTTGTGCAGGCTCAAAATAAATTTTTTTCCCTTCCAGTAGCACCTTAAAGACCAACTAACTTAGTTCTTGGTATGAGCTTTCGTGTGCATGCATACTTCGTGTGCAGGCTGGTAGGGAAGAAGGGAGAAATTCCATTCAGTTTGATTTTGAGTTGAATCTATCAAAATCATGCTTTCTGAAACAACGTGGGAACTGAAATTTTGTTCTGGGAAGAGAGATGGGCTGTTAAGAAAGATCTTTGGGAGAAGAAAAGGCTAAGAAGTAAATCCAGAGCAAAGTCCTTAAGGCAGTTGGATGGCGCTTTGTATGCCTCCTTCCAGCAAATCCTGCAACTGGTGCCAATAAGAAGAAGAAGAAGAAGAAGAAGAAGAAGAAGAAGAAGAAGAAGAAGCAATGACAAAGCTAGACAGCATCTTAAAAAGCAGAGACATCACCTTGCCAACAAAGGTCCGTATCGTTAAAGCTCTGGTTTTCCCAGTAGTGATGTATGGAAGTGAGAGCTGGGCCATCAAGAAGGCTAATCGCTGAAGAATTGATGCTTTTGAATTCTGGTGCTGGAGGAGACTCTTGAGAGTCCTATGGACTGCAAGAAGAACAAACCTCTCCATTCTGAAGGAAATCAGCCCTGAGGGATCACTGGAAGGACAGATCCTGAAGCTGAGGCTCCAATACTCTGGCCACCTCATGAGAAGAGAAGACTCCCTGGAAAAGACCCTGATGTTGGGAAAGATGGAGGGCGCAAGGAAAAGGGGAGGACAGAGGACAAGATGGTTGGACAGTGTTCTCGAAGCTACAAACATGAGTCTGACCAAACTGTGGGAGGCAGTGGAAGACAGGAGTGCCTGGCGTGCTCTGGTCCAGGGGGTCACGAAGAGTCGGGCACGACTAAACGACTAAACAACAACAACAAATTATTATTATGATTTATACCCCTCCCAATAAAATCACAGTAAAAACATAAGGGGGGGATCAATTTAAAATATGGGTTAAAATGCAATTTAAAATGCAGCCTCATTTTAAAAGTAGCCCATAGATCAAAACCATAAGGGGAGAGAAACATGAGGGTCAGACTGAGTCCAAACCAAAGGCCAGGCGGATCAGCTGTCTTGCAGGCACTGTGGAAAGATGTCAAGTCCCGCAGGGCCCTGGTCTCTTGGGACAGAGGGTTCCACCAAGTCAGGGCCAGTACTGAAAAGGCCCTGGCCCTAGTTGAGTCCAATCTATTGGTCTACGTATTGCTCTACTTTTCTTTGGACCTCAGCATCAGCAAGGCCTGGGGGGCTGGTTGTGTCTTGTCATCTGGGCATCACAGAACCTCTGTACATATTGCCCAGGCTTGCAACCCAGGGAGGCCATTTCAGTACCACATTTTGACTTCACCA
This sequence comes from Podarcis vaucheri, assembly GCF_965113315.1. NCBI lineage: Eukaryota > Metazoa > Chordata > Lepidosauria > Squamata > Lacertidae > Podarcis > Podarcis vaucheri. The sequence goes on along the minus strand of NC_138754.1, from coordinate 1,659,330 downwards.
CTATCTCTCAAGACAGATGGATCCCAACACCCAAAATTATCCCCTGGAGTGCGTAACTTCTTTATGGGGTATAAGCTTAAGGCTGAACTCATATTCATAACAGTCATGAATACTGACATCCAATCCTTGAATAAACACAGGTGCTGAACATACATGTGGGTTCAGACATACATTTCACAACCAGCTGAGAGGGGTTGCCCTTTTCCTCATCCACACAGAGTTTATGCAAGTGCACATTAAAGTCTAATTTAAACCCACTTTCTAGATCATTTGGATCCTACAAGCCAGCAGATAAAAGGGAGCCTTTCACCACACAATGCGTAAATTCATTTGCCGTATTTTTTGCTCTATAAGACTCACTTTTTCCCTCCTAAAAAGTAGGGGGAAATGTGTGTGCATCTTATGGAGCGAATGCAGGCTGCGCAGCTATCCCAGAAGCCAGAACAGCAAGAGGGATCGCTGCTTTTGCTGCGCAGCGATCCCTCTTGTTGTTCTGGCTTCTGAAATTCATAATTTTTTTTTCTTGTTTTCCTCCTCCAAAAACTAGGTGTGTCTTATGGTCAGGTGTGTCTTATAGAGTGAAAAATAGGTATATTGAACTCACTTCTACAATCACATGAGAGAACCATTAAATGCAGTGGCTTCAAAAGAGTGTTGGGCGTATTCAAACAGGTGCACCTGTTGTCAAGAGATTTTAGGGATGACGACTGTTATGTGGACCTTCCCTTTATAGAAACAGTCTACCTCCAGATACCAGATGCTAGTTGAAAATACAGCTGCAAAGCACTCATTTTCATTCCCTTCCTTTTGTGTGTTGCTTTCACTCATCCATGCACTCTAAGGCCCACTTTTTCTGAAATTACACAATTTTACACAATTTTGTAGACATTTGTTGGTTAGAGAAATGCCCTGAAGAATTTGAAGTAGTGCAGATTTCTAAGGAAACCTCTGTTTCCTTTCAGGGGTTGTTTCAGGAAGTGTGAAGGAAACCTAAGAAATGCTTTACTTATTGAATAACAGCATTTATAAAGGCTGCTCAATCGTGGTGTTTCCTCTGGGAGAACTTCTGTGTAATAAAACCACAAAATAATAAAATGGCAGCCCAGTTTCAGCAAGAATAAGTACAAACAACAGAGAGGAAAACAGGGCAGAAAGAGGCACAGCTTTCCTTAAAAATAAAATAAAAAATAGAGGGTGCACATCTAAATATTCATTCTGTTGATGGGATAGAGAGGCTGCCTGAGGGTTACACATGGCTGATCTCTGACTCAGAGTTTGGAATCACTGTCATGTGATTGCATGGAAGAGGAAATAGGTCATATGGTTCTTGCAACCCCAAAATCACCCCACATTCCTCTTCAATGGCCTGATGTCAGGGGAATGGACTGAGGAGGAATGGTGGAGACCATCCTGTCCCTCCTACTGAAACTTCCAGAGAAAAGGAAGAAAGTACAGTGGTACCTTGGTTTACAAACTTAATCTGTTCCGGAAGTCCGTTCTTAAACCGAGACCGTTCTTAAATCAAGGTGCGCTTTCCCTAATGAGGCCCCCCACCGCTGGTGCCCTTCCACTGTTCAGATTCCGTTCTTAGAACGAGGTAAAGTTCGCAAACTGGGACACTACTTCGGGTTTTGCAGAGTTCGTAAACCGAATCGTTCGTAAACAGGACTGTTCTTGAACCGAGGTATCACTGTATAGATTTAAAACAGTGGTTTGCAGAAGATCACGGCTCAGAGATAGATGAGGGGCAAAGCTGGGAAATAATGGGAGAAGAGGTGGGCAGGAAGCAGAGCTGGAGCAGCTGGCTGACACATTGACACTAGAAAGCATTCCAGACCCCCCTTCTCCCAGAACCTGGTGAGCATTGAAAGTAGGAGAGCAAAGAGCTAAGAGACAAGTGGTCTTAAGCAGCCACTGTAAGGGGGGGGGTCTGTTGACGATTGAGAAGGAAAGGTGGGGAGGAGATTACTCTGAGCAATGCCATTACCCCAAGAGGCTGGAGTAAGCCTCTCTCTGTGAATATTGAATAAAATACTTTGGTAAGAGCTTTTCTTGTCTATTTATCCCTGGCCGTCTGCCGTGGGGGGGGGGTGTCGGATTCCCGGACGCCTAATACTTGTCGACTAACATGCTGAAGCTGAGGTGTATCTTCCCATGCCTCAAAATGACAGCAGAACCCTGTAGGTGACATCTCCAGAACCTCTTCCGTCTTGTTGCCTGCAAAGAGCAGCCCCAAAAGGGAGAGAGAGAGAGACAACTCCTGCCCCCTACCCATTCTGTGGACTGCTTCCTTCATTGGGGGTTTTCAAGCAGAGGTTGAATGGCCATCTGCCAGGGATTCCTGGATTGCTGTGGGTGGGACTGGATGACCCTTTTGGTCCCCCACTAACCTAACAATTCTCATTCTGTACCAGGCACATCCAAGGCTCATTGCATACCTGGCAAGAAGCAACCAGGAATGGCACTGACAGAAGCCTCTGCAACCTTCTCACCCTTAGCCTACTGATCTCTGCTGCTTCCTCTGGGGGAAACTTCCATACAATGAAACATCAAGCACAGAATAATGGAAACAGCACCCCAGTTTCAACAGAGGTAAGTATCAATGCCAGTGAGTGAAACAGGAAAAATGATATGCAACATCGCTAAAAATAGAGGGAGCAGGTCTAAAAACCAATGGTGTTCCTGGGATGATGATCCTGATTAGGGATTCAGGATTGTTTATCGCTGACTCATAAGTTTCATATTGCTGTCAAAGAATTCTGCAGAAGAGAAAATACGCCACACCATTTGTATTTAAGTTGTCCTCAGCCTCAAAAAACGATCTTCAGGTTTCTCTTCAAGGGCTTGATAGCTGCTTCCATGTTTGAACACATCGTGAAGCTGATGTGTGCCTAGTGCAGAGTTTCTTATTCCTGCATAAAACTCTTGGTGGCAATACCAGCAAATCTCCAGTGTTGCTTCCACCAGATATCAGAGCCCAAGCAGTGGGCTTCAATTGGGGAGGTCCAACTCTGCCCCTTTATGCACTCTATGGGACACACTGCACCAAAGGCTCACTGCATACCCAGAGAGGATCGAACATGAAGGTTACTCACAGAAGCATCCTGATTCTTCTCACCTCCAGCCTACTGACCTTCTCTGTCTTTGGTAAGTCCTTCAGTGCTGGCATGTAGGTGGAGAAGGAGGCAGTCCATTCAGCTTGCATTTAAGCTGAATCTTTCGAAATCGCACTTTCTGAAATGATACAGAAACTGAAATTTGTCCTTTGAAATTTGCGCCGGGAAGAGTTATTGACTGCTAGACCCTCTGGGAATTGCAACTTTATGAAGAGAATGGTTGGGAGACTCCTTAACAACTCTTAGCACCCTTAATGAGCTATAGTTCCCAGAATTCTTTGGCAGGGGGGAAACATGTCCATTTAAACTAATCAGCTCCAAGGATTGAATGTATGGCATAGATGGGCTCATGTATTTATTTATTTTTAAGAGTGTTCTACCCCCTTTAAAGGGATGCAGGTGGTGCTGTGGGTTAAACCACAGAGCCTAGGACTTGCCAATCAGAAGGTCAGTGGTTCAAATCCCCGCGATGGAGTGAGCTCCCGTTGCTCGGTCCCAGCTCCTGCCAACCTAGCAGTTCGAAAGCACGTCAAAGTGCAAGTAGATAAAGAGGTACCGCTCCGGCGGGAAGGTAAACGGTGTTTCCGTGCGCTGCTCTGGTTCACCAGAAGCGGCTTAGTCCTGCTGGCCACATGACCCGGAAGCTGTATGCTGGCTCCTTCGGCCACTGAAGCGAGATGAGCTCCGCAACCCCAGAGTCGGCTACGACTGGACCTAATGGCTAGGGGTCCCTTTACCTTTACCTCCTTTAAATTGTTGGGTTGCAGATAGATCTGCTGCTCTGGGCTTCTTTAGGAGGAAAGGTGTGGTATGAATTCAATAAATAACCAATATTTTCTTACTCCCTTAAAGGCACTTTAAGGCAAGCAGCTGAGAATTCGCCCCATCAGGTGAACGGAGTCCTGAATAGATCAGTCTACATTCCCTTAAAGCTATCCTCTGCAGCAGCAGTAGAGAAAATCGAATGGGACTTCTTTCACCCCACAAATGGAAAGCCCTGTCCCCTTGGTGTGGCCAAAGGTGGGAAACTGGAGCAGTCAGATATCAGCAGCAGGTCTAAGCAACTGGAGGAGAAGACTGCTGAGAACCTGTTGAGGATGGGGGCAAATCTCAGTGACTGGACTGAACACCACAATGAAACCATATTTTGTGGGGATTTAAATGGCACACACCTGTCTAGAGATCGGCTGGCATTGGTTAATAGGACCATGCTGAATATCAGTTTTCTGGAGAAAGAGGATGCTGGAATTTATAGAGCGCGTGTTTGGTTTAATGCAGAGCAGTTAAAAGAACACAAATTTAACCTTGCTGTTTACGGTAAGTCATTCATTTCACCATCCCTGTCAGTTTGTGGGGTGGAGCTCAGCATGGAATAGGATGGCCATGGGATTGAGTGAGGAAGCTTTTTCAGCTTGGCAGGGGCCACATTCCCTCCCAGAGCTTGGAGGGATCAGAGGTAAAGGGGGGGATAAATTAATCTGAGAATTGTAGAGTTGGAAGATCATCTGGACCAATTGCAGGAATCACAGCTAAATGTGAATGTGAATTATGAATTTTGTAGAGTAGGGTAGCTTCTACATGCATGCACACACCTCTATGCTGCACCAAAGTAAGCATACATCCAGTATGGTGCTTAGAGTGTCAGACTAGGACCTGAAAACGGATCAGGGTTCGAATCCTCCCAGTCAGCCATGAAGCTCACTGGGTGTAACCTTGGGGGCCAGTCACTGCCTCTCAGCCTTACTTACCTCACAGGGTTATTGTGGGGATCAAGCAAGGGTGGGGAGAACCAGATCTAGCACCCTGAACTCCTTACAGGAAAAAGGAGGGGTGGAAATGCTATAAATGGATCAGACTGAAAGGAAAGATTCCAGCAAGAGAGGGGGAGAGCACCCTAGGAATATTTGGCGCACAGTCTTTACTAGAACTTCTTTGTTTTGACTCATGTGCTCATTCTACATGTCTATCTTATAGCTGTCAAGCTCAGGGAGTCCTCCCCTCCCTTGGGTAACTTCACAGATAAGAATTAACGAGCAGCTGACAGATTTATAGTCCTTTTATTTCGGTTTCATGTTGCAGTCACAAAATGCACAGCTCTCCGCAAGTTGCTTACTCTGAATCCAATTCCCTACTTCCTCAGCAAGAAGCGCTCCAACGGGAAGTTCCTCCCCCTCTCTGCCTCCTTTGTTCTCTGATATGTTCAGACCTCTGAGTGGGGATTGGGTTTCCCCAAATTCTCAGTTGCTGTGTCTCCCAATTCCCCCTGCCTTCTGGATCTCTTGCCATTATCTCATAGCTGGGTAGCTCCTCCCTAATCTGTTCAGCTTCTGTGCCTGGGTCTGCCTGTCTCTCTGCTTCTGAAAAGGCTGGAGGCAGAGGACGCGCGAATATTCCCCCTCCTCTTTTGAGAGAGACTGATCTGCCTGCGACTGCATTCTTCAGATCCAGACCATTCCCTGACAATAGAGCGGTTGCTGAACAGCTTGGTAGGTTTCTGGAGGAAACATCAGCTTTAGATCCTTTTCAGTCTGGGTTCCATCCTGGTTTGGGGACTGAGACGGCTCTGTTCGCCCTAACAGATGATCTCCGTAGACAACTGGATCGAGGCGGGTCAGAACTGCTGATTCTCTAAGATTTGTCAGCAGCCTTTGACATGGTCAGTCATGATCTTCTGGACCACCACCTCACCGATGTGGGGATACAGGGCAAAGCCCCAAAATGGTTGTGCTCCTTTATCTCTGGTCAGGGACAGAGGGTGTCACTAGGGAGGGAGATGTCGTTGCGCCACTCCTTGGTGTGTGGAGTGCCACAGGGCGCAATCCTCTTACGGATGCTTGGAGGGTCCGTGTCTCTCTGTCACTGCCCAGCACAGTTAGCGATGGCCACCGAGGCACAAACTTCACATGACTCCTCTTTGTGTTGAACAGAGCCAGTGCCAGTACCATGGATACTCTATCGTGTGTACTCCAATACTTGAGAAGGCTGCAATGTGACCCTGTGGTGTCAGGTACCTCGTCAGGGAAAGTACCATATCTCCTGGGAAAGAGGCAATCTTTCCAGGGCCTCAGCAGGAGGTTCATCTAAGTGCCAGCTTTTGTCCAACAGCAGGAAACTCTGTGTCTCCTGGAGAAAAGGCTCCCCTGACTCCACCTTCACGTGCTTGGCTAACAATCCTGCGGATCAAAACGAAGCCACAATTGACTTGCTCAACATCTGCACAAGCGTTGAATGAGAGAAAGGTGTCCTAACCTTCACATTGCTGTTAGGATATAGTTCCGTTCCACCTTAACAGGGAACAGGCATGACTGTTGTGTGTCACATGCCTGTTTACATTCCAGCAGTCTGCTGGGAATTTCCGTTTTGTATATTGCTTTTGCTTTGCTGCTGTTTTGCTGGAGATGAAGGGAAGCAGACATGTTTTCCTTTGTTCATGAACTATGCTGAATAAACGCTTGTCAAATAATGCTTACGCATGGCTCTGTCCACCGCTTCTGCTATGAGAAGATTTATTCACTCTGCTGATAGAGCGTCCACGGGTCTCTAAATGTATCTGAGGCTCATGTCGCTGATTGAGGCTGTTCCAAGGGAGACCAGTGATCGTCCGGCTGCCGGCCGGTGGCTGGAGTCAGCTGGGGGCCTGCCTGATGCCCCCATCTCCCTGGCAGTATCCCAACAATTGCTACCCAGAAGTTCTGAATCATGAGGGTGTTTTGGATGCTCGGGATACCCCTAAAGATGAAGGATTCAAGGAGAGGTACCCAGGCACACAGAGCATTAAAAAACACACACACCTATCTAGGGAAAAGAAGGAATGGGAAACCTCCATGCTTCTGTGGAAAGTCAAAGAAAGCACAGATGCTAACCATCATTTCCCAAACACTGGATGCTGCCTTTTAATGAGTCAGACCACTGGTCCATCTCAGTTATTGAGGCAATGCCCACCCTCCTTCATCCAACTCGACCCGCAACAATCTGTGGATCTCTTTAACCATATCTTCCAACACCTGAGTCCCTCCAAAGATGCCCAAATTGGTTTGTGCCTTGGCCGAATCCAGTGTGCAGCTCTAACGAGAGGGAGCCTTTTAATCACAAAACGCATCGTCCATGTATTTAAGTCACTTCCACAAGCTAAGAGAAGAGCCTGTAAATTGGGCATCTTCGAAAGAGAGTTTGGCAACAAAAGCAAGAACCACAAACCCATGGCTACAACAATGTTATGAGTAAATATCATGACCTCCGAATGCACAATGGAAAACATCCACAAACTAGTCTGCTGTGTGCCAGCAAAGTTTAATAATGCCTTCCTGTAAAAAAAAGAACTGGGTTCTGTACAGATATGGTACCAAGGAGTAAAAGAGTTCTCACATTCATTCTAATCCCTAATTTTGTGTTCCATTAGGTTGCAAGATCAAATATGTGCATCTCCCTCCTTTATTTTCTCTCTTCATGGTGTGGGTCTGTGGCACATTGTTGCAACCACTCTCTGGACTTTGGAGTAGTCAGAGACTCTTTTACGCTTTAGGTCTAAGGTGCGTACCGTATGTATTGGATGATTTTCTGCCCCCATACCCATGTCTCCCTGAAGCAGCATCTATATATTCTGTCTCTCTTCATTTCATGTATTCCTTATTTCCTGGAGTGTGTGACTTGTTTATGGAGCATAAGATTAAGGGTAAACACATATCAAATAAAAACATCTTGAAGGTCCCAGGCCACAGAGAAGTTAGGCTGGCCTCAACTAGAGCCAGGGCTTTTTCGGCTGTGGCTCCGATCTGGTGGGACGCTCTGTCCCAAGAGACCAGGGCCCTGCGGGACTTGACATCTTTCCGCAGGGCCTGCAAGACAGAGCTGTTCCACCAGGCCTTTGGCCAGGGCGCAGCTTGATTCCCTCCCTCGGCAATCTTTGCTGAGCTCTGGCCCAATTCAATGCCAGTGGCCTGAATTAATTAATTTTATAATGAATGATTTTAGAGTGTTGTTTATGCTATACTTTTATACTGTTTTATTGTTGTTAGCCGCCCTGAGCCCGGCTTCGGCTGGGGAGGGCGGGATGTAAATAAAATTTATTATTATTATTATTATTATTATTATTATTATTATTATTATTTTATTATTATATTCACGACAGACACCCATGCTGAGATTTCCTCTCGGAATTGTTTGCTGAATACACCAGCCTGCTGGACATGCATGCGTGTTGAGATACACACCTCACAACAACCTGAGAGGGACTGTCTCTCTCCTCATCCAAACAGAGTTTATGCAAGCACAGGCTTGACAAGTTGGATCCTCCTAGCAGAGGATCCATGTTGCGCTCGGCCCCTGAAAATCTTCCCCAACTGGCTTGTGGGTGGGGCTTGCCCTGCTCCAAGCCAGTGGTGCCACAGTTATGCCACTGGCCTTTAGCCAATCAGCATCGTGGCAAAGGTTGGGGATATCTATTTGGCAGTGTGATGTAGGAACCTCCCTTTACTTCATGCTGCCGAACACCCGCCCACCCACCCACCCTGCTCCTGCCAACCTAGCAGTTCAAAAGCACGTCAAAGTGCAAGTAGATAAATAGGTACCGCTCTGGCGGGAAGGTAAATGGCGTTTCCGTGCGCTGCTCTGCTTCGCCAGAAGCGGCTTAGTCCTGCTGACCACATGACCCAGAAGATGTACGCCGGCTCCCTCGGCCAAGAAAGCGAGATGAGCGCCGCAACCCCAGAGTCGGCCATGACTGGACCTAATGGTCAGGGGTCCCTTGACCTTTACCTTTGGCCTTGATTTGGACTTCAGTTGGTCACCTGTTTTGGAACGCAGGCCGGGTAAGAATTTTTCCCAATGTGGCAGATTGGCTGTGGCCACTTGGTTTTTGCCTACCTCTTAGCAATCATCACAACCTTGTACGGTTTGGCGGTTAGGCATTGGTTTAGGGGAGGGGAGGTGCGGCCATCACCTGCTCCTCCAATGAATAGGGTATTCCGTTAAAGGAATCCGGGGGTCTGGATCTCATCCGAAGCCTGGAGAGGGGCTAAGGCCATGCCAGGAGCCCCGGGAACACAGTCAATATACACTGACGGAGATCCCCCTGCTGGTTGTTTAGCCTTCCAGGCTTCCTGAAGGGTGGGGCAGGAGCCAGATATAGTTCTGATACCAGTGCCTAAGTCAATACCAGTCACATCTGTGTATTCAATAAAGTTGTGGACAAAATTTGCCCATTAACATTTAAACTGTCTCCTAAATAAAGACTGTGTCTTTATTTCCACGAGGGCTGGGTTTGGGGGCTCGGAGCACAACCAACGCTTGATTTAAGGCCAAATTCTTCTTGATTCAGATCCTACAACCTGAAGGGTAAGAGGAAGCCTTTCGTCACACAATGCATAATTCATTTTACACTGAACTCACTTCCACAATCACACAGGAGGACCATTAACTGGAGTGGCTTTGGAAGAGTGTACAGAAAATAAAAAGAGGAGGGGTTCTAGCTGAAAGCTATCAGCAATCACAGCTGTTGTGTGGACCCTCCCGTTACAGGAGAAAATAACTTGCAGCAACTTGGAGCTGAGAGGGCTTGCAAAAAGGTTTAGGGCAGCTTTAATTCACAGATTAACAACATTTATAAATGCTGCTCTTCACAAGTGTTTCTCCTGGGGCTGGGAGTTTCTGGGTAATAAACCATTTAAAATTCAGGAGAAGTAACCGCAAAATAATAAAAGAAGCTGCTTGGCTTCAGCAGTAAGTGGCTTCAAAGCCAAGGAGCGAAAAGTGAGAGGGAAAGATATACTGCGTCACTTAAAAACAGAGAGCAGATCTGAAAGCTCGTTACGTTTATTGGATAGTGAGGATGCCTAAGGGTTAACTGTTGCTGATATTCCACAGATGCTTTTCAACTGGGGTCATGTGGTTTCATGGAAGGAGGTGACGTAACTGGTATGTACTCGCTAACCCCAGATTTCTCTTGAAGGGCTTGGCAGAGGATTTCCTGCCTGAAGCAATGACTGGAAATGACAGTAGAAAACTCTTATTGACATCGCCAGCCTCTCTCCCGCATTGCTACTTTCAGAGAGAAGAATCCAAGGTGTGTGCTGCAAACAGGGTGAACCAACTCCGTTCCGCTTGCCACTCACTCTGTGAACCACGTCCAAGACCTGCTGCGTCGCCAGACAAAAATGGCAATGGATGTCACTCACAGAAGCCTTCCTGTCCTTCTCACCTTCGTCCTACTGATCTCTTCTTCCTTTGGTAAGTCCTTCAGAACTGGTGGGTATGGAGGCAGGAATTCCATTCAGTTCTCAGCTGAAGCCAAATCTATCAGAATGGGACCTGAAAGGCTTCCAGCCTTTAAAGTGTTCATTAGGATGAGAGATCGGTTGTTGAACCACTCTGGGAATTGTAGATCCGTGTGGGGAAAGGGGGATCTCTTAAAAAACCTCAGCAGCAACAATGATCATAGGATTCTTTTGTGGGGGAACAATTTAGGGTTGCCAGATGTCCTCTTTTTCCAGGACACACCCTCTTTTTTCATGGGTCGAGTCGTCATAGTGATCGGTAGCTAAATGTAGAAGTCGGCCAATGTGTCCTCTTTTTAGCCCTTCAAAATATGGTAGAAAATGTTACGACTTTGAATGTCTTATATAACAGAGTCTCCGAGTGCTCCTATTTAGCCCTGGCACTCGTGGATAACAATAAGCGATCCCACTTTGTTTCTGTGCCATGGGAAATTGTCGTTTAAGCTGGGGCCATAACATTGCTGCTACCTGGGCTCCCCTTCCTCTCCTACAAAAACTATGAAACTACCTCTCCTTTAAATCGGAACCTACAACTAATCCAGAATGCAGCAGCTAGACTGGTGACCGCAAGTGGCTGCAGGGACCATACAACATGCTAGCTCCCTAAAGCACGCTGGCTCCTGGTATGTTTCAAAGCACCAAATACCAAAGTGTTGGTGCTGACCTTTAAAGCCCTAAACAGCCTCAAAGGCCCAGTATACCTGAAGGAGCGTCTCCACACCCATTGTTCTGCTCGGACACTGAGGTCCAGCTCCAAGGATCCTCTGGCGGTTCCCTTGCTGCGAAAAGTGAGGTTACAGGGAACCAGGCAGAGGGTCTTCTTGGTGGTGGCTCCCGCCCTGTGGAACTCCCTCCCAGCAGATGTCAAGGAAATAAACAACTACCTGACTTTTAGAAGACATCAGAAGGCAGCCCTTTATTAGGATGTTTTTTATTGTTTGAAGAGTGGCTTCGGAAACCCACCATATGGGTGGGGTATAAATAATATTATTATTAATAATTATTATTATTGTTATTGCTATTACTGCATGTTTGCTTAAAAGTAAGTCCCAGTAGGGCAGAACAGCCAGGCCTGCCCTTTTCCCCTTTTTGGCAGTGCATATATATAGGGGGTGAGACAGATGTTGAATAGAACGCCCCTATTTTCATCTCAGAAAAGTTGGAGAGTTTGATATAAATGTGGCCTGTAACTGTTTTGAAAATGACTCCCCCACGTTGACATTCTGGACAGAGATGTTGCTTAGGGCTCCTTCATTTTTATTTTTATTTTTATTAGGTTTTCCACAATTATAACAAATATCACATAACAGAACAACAAACAAAAACAAAAAAGCACGTCAAAGAAGAAAACAACACGAGAATCATCATCCTACCCACCACCATAACAAATAAACGATAAAAACGAACTTAATTCTTTAAAAGCCCAACCTTATGTACATATTGATTGACTTCCTCTAGTCCCTCCCTTCTGAGTTTCCTTGTATCTGCATGTAACAGCTTTCCAATATCATTACTAAACAAAAAATATTTTCAATTGTAGGAGGAAGCACTGGTGAAGAAAGTGGGGTGCGGTGGGTGCCCTTGAAGCCCTCCCCGGGTGTCATCCCAGGGGGAGTGCACCCCCCTGGGACGCTAGCCCCACGGCCGCGGGCGGCTAGCCCTGCCCCCAAGGGGTACACAACATGTGCGCCGCTCTGGGTGCTGGAGCAACTAGCCCCGCCTCTGGGAGGAAGAGTGGGGTATAAATTACATATGCAAACAACAATGGCGCCCCTCTTTGCTTCCCCAAAGGCACTTCAGGTGAAGCATCGATGAATGCATCCCAGCATGTGAAGGGAGTCGTGGGAGGACAGGTCTCCTTTCCCGTAAAGGTCCCCCCGGGAAAACCAGTGGAGAAAATTGAATGGGACGTCATTAGCCCTGTAAGCGGAACGCCCTATCGCCTTTGTGAATTCAGAGACTGGAAGCTGAAGAAGTCAAATTTCAGCACGTGGATAGCAACATGGATGAACCAACAAGGTCATAGGTTCTTTGGGGAAAATGATTTTGTGACTAATGTAATGTCGGGGCACATATTTGCACGTCGGCTGCTGATGGCTGACAGGACCACTCTTACAATCAGGGAGATGGAGAGGCACGATGCTGTAGTCTATAAAGCTCGTGTCTGGTTTGATGCAGAACAGTTTGAAGACCACTTTTTTAACGTGACTCTTTATGGTAAGCAATTGTTTTTCTCCATTCCTGAGTTTGTGCTGGAGCTGAGCATGGAAAAGGATGGTCATCGGATGAAATGGGGAGCCTTTTTCAGACCATAGGCACCATCTCTGATGGGCACTGGGCGCCTCGGGACCCACAGAATTTCCCCTGTGGGAGCCCAGCCGGGTGACAAAAACGTGCTGTGCATGCGATGTCTCACAAAGCAACATAGGCACCATCTTGACGGGGCGCATCTGCAGCCTCAGTGGGCAGAGGCCCGTGGCTTAGGCCCTGGCCCGGTCACCGCCATGGTGCTGGTGAGTCAGCGGAGGCACGGCAGGGGGCAGAGGGAAGTGGAGGCGGAGCGCTGTGCATGCAACATAATGTCATGACATCACATCGCACACAAGCACGCCACTGAGCACCCACAATCTGGGGCCCACATCAACACCTCTGTTTCAGACTGAGGGCCACAATTCCTCCTAGGGAATCTTCTTGGGGCCACATGGTGGTGGTGGGAGGGGTGAAAGTAGGCGGAGTAAAGAATGTGACTCTTACCTTTGTAGAGTTGGCCAATATCTACACAGCCTCTCAAACTCACACCCATGTCTAACCCTCCATCCATCCATCCAAGCAAGCAAGCAAGCAAGCATCATTTTCAGAGTTGAAGGATATATTGAAGGAGCTGGGACTATTTAGCCTGGAGAAGAGATGACTGAAAGGAGAGACGATAGCCCTCTTCAAATATCTGAAGGGCTACGGTGTAGGGAAAGTAACAAGCTTGTTTTCTGCTGCTCCAGAGGGGAAGACACAAACCAAAGTGGTGGGTGTCCCCTTCATTAGGGGCTTTTAAGCAGAAGCTGAATGGCCAGCCATCAGGGATTAGTTGGCTGGGATTTCTGCATTGTAGGACTTGGACTAGATTATCATTGGGCTCCCTTCCAGCTCTTCAATTCTATGATTGCATTATTCCATCAAGGCAAATCACACTCAAGCAAAGTGTGGAGCAGAGGGGATGCCTGTGTTGGAAAAACGCCCCAGAAGGCTACCACCTTCCCAAGACACCGGGACATCTCTCCAATGGTCACTTTCTGGCTGTAAATCTTCCTCAGTCCAGAGAGACAGGTGGTAAGCGACCCCTCTCTCCAGAGAGGAGCACACTCATCTTCTGGCATCTCATTGCAGAAGAAAGAGACAATCAGTAGAATCATAGAATCATAGAGTTGGAAGAGACCACAAGGGCCATCAAGTCCAACCCCCTGCCAAGCAGGAAACACCATCAGAGCACTCCTGACATATGGTTGTCAAGCCTCTGCTTAAAGACCTCCAAAGTAGGAGACTCCACCACACTCCTTGGCAGCAAATTCCACTGTCAAACAGCTCTTACTGTCAGGAAGTTCTTCCTAATGTTTAGGTGGAATCTTCTTTCTTATAGGTTGGATCCATTGCTCCGTGTCCGCTTCTCTGGAGCAGCAGAAAACAACCTTTCTCCCTCCTCTATGTGACATCCTTTTATATATTTGAACATGGCTATCATATCACCCCTTAACCTCCTCTTCTCCAGGCTAAACATGCCCAGCTCCCTTAGCCATTCCTCATAAGGCATCATTTCCAGGCCTTTGACCATTTTGGTTGCCCTCCTCTGGAAGTAGCTCTAAACTACTTTATTTACAGTCTAAATGCTAAGAATCCAGCAGCATGTCTGTGCTCTCTCAGCAGCAGTACAGAACAGCATCACACACAGAAGCGAAACAAAACTCTCCAACAATCCTGAGACGTTCTGTCTCATGCTCTCAGACACTCACATGATATAAACAACCATAGTGCTACTACTGAGCAGCTTGGGTGGGTAAAAATCTTAACAGCCTGGGGGTGGCCTTGAGAGAGTCCCATGGACCAGATACAGAGGCCATGAGGGGTGCATTTTCCCCTGGTCCTGAGGTTCCCCCATTGCTGCCCTACACACTTAGTGACAGCCAATGAGGCACAAACCTCACATGACTTTTGTGTTGAACAGATCCAGCACCACAACCAAGGATCAACTATTATGATTTGATCAAGACTCCAAAGGGATGTGATGTGACCCTGCAGTGCCAGACATATGTAGCAGGAACGTACAATATCTCCTGGGAAAACGTGAGAGCTTTAGATAGTTTCTCATTTTCTGACAACGGCAGGAATCTCCATGTCTCCTGGAGAAAAGACTCTTCCCATTCCTTCATCACCTGCCTGGTCCACAATCCGGCAGATCAAAAGAAAGCTTGGTTTGACTTGCGCGGAATCTGCCAGGATTATGAACTTCATGAAGTTGAAAGTCATGAAGGTGAGCAATCTTTCCTCCCACCCTAAATTATCCAGAGATGCTGCTTGGGCCAGTGGACAATTATGATATCCTTAAGGGTTGGAGATTCAAGGACAGGTGCACAGGCATGCAGAACGTTTTTTAAAAAACCTGAAGGAAAACACAAATGGGAAACATCCTGACTTCTGTCGAAAGTTGCACACATAATTTCTCAGGCACACAGAAAGCTGCTTCTTACAGAGTCGGAACTCTGGCCCATTTAGCTTAGCATTGTCCACACGGACTGGCAGCAATGGTTTTTTCTGGGGTTTAAGACAGTGAGTCCCTTTCAGGCCTTCCATAGAATTGAGGCTGGAAACTGGGGGTGCTTCACCCTTTAAAGTACTGTCAATTTCTCAGCAGCCTGCAGCTAAAGCGAGAAAGACTTTCTGCTCTTCCGTTCCCCTCTGCTCCAGGCAGTGGTATTTGGGGACTGGAGCAATGGGTGGACATAGTGGACATAGGGGAATTTTGGTAGGATCATGAGGAGAGTAAGGGCCACAGGGTTGGCGTGGCAGGGAGGTGGGGTAGAAGGAGCTGTGATGGGAGGGCTGGGGGTGGAAGGAGGTATGGCAAAATGGCTGAATCAACCGTGAGGGATGGTTACCAGGGTGAGGTCCATAGTGTGGTTGCAAGTGGGTAGGGGTTGGCATGGAGGTGGAGGAGGAGTTAGGGCAGTTGGTGATCAATGGGGGCAGGGATGGCAGCCCCTAATAAAATATAGTTTTCCAAAGCTTTCAATAACCGGCAACCATTTCTCAATGTAGCATTTTAAACATGTAAGTGAAACAACCAGAACCGGAAACTCAGAATTTCTCTAATTTCCCACCCTCGTAAAGTTCAGTTAAAGACCTCTCTGAGAAAACATGTGAACAGCTTAATGACCCCTTGTCATATTGATAGATTGGCTTTCTCATGGGACGAGCTGACAATTCATTTTATGCTAAGGACAATTATCAGATGACCGTTGGAGAAATATTACGTGAAGGAGCTTACAAACATGACTTTGGCCGTTATGGAATTTCCCTACAAATGAAACCGATTGGCATTTTCACTTATTCTCTGTTATTTATTCTGATGCTCTGGGTCACATGTTGGGGCAGAGGTCACTTTGGCAGTAGCTATTATGTTCTTCTTCCAATAGGTTTTTTTTGTTGTTGTTGTTCTTCCAGGCAGCACTTTTCCAGGCAGCATTCAACAGAATATCCAATGGGGTATCATACTGGGTGTTCTTGTACCCCTTATATGTATTTTGGTGGTGATCTGCAGGTGTTATGAGGCGGGGAAATCCAATCAGAGGAACACAGGTAGAACCCTCTCTATTGCTCTTCCTTCCATCTCAACTGTGATGAAGGCTCTCTGCCAAATATGTTCCCACCTTCCATTTGTGTATCCTGGAAGACAGGGTTTGGTCATTGCCAAGGACTAAAGAACGTGTCTCATGTTGCACTCTGCAGATATTCCCTCTGTGGCACAAGAGGAGATGGTGTACCGTCCGCCACCCGAGAACCCAATGATGAACCGCCTTTTGATGGTTTCTGCACCCGACAGTACAGCAATGAGCCCCCCTACCTATGATGAGGTCCAGGTGAGATGCATATGTCAAGAAAATAAGGGGTGATGGTTCGGTGCTACTGTTACGTGTCACCACCATCTCAGGGTAGTGAGAGACTTCAGGGGTTTTGGCAGAAGAAGAAGAAGAAGAAGAAGAAGAAGAAGAAGAAGAGGAAGAGGAGGAGGAGTTTGGATTTGATATCCCGCTTTATCACTACCCAAAGGAGTCTCAAAGCGGCTAACATTCTCCTTTCCCTTCCTCCCCCACAACAAACACTCTGTGAGGTGAGTGAGGCTGAGAGACTTCAAAGAAGTATGACTGACCCAAGGTCACCCAGCAGCTGCATGTGGAGGAGCGGAGACTCAAACCCGGTTCCCCAGATTACGAGACTACCACTCTTAACCACAGCACCACACTGGCTCTCAAGAGTCTGTGACTACTGTCCCCCACATAAGTTATCCTGCTTCCCACAGGTGCAGTAGAGGGCAGTGCCCTGCGGCCAGTTTCAAAGTCAGATTTAACTGGCAGACTTCTGTACATTTAATGAGGGGTGGCGGCACCATCTGGTCCTTTGCCTCAGGCTGAAAAATATCTGGCCTCGATTGCCTCCATCGTTTGGTGACACCCTGCACAAAAAAAAAACTATTCTTCCTTCTTTCTAAAATACTGATTATGTTGTTGGCCAAAACATTAAATTCTAATAGATTTAAAACAATATTGTCTGACTAAAGCAGAAGAGCACAGCCAAACTGTTATTAGCTTAATTGTGATGAGATATCCAGGAACCCGTAGTAGTAGTAGTAGTAGTAGTAGTAGTAATAATAATAATAATAATAATAATAATAATAATAATAATAATAATAATAATTAATAATAATTTTTTATTTATACGCTGCCCTTCCCGGTTCAGAAAACTGGCTAATAACAAATTAATTAATTGATGCAACAAAAAACAGCATAAAATACAGTATAAAACATGAATATCAATAAATTCAGAATTCAAAAATCAATTTAGGGGGGAAATCCATCCAATAAACATTAGCTGATCACCAGCGCTAGCTGGCTAAATTAGTCCTATTTGAGCGAAGAGACCAGGGGAAAATTAGCGATCCCAGAGTGGGTAATCTTCATAAAAAGGGGAGGGGGAGGGAAGGAAGGAGAATAAAAGATCAGGCTAATGTCAAATTGAAAGCCAGGCAGAATAGCTCAGGCCCTACAGAAGGAGCTTAAATCCTGCAGGGCCCTGGTCTCATGGGACAGAGCAGTCCACCAGGTCGGAGCCATCACTGAAAAGGCCCTGGCCCTGGTGGAGGATAATCTGACTTCCTTAGGGCCCGGGACCTCTGACCTATGGTTATTCATGGACCTTAAGCTATCCCTAAACACTTGAACTAAGAGGTATAGTTGAGTCATCTGCCTTTTGCTGAATTTGTGGCTGAGTTGGTGGTTTAGGTGGGCTCCAATGCTCTTTCGGGAGCTGCTTCCCAGTCTCCTGTACCATGTTGTTTAACTGCTCCTCTTTCTCCTCCACCTGCAGGCTGACCGGAATGGAGGAGAAGGTACATTGTGCTCAGAACCGCCAGCCTATGAATCCCTTTCTGATTGCACAGTGTCTGCCCCAGATGCCGGTGACTGCAGCTGTGACTGCAGCTAGCTATCCTGGATTCAGAGCTGAGGACCCGACTGAAGAAACCATGTGACTGCCAGACAAGCTGGGGGAGATGGCTAACACCACCACCCTGTTGGAGAACATTGTCCGAAAAAGGTCATGGGCCAAGGTGAAACTCAAGAAGAGGAACTTTTCTCTGATTTCTCTGATCCTGTGGCTGCAGTGGAAAAGCTACTGGGAACATCATTTGGCTTTGCTCATCTCCCCCTCCTGGGACCCTTATAAAGAGGAAATGCTGCCTGAGTCTTTGCTTTTAGCAAGCGATCTTCAGAAACATTGCTGTCTCCAGCTGTGGAGGCTGAACTATGCTCTGGGGTTCTATTTCATATCTACATAAAGCCATTGTTAGGGATTTCAGGGCAAAAGGTGCCTTTTACCTACTGCAGCTATTTTGACAGCTACGGCCATACCCAGACCACGAAAGCCTTGCCACAGTAGTTCATATACTTCAAGATTGGATTGCTGCAACATGCAGAATTCCTCTCTTGATATGGAAGCTGCAGCTGTTGCAGAATGCTGCAGCATGATCGCTGATAGGTATGTGGCTTTGTCAGCACAAACGCCCCCTTTTCAGAGCTCTGCACAGGTTGCCAATTGGCCAATGGCCTGCCAACTTCAAGGTGTTCATATTAGGACTGGCAATGGCTGTTTTGTGCATGCTCAAAGCAACACCTTGATGGGGTGGTGGCATAACAGGGCATAGGTAAAGGTAAAGGGACCCCTGACCATTAGGTCCAGTTGTGGCTGACTCTGGGGTTGCAGTGCTCATCTCGCTTTATTGGCCTTGGGAGCCGGCGTACAGCTTCCGGGTCATGTGGCCAGCATGACTAAGCCGCTTCTGGCAAACCAGTGCATGGAAACGCCGTTTACCTTCCCGCCAGAGTGGTACCTATTTATCTACTTGCACTTTCATGTGCTTTTGAACTGCTAGGTTGGCAGGATCTGGGACTGAGCAACAGGAGCTCACCCCGTCAAGGGGATTCGAACTGCCGACCTTCTGATCGGCAAGCCCTAGGCTCTGTGGTTTAACCCACAGCGCCACCCGCGTCCCTTATAACAGGGCATAGTAGGGGGTAAAAGCGCATAATGGGGTTGGATTGGGCTGGGCTGCACTGCAACGCAAGATGACCCAGAACGCAATCTCCGTGCAAATTGGGAGTTGCCTGTATATAAAGCCCTTAACAGCTTGGGAGCAGTTTACATACAAAACCGCCTAACCTCACATATGCCCACCCATCTGCTTTGATCGGCAGAATTGCACTAGTACAGGTGTCCCACCATATCAGCCCTGTGGGTGTAAGAACTCAACCCTATAGCATGGCAGATCTTGCACTTTGGAACTCCCTGCCTGTGGAACTCAAGCAGGTGCCTTCACTGTTGTTTATAAAGACACTGAACAACAACATCACTTTTAATCTGTTTCAGTATTTTAACTTTTGTCTGTTTTAAAGGCAGGCTGTATTTTTTCCCTTGATTTTGTCTTTTGCAAACCCCTTTGAGGTGCTACCAAATGCATAGCCTCCAACATGTCAAGGCGAAAATCTGGGCCACTGTGCTGCTGTGTGGGAAAATGGGATGTTCCAATTGTAATGGGACAGTTGAGGGCATCTGAAGTAGCAACAGCTTTTCTTCCAAATGAAGAAGTTGTTGTTGTTGTTGTTGTTGTTGTTGTTGTTGTTGTTGTTGTTGTTGTTGTTGTTAATTTCTATTATAACTATTCTTTTTTAAAATGTGATGCTTATTGCTGTTATAATATTATGTAAACTGCTTCTGAGGTCTGCCCGAAAAGCAGTATATAAATTCTGCTAATAATAATAATAATAATAATAATAATAATAATAATAATAATAATAATAATACAGATGTATCTTTTGAAACCTCAGACACTACAGTGTTAACTGGTGTATTTATTTTTGAAATAAAGAAAATATATGCCTTCAGATGATTGGGCCTTCTGACTGCAGGGGCAGATGGGAGTTGTAGCAGAAAATATCTGGAGGGAAGAGAAAGAAGTTTACCACTCAATGAAGATTAAACTTGCCTCCAGAAGCCTCACAAGACGACTCTTAAATGGGGTCCCTTAGAAAGGGTGTTAGGTAAAGCGTGTTCTCCCTAGCAGAGAGCACGTGTTGCGGTTGGGAACAGGCCACCCTCCAGTGACTAGGCAAATTTAGTTCAATCATGGCCACTTAAAGGGTTAAATTGGGTTGCTGGGGTGTTTTGAGTGTTACTTTTTTGGAGGAGGGGTCAGAGTCTATATATACAGGGACCCAACTTTG
The DNA here is from genome assembly GCF_965113315.1 of Podarcis vaucheri. NCBI lineage: Eukaryota > Metazoa > Chordata > Lepidosauria > Squamata > Lacertidae > Podarcis > Podarcis vaucheri. The sequence goes on along the minus strand of NC_138754.1, from coordinate 1,638,903 downwards.
GCACGGCCTCTTGGCCGTTTTCCTCGGATCAAGGAGCTCAAAGACGGTTGTATTTGAACTTACTTCCTTACCTTTCCCATCTCCTCCCATATTCTCTTACTCTCTCTTCTCCTACTGTTTCCCTTCTTATTCTATTGGTCTGTTTCCTTTCCAGTTTGTTCCTTTCCTTACTGTTTAACTCAGCCCTGGTTGTAATTAGAAGGCTGAGGGTGGGCACCCCCCCCCGGCTTGGGGTAGGCCTGGGAGGGCAGGCTTGCGGCCGCTTTGGCCCACTGGAACACCCCCTCCCCGATCGCTAGTGCCGCGGCTGCGGATCGCGGCTGTTTCCTCGCCCCGTCTCCACCCCCGCCTCGCGGTTTAGGCCTAGTAACGGCCTAGAGGTCGGCCTCCCGCCGGTGGGGCGCCACCGGACCGCGGACTCGCCGCGCTTTTCCCTGGGCCTGGGATCGCGGCCTCCCGGTTGCCGGGCCCTTCCGGGCTGCTTTTCCCCCGACCTTGCTGGTCCGCTGGGGAGCTTCCGAGCGCCCGGCCCGGCTCTGTCGGGCGAGGCGCGGTGAGCGGCCTTGCTCCCACTCGGCCCTGGGAGCTCGGGGTGCGGCGGAGTTTACGCGGCCGAGGATTGCCGCCGCCTCCTTGCCCCCCTACCTGTGTTTAGGCCTAGCGTTGGCCTAGAGAGCGGTTTCCCGCCGGTGGGGCTCCCGACGGGCGGCGGACGCGCCGCGCCTTTCCCCGGTTCGGGGGGTTGTGGCCTCACGGCCGCCGGGCCCTGCCGGGCTGTTTCCTCCTCCTGACCCTGCTTACCTGCGGGGAGGCTTCGGACCACGCCAGTCCCGGCTCCGTCGGTGCGGCCGCCGCGCTAGCCCCCCTGCGGTTCTTGATCTGAGAGCAGGCCAAGGCTTCGGTGCGGCCTGCACTGTTGATTTGCCTGCTCTGGCTTCAATTGCTTCCTGGCCCTCTAGTGGCCGCCTGGTGTAACTGCAGGCTGCCTGCTCGTGAGCTCCCCTAGTGGCTCAGAGCAGCACTGCAGCTCTTTAGCTCCTTGCTTAGAGCAAATAGAGCCACCTTCTGGCCACCTGAGTATTGCAGCCTGCTGCAATTTAACTGGTAATAGCTCTATCTGGTGGCTCGACCTGGTATTGCGCTTCATCCCACTGCGCTTAAATTGCTAGTGCCCCTGCAGGACGCAGTGAGGGGCGCACCGTGTTATAATAATCATTAGAATTACTTAAATTAATTACCTTCCTTGAATTTTATTTCTGTAGTAATTCTAGTTCTTCTAGTAGTGGTTAGTCAAGGGTTCCTAAAGTGTTTTGGCTCACTTGTAGGTACTTTCCAGTTCCAGGGTTAAAGGCCTTTGGCCATTCTTGGTTTCCTTTATCCAAATCTAACAGGCTGCTCGGGTTTATTGATAAAGGCCTTCTTTATCCTTTGTTTAACTAGCAGGTATGGCTCCAAAGAAAGCTTCAACCCGCGCTGGCACATCTGTTTCTTCAAAACGGCCTATTAAGGGGCCATCTCAAGCGCTCCGCTCTTCGGCTCCGAGACAACCAGTGGGGCGGATCCAGTCCTTGGTGGCAAGCATGGCCGGTGATCCTGAAGCCTTGTCTCGCTTCGCAGCGGACATGGACGGTTTCCTGCAACAATGCTCCAGTCAGCCTTCCACGTCTGCACGGCCGCCTCGTCCAGTGAGGGCGTCGTCACCGGTGTCGTCCGCCTCTAGCGAGGATGGGAGAGAAGGGTTGTCAGCTGGGGGTGGCAGGGTTGATTCCCAATTAACCCAGCCTTGTTACTCACCTGCAGTTCGCGGCCTTCCACGGAGGACAAGTCGCTCTTCCAGGAGGGCACCAGGGGGGAGGAATCCTCCGGCATCTACCAGCCGCAGGGGCAGGAGCGCCCACCCTCCTGCCAAGGTGGTGTCTGGTTCTGGCCTTTCACTCCTTGTCTCTTCTCCATCAGTCTCAGATTCAGCGCAGGATCCAGGTGCCTCTCAGCCAAATTCTGACTCGGCCTCTTCTATGGAGGATAGCTTACCAGTCCCGGCTAAGAGATCATTGGGGGGGAAGCGTCACCGCAGAAGATCTTCCCGGAAGCGTGCCAGACGTAGGAGGGCGGATTCTTCTTCATCTTATACGGGTACGTCATCTAGCTCTGACGATGAGGCTGGTAAATCAATGGACCTTTATTGGGGTTTCGGTGAGGCGGCTTCTGGGCTCCCAAGGTGGGCCTGGGAACGGCGCGCCATTGCGCACCGTGCTAGGTATGGTGCAGTACAAGAGTGCAGGGATGGTGTGTTGGTACCTGACACTAAGGTCTCTACCAATTCAGCCAGGGACATTATTCCTGGTTCACACTTGGCTACGAAGCTTCGGTCTAGGATATTGAATGGCCGTTACGTAGACATTTTTAAGTTGGCCCCACCTTCGGAAGATCAAGAGAAGGGGCCTTCTTCCAAGAAGCGCCAGGGCGCGGCCACTTCAGACAGAACATTCGAACTTTGGCTCGACTGTTTTCAAGTCTTTGCTGGTGTTGTTGTGGCAGCCTATCCTCGGAGGTCTCTTCACTTGTTTGTTTACCTATCCATTGTTCGATCTGCTTTCACCAAAGCTGGTGAACGGGCTGCGATCAAATACGATGAAAATTTCAGGCGCCGAGTGGCTAAGATTCCCACGGCCCGTTGGGATCGTAGGGATCTCGATGTTTGGACCACCCACGTGGCCCCTTTCATTGATAAGAAAGCGCCAGAACAGCAGAAATCTAAGCCGGCAGCCTTTAGGTCTGGTCGCAGGCTTATATGCTGGGACTTTAACAAGGGCTCCTGTCAGCGACAGGGGTGCAGATATGCCCATGTCTGTGAAAAGTGCAATGGTTCGCATGCTGCCTCCTCTTGTTTTAGTGGTCGCCGGCCCTTTCGAGGGGGCAGAGGGGGTTCTCAGCAAAGCCACAAACCAACCCCCTCCCCTGCAACTTCAGCTGCAGGGAAATGACACTCTGACCTCCTTGGCGTACACTCCTGTTCGCCTACAGCCCCTGCAGTTATGGCTGCAGTCTTACCCTAATAGGGAGGCTGCGGCCTATTTGTTCAATGGTTTTTCTGTGGGTTTTCGGATTCCTGTAGCCATGCCTCCCATGGCACAGAATCCTGCTAATCAAAAGTCGATTCGCGAGCTGCCTCAGGTCGCTCGCAAGAAGATAGCGAAGGAAGTGGCCATGCAGCGCATGGCTGGCCCCTTTGATAGACCTCCCTTTCATAATTTGCATGTATCCCCATTGGGTATCGTGCCTAAAAAGGCCCCTGGTGAATTTCGTTTAATTCATAATTTGTCACATCCCACAGGCACGTCAGTCAATGACGTTATTCCTCCGGAGCTATGCTCAGTAAGGTATGCTTCTCTTGATCAAGCGATCAAGATGATTAGGAAGTTCGGCCGTGCAGCATTATTGGCGAAATGCGATATTGAATCAGCCTTTCGCCTTTTGCCAATTCACCCAGAGGACTTTTGGCTGCTTGGCTTTCAGTTTGAGGGCAGCTATTACTTTGACAAGGCCATGCCTATGGGATGTTCCGTGGCATGTGCCGCCTTTGAGGCATTTAGTACCTTTTTGGAGTGGGCCCTAAAATTTAAAACAGGTTTGGGCGGAGTCACTCATTATTTGGATGATTTTTTATTGGCCTCGGCGAGCGATTCTGGCGAGTGCGCAATGTTGCTGCAGGCCTTTGCTGACCTTACGCAGGAACTGGGAGTTCCGCTTGCGGCCGACAAGACGGAGGGTCCTTCCACCCAGCTCACTTACTTGGGTATCCTATTGGATACTGTGGCTCAAACTTCCAGCTTGCCAGAGGACAAATTGGTTGCTTTGAGGAGGATCATTGAGGACCTACTTCCTCTGAAAAAGGTGTCTCTCAGGCAGCTCCAGTCACTTTTGGGACACCTGAATTTCGCCTGTAGAGTGGTGGCCCCCGGGCGCCCCTTCTGTTCACGCTTGGCGCGCCTCACTGTAGGGTTGAAGGCTCCGCATCATCGGGTTCGCCTCTCTAGTGAGGTGCGAGCGGATCTTCGCATCTGGCTTGAATTCCTGAAGGAATTCAATGGGGTGTCCTTATGGCAGGACACTTTGAACCTGCATAATGACTTCCAGGTGCATTCCGATGCGGCAGGCTCCTTGGGTTTCGGACTATATTGGAAAGGTCGATGGTGCGCTCAGCGTTGGCCGGCTGAGTGGCAGGGAAGTGAGATTACGCGGGATCTAACTTTTCTCGAGTTTTTTCCAATTGCAGTGGCAGTACATTTGTGGGTCGAGGAGTTCAGGAACCGCCGTGTCTGCTTCTGGACCGATAACCAGGCGGTGGTGAATGTGTTGGCCAAGCTTTCATCTCGCTCGCCCAGGGTGTCTGCCCTTTTGCGAGCATTTGTACTGCATTGCTTACGTTGTAATATAGTTTTTTCTGCACGTTTTATTCCCGGGGTGTCAAATGAAATTGCTGATGCTCTGTCCCGTTTTCAGATGGAGCGGTTCAGACTTCTGGTTCCAGAGGCGCGGATACGTCCGGAATATTTCCCGGATCATCTCTGGAACCTTGGCAGCAATTAGTCCTTCAGGGAGTAGCGACATCGGTTTCCCCTTCTACCTTGAGATCTTATAGTAAAGCATGGGCCGATTTTCAGGCATTTGTACAACAGTCAGCTGGGTTACTAGTTGGGGTCCCCCCCACCTCTTCGCAGGTGCTACAATATTTGGCCCATTTATTTCAGTTAGGGCGTGCGGGTAGGACTCTTAGGATGCAGGCAGCTGCTATATCATTTTTCTGTAAGACACATTTTGATGCCGATCCTGGTGCAAAATTTGTTGTTCGCAGAGCCCTAGAGGGTTGGGGCCGTCTATGTCCTTCTCAGCCGACAAACCGACGCCCCATCTCGTTTGAATTACTGAGCAAGATGCGCAAAAGTCTGAGGGTGGTGTGTTGGTCTACCTATGAGGCTCGCCTTTTCGCGGCTGCCTTTTCAATCGCCTTCTTTGGAGCTTTGAGAGTAGGTGAATTGGTAGTGGAAGACCACCGGGATGGTCGTTCCAGGGGCCTTCTGCTTCAGGATGTGCAATTATCCCCTGCTGAACTGAGAATTACGATTCGGTATTCAAAGACGGATCAGAGGGGCAAGGGCGCTCTCATTCGTCTTCCTGCCACTGGGGCGGCAGGCCCTTGCCCAGTAAAGGATGTTAATAAGTATCTAGCGGTGCGAGCACACGGGGATGGGCCGCTGCTCCGGCACGAGAATGGGTCACCCCTTACAAGGCACCAGTTCGCAGGGGTGATGCGTAAAGCTATCCTGGCCTGTGGTGGCGTGGCCACAGATTTTGCCCCCCATTCCTTCAGGATAGGGGCTGCCACGACTGCAGCTCATTGGGGTTTGTCAGCTGCTAGAATTCAGGATTTGGGGCGTTGGAGGTCAAATGCGTTTAAGGGATATGTTCGTTAACAATTTTAGTGTCTGATACTGTTTTGGTTTATTTATCCCAGGTCTGCCAGCCGTACGCGTTTGGATGGTGGGCCACAGCATCATCCATTGGGCTGGTGTCGCAGCACGGCAGTCCGGATTGGGTCCAGGTCTCGGCCTTCCTTCACACATTCGGGTGTCCTGGCTGTCCAGACGAGGAATGCGGTGGTCGGAGTTTTTGCCACGAATTCGAAGGCAGTTGCTCTTGGAAGGGCCGCCAGAGGCTATTGTGGTGCAGCTGGGAGAGAATGACCTGGTTGCCATGGACTGCTTATCATTACGTGCTGCAATTTTGGCTGACCTGGAGACGCTGCGGGCAATGGTGCCCACAGCCAAGTTATTTTGGTCTAAGCTCTTGCAACGACGCTGTCAGAGCTGCCACCCAGTCCCAGCTCACATAGGACCAAGTCCGCCAGCGTTCACTTTATAAGAGTCTTTATTAAGTTACAGGTTTCATTTCCGAACTGCAGCGTGCAGCTCTACACCTTCTGCCCTAGGTCGGCGAAGACCCGTCTGAGTCCCCGCCTCTTGCACACCAGCTTAATACCCTAGCCTTGCTCCACCTCCTTCGCCTCTCCCTACGTCTCTGGGTCCTTCTGCCCCCCTGGGCCTCCTCCCTTCTACTCTCCTCTGACGCTGACCCCCCTGATCCTTCTGCCTCCTTGCGGCGGGCTTTAGGACCTGGCTCACTCTCCGGGCTGCTTACTGCTCCAGCTTCCGCTGCATTTGAACTTGGCGCACGCGCCCAACTCTCTACTTTCCTCTTAACCGTTGCCTCGCTCTCTGAGGAGGGCGTGACCACCCCTGACTCGTGCCCTCCCTCCTGCTGACAGCCTCCGGAACCCGATGCCTGGCTACCTTCCTCCCTGCTGCTCTCAGTCTTGAGCGTGGGTCCCGACTTCCAGCTGCTGCCGCCCTCAGTTATGAGCGTGGGTCCCGACTTCCAGCTGCTGCTCTCTGAATCTCCTCTGTTCCCTTCCTCCTGGGGTGTCCCCCCGGATCCCCCCCTTGCTCTGCTCACTGGGGCTCCCTTTTGGGAGTCCTCTGACTCACTGCTTAGGCTTGGAGATCTCGGGTCGTCATCATCACTCATTTTCCCTTCGGATTCCTCCCCCTCGCTCTCTGCTTCCTCCCTTCTCTGCGTCTCTGCTCCTGAACCCCTGACATCCATCCCCCCCTCGAAGCCCCCCCTTCCCCCCTCCCCGCTTTCAGGTGTGGGTGCTGGGTGCTCCATCATCACGGGAGGGAATGCCGGATACAGTTCGCTCCCCGTGGTTGGCCGCCAACTGAAGACCTCCGAGTCTTCCTCCTCGCGGTCGCCGACGTTGACCTGTTCCGCTTCCATCTCTGTACCGCCGTGCTCGAACCCAAGGTCCTCCCCGAACACGTCCATGTCAGTCTCTGCGTCGGTCGCTCGACCTGGCATCTCCAGCCACTTCCGGCGCCATTGCTCCTCCGGTCGATCGTCCCACCAATACGAGGTGTCTGACGCCGAACCCGCCGGCGATCCTTCTGGGGAACGGGTGCTCAGTGCGGGTTCCCCGTCCGAGTCGAATCCATGGAACGTGCTGGAAGAAAGTGTGGGCGTGAACAGCCAGTCGTCGAAGAAGCTCGCTGGCATGGGTCTGTGTGGGAAAAGGGCATGAAACTCGTCCTTGAGCAGGGGTTCCTCCAAAGCGTAGTCTGGCACCCAGCTATTGGCGCTGGCCCGGGTGCCCTCTCTGGCTAGGAGGTATTCGACTCCCTCTTCTCCCCATCTGGAGTCCAAAATCTCCGTGACCTCGTTGATGGGGTCTTGCTGCGTCACCCCTCGCGTCTCCGTCCGCTCCCGGAACGGACTCGGTGCCGTCCCTGGCTCCTGGAATCTGTGAGGTGCCTTGTAGGGAGTGAGCACCGACCTGTGGAACACCGGATGCATTCTGGAACCCTCCGGCAGCGCCAGTCGGAAGGCTACCGGGTTGATCTGTGCTTCGACTTGGTACGGACCAATTTGCTTGTGCCCCAACTTCTTCTTGGCTAGTGACCTGGTCGGCACTGCGTGGGCTGCCAACCAGACCCAGTCTCCCACTTGGATCTCTTCGCCAACCCGCCTGTGCTTGTCAGCTTGCACCTTGTAGGCGTGCTTAGCTAGCTCCAGCTGCCGTCTGAGTTGATCGTGTACCGCCTGCAACTCTGACGCGAACGCGTCCGCCGTCTGTGGTTCTCCGTCCCCCACTCTCTCCCGTCCCGGGAAGGTTCTGGGATTCCTCCCATTGTTGGCGAAGAACGGCGTCACCCCTGTGGACACGTGCTTCGTGTTGTTGTAAGCGAACTCGGCGAGCGGCAGGTAATCCACCCAGGTCGCAGGTTGTTGATTGGCATAGCATCTCAGGTACTGCTGCATGATGGCATTGACCCTCTCTGCTTGCCCGTTGGTCTGCGGGTGTCTTGCTGATGCCAGATCGACCTTGACATTTAGAAAACTCATCAGCTTCTGCCAGAAATTCGAGACGAACTGGCGCCCGCGGTCGGACAGGATAGACCGCGGCAGACCATGCACTTTGAACACGTGATCTATGAACAGTTTGGCGGTTTGTTCCGCCGTGGCCACCTTCGCACACGGAATGAAATGTGCCATCTTGGTGAACAAGTCCACCACCACTAGTACAGCTGTCTTGCCTCTCGAGCTGGGTAGATCCGTAACAAAGTCCAGGGCCACTCTCTCCCACGGTTCAAACGGCGTTTGCAGCGGTTCCAGCAGTCCCGCCGGTGGTTTGTGCACCGGTTTGGCCCTCTGGCAGGTGTCGCACCTCGCAACGTAGTCCGCGACTTCCCCTCTCAGTCTGGGCCACCAAAAGTCCCTTGCGACTAATTCCACCGTTTTTTCCGTGCCAAAGTGCCCGGCCGTGGGTGCGTCGTGCAGCTGCTGCAGTACCCTGGCGCGAAGTTCGTCTCCCGGCACGTAGATGGCCCCTTTACGTCAGAGCAAGCCGTCTCGTATCTGGAACTCGTCGCCCTTCGCCGTGCCCTTGTGCACCTCTGCCATCTTCGCCCGCGCGAAGGAGTCGTCCTGCAACGCCCGCCGCACCGCATCCAGGTCTACTGTGGCTGAAGCGCACGCCCACGCTGTTGGCGCGAAGATGTGCATGGCTGCCGCTGGCTTCGCCTCTTCGAGGTATTGCGGTTTGCGGGACAGTGCATCCGCCATGACGTTGGTGTCGCCTGGGACGTACTCTATTCGGAAATTGAAGTCAGCAAAGAACTCCGCCCAACGTATCTGCCTCTGGTTCAGGAACTGAGCCGTGCGCCAGTGCTCCAGATTCTTGTGATCCGTGCAGACCTGCACCGTGTGCTTGGCGCCGATCAGGAAGTGCCTCCACGCCTTGAAAGCTGCATGAATGGCCAGCAACTCCCTGTCCCAGATGGTGTAGTTCTGCTCCGACTTGCTGAGCTTTCTGGAGTAGAACGCTCCCGGCCTCCAGACCCCCTGTGGGTCCCTTTGCAGCAGGACAGCTCCCACTGCTCTATCGGACGCGTCTGTCTCTACCCGCATCGGTTTGCTGGGGTCGATATGCAGCAGTTGCTCTTCCGACGCGAAGAGACGCTTGAGTGCCTGAAAGGACTGCTCCGCCTGCTCCGTCCAGATGAATTTCTTTTTCTTGGAGCTTAGCGTGTCCGTAATGGCCGCCGTCTGCATCGCGAACCCCTTGATAAACTTGCGATAGAAGTTGGCGAAGCCGACAAACCGCTGGACCTCCTTCCGATTGCGCGGGCTCTTCCAATCCAACACCGCACGAACCTTGGCGCTGTCCATGGCTAGCCCCTTGTCCGACAACTTGTAACCCAAGAAATCCACCTCCGTCGTGTCGAACTGGCACTTCTCCAGTTTGGCGTACAGTCTATGCTGCTGCAGCCTCTTCAGCACCTCCCGAACATCTTGGTCATGGGCTTGCTGCGAGTCGGAGAATATCAGGATGTCATCCAGAAAGCAGACGCACTTCTTGTAAAGGAGTCCCGCCAACACATGATGCATGAAAGCTTGGAAACAGTGAGAACCGTTTTGCAATCCAAACGGCATCACTCTGTATTCGTAGGTGCCCAGAGGCGTGAACATGGCTGTCTTCCACTCATCGCCCTCCCTCATGCGGATGAGATTGTACGCACCTCGCAGGTCCAACTTGGTGAACACGCGTCCCTTGCGCACCGTCGCTAGCAGGTCGTCAATCCTGGGCATGGGGAAATCAGAAGGCTTGGTCATCTTGTTTAAGAGGCGAAAATCCACCACCAGTCTTTTCTGGGGCGTGTCCTTCTTCTTCACGAAGAAAACGGGACTGCCCCCTACTGCCCTGGACTCCCGGATGAAACCGCGCTGCAAATTGTGATCTATGAACTGTTTGAATTCCTGTAATTCGTCCTCAGACATGGAATACAGCTTCCCTTTCGGCAGCGTCGCCCCTGGTAGGAGGTCAATCTTGCAGTCATATTGCCTGTGCGGTGGTAGCTTGTCAGCCTCTTTCTCGCAGAAGACCTCCAAAAAGTCCGCGTATTTGTGGGGGACTGCTTGCAACGTTCCCAACTGCAGTTGTGATTCCTCCTCCTCTCCCTCCTGTCTGGGCAGGATGCAGTGTTCTGCGCAATAAGAGGAGCCGAAGATCAGCTGTCTCTGGTACCAAGCCAGTGTCGGACTGTGCCTGTCCAGCCAACTCATGCCCAACACAATGGGCGTGTCCGACAGTTGGGTGACATTAAAACTGATGACTTCCCTGTGGTTGCCAAGGCGCATCACCATCGGTGGCGTTTGCTTCACCACCTGCCCCCCTAGCAACTCTCTGCCATCCACTGTGACGACTTGCAGGGGCAGAGTGGCAGGCAGTAGCTGTATAGCGTGCTGCTCCACAAAATCCTGCGCTATAAAGTCTGCGTTGCTTCCAGAATCCACAGAAAGCGGCACTTCGATAGTGACGCCATCGGGTAGCTGGAGAGATGCTGTGAGCTGCACTACTGGTTTGGGTGGGAGGGGGTCCGTGGGTTGCAAGATCGCTGGGGACTGCTTCACTGATGCGTCTGGCTGGGCCCCAGTGCCTCTGTCTCCAGCCAGACATCGTCGTTTCCCTGCTGTGGTTCTCCTTGCTGCGTTGCTGCAGTCACCATTGCCGAGGCTGCAGTGTGCTTGTGGAGCCTCCGGGGACACTCTTTCGCCAAATGGCCTGGATCCTCGCAGATGTAACACTTCCTGTTCCCTCTAGGAGGCTTCGCTTTCACTGCTGTCGGTGCTTGGGCTCTGGCTGCTGACTGAGCCCTTGCACCTCCAACCTCCATCGGTTCCCCTCCGCCTCCTGGCGGAGGTGTGGATTGCGCACGCGCTGCTTCTCTTGGAACGAAAGAGAAACTTCTCGCTGCTTCGCGCCCTCCACGTCCTTCATCTCTGCACCAGGGACGTTCTTCCAGCCTCACCCCCACAGTCAGCGCCCTTTGGACCACCTCCTGCGTGCTTCGGGGCCTCTCCCCCCTTGCAATTTCATCCTTGACCGCTGAGCTTAGACCCTCCCAGAACAGGTCTCTGACAGGGGGCGAATCCCGGTCCCACTCTAAGGCACTGACCAGCGCAAAAAAGCGGGCGTGGTACTGCCGGACGCTTGCCCTCCCTTGTTTCAGTCCATGAATCTCCCGTCGGGCAAGATCCACATCAATAGTAGACAAAAAACACGCATCCATCGCTTTGATAAAGGCATCTGCATTCTGAAGCGCCGGATCTTTATCCCTCCACAAATTGCGTAGCCACGCTTTAGCATCCCCATGCAAATGGGATAGTATGAACCCCACTTTCTCTTCCTCATCTCTAAAGTCTTTTGCCAGCAGTTGCAGTGCGCACATTACGTCTGCTCGAAAATTGGGGTACTGTTGTAAATTCCCATCGAAGTGAGCCACAAGCCCTCCTGCTCTCCGTGCCAACCCAACCCCCTCCGGTCTGGGTCCTGGCTGCCTGTGTTTAACCCATGCTTCAAACCTGGCGTGGAGATCTCTGTAGGCGGCTGCCGCATCCTCCTCCCTCTTCTTGGATGCCAGTACCTCCGCGTTCAATTGGGTAACTGCCTGTTGCAGCGCTGCAACTTTCTCTGCTTCCGTCATCTCTGCTAACCGTCGTGAGCTTGCTCCCAAACACCGATCCCCTCCTCCAGCTGCCTCTCTCTCCGCTGCGAGATATCAGGTGTCCGAAGCTTTTAGGAGACGGGTCTTACTGTCAGAGCTGCCACCCAGTCCCAGCTCACATAGGACCAAGTCCGCCAGCGTTCACTTTATAAGAGTCTTTATTAAGTTACAGGTTTCATTTCCGAACTGCAGCGTGCAGCTCTACACCTTCTGCCCTAGGTCGGCGAAGACCCGTCTGAGTCCCCGCCTCTTGCACACCAGCTTAATACCCTAGCCTTGCTCCACCTCCTTCGCCTCTCCCTACGTCTCTGGGTCCTTCTGCCCCCCTGGGCCTCCTCCCTTCTACTCTCCTCTGACGCTGACCCCCCTGATCCTTCTGCCTCCTTGCGGCGGGCTTTAGGACCTGGCTCACTCTCCGGGCTGCTTACTGCTCCAGCTTCCGCTGCATTTGAACTTGGCGCGCGCGCCCAACTCTCTACTTTCCTCTTAACCGTTGCCTCGCTCTCTGAGGAGGGCGTGACCACCCCTGACTCGTGCCCTCCCTCCTGCTGACAGCCTCCGGAACCCGATGCCTGGCTACCTTCCTCCCTGCTGCTCTCAGTCTTGAGCGTGGGTCCCGACTTCCAGCTGCTGCCGCCCTCAGTTATGAGCGTGGGTCCCGACTTCCAGCTGCTGCTCTCTGAATCTCCTCTGTTCCCTTCCTCCTGGGGTGTCCCCCCGGATCCCCCCCTTGCTCTGCTCACTGGGGCTCCCTTTTGGGAGTCCTCTGACTCACTGCTTAGGCTTGGAGATCTCAGGTCGTCATCATCACTCATTTTCCCTTCGGATTCCTCCCCCTCGCTCTCTGCTTCCTCCCTTCTCTGCGTCTCTGCTCCTGAACCCCTGACAGACGCGTTTGGTTGGGAAGTCGTTGCCCGGTTGCCACAGAAAGGGCCAGAAAACGCATCAATGCAGCAGTTTCCAAAAGGATTGTGGAACTGGGTGGAGAGGTGATCTTTCACCATGAAATCTCCTATCCTGCGGCAGCTCTCTTTAGGGCCGATGGAGTGCACCTTTCTGCTTCTGGGAATGAGGTTTGGCTAGGTGCGGTGGTGGCCAAGCTGAGGTCTTGGCTGGGTTTGTGAGTGGTTTGGCGGTGAGCTGAGGGCTCTATGGCGGTTAGGCGCTGGTTAAATTGGTGCTTGGAGGGGTAAGTGCCTACCCCTCCAAATGAGGCGAATGGGAATTCCGTTAAAGGAAATCCAGGGGCTTGCCATTCTTTCGTCCTTGTCCCCGGAGTCGGACTTGGGCCGTGCAAGCCCCACAGGAACATGAGGGTGAGAAGTAATGGTCTGTTTCCCGGCTTTATTTCTCACCCAATACTTGTTTCCCACGCTGGCTTCCGCTGGTGTCCGGAAGGCCAGCCCTGTCCCTGAGGGCAAGGACAGATAGTCATAACCAGTGCCTAAGCAACCACTCACATTTTTTGTATTTGAATAAAGTTGTGGCCAAAATTATGCCAAAAACCTTAAACAAAAATTGATGTGTGAAGTGTGAATTATTGGGGGGCTACTGTGACTCAGCGCGCAAATTCAAAATGGAGGAGGAGTTATTGAAAGCTCTTAGTGGAAATGTGGACCTTCCACTGACAGAGGCATTCTACCTCCCAACTTTTCCCTTTTCTTGTGGGGAATCCTATTCAGAATAAGGGAATTTCCCTTTAAAAAAGGGAAACGTTGACAGCTATGCTACCTCCAGATACCAGGTACTACAGGCTTGTATAGCTAAAGAGCACTGTTGATTTCATACTTTCCCTTTTGTGTGTTATTTTAACTAATCCATGCAATTTAATGCACACGTTTTATTAATGGACACATATTGTCCACAATTGTTGGTTGAGGAACTCTACTGCAAAATTCACCCCGAAATCCAAAGGGTGGCTGTGCTTCAATTCACGTTTTCTTTCAGGAAGTGTGAAAGGCTTGTAAAAATTAAAGACTGCTACATTCAGTGATTTAAAACATCTCCAAGACTCCAGAAGGCTGCAATGTGACCCTGCAGTGCTGTGAATATGGAGAAGAAACATTCAAAATCATATGGAAAAGAAATAAGGCCTCCGGGTTCTGGAGTTTTGGCTAAGAATGAACTTTCTGACAATGTCAGGACTCTCTGTATCTCCTGGCGAAAAGGTTCTAATGACTCCATGTTCACCTGCATGGTCAGCAATTCTGAAGATCAAAAGGAAACCTCAGTTGACATGCTCGAAATCTGCACAAGTGATAGAGGTGAGAAATGTATTCTTCCCCCCACCCCACATTTCTGAGGGTGTTGCTTAGGGTGGTGAAAACTTGGGGTATCTCTAAAAAGCATCAAGGAATCAAGGAGAAGTATGTGGGCACGCAGAGCATTTGTGGTTTTTGAAACTAAATGGAAACAGGAGTGGAAAACCTCCATACTCCTTCTGCTGGAAGTTGTGACAAGCACAGAAAAGACCCACCATTTCTCAGCTACACAGGAAACTGCCTTACACGAAGTCCAACCATCTAGTTCACTATTGTCTACACTGATTGGCAGTGGCTCTGCAAGGTTTAAGGCTGAGAGTCGCTCCCAGCTCTTTTCTGGAGATGCCAATCAGGGGTTGAGCCTGTGAACTTCATCCATTGAGCTATGGCCCTCACCCCTTCTCCTCCCCATCTCCCTCCCCCATTCACATAAAGACAAATGAATTTGTAAAAAATAAATATTGCAGGAAGATACTCACACTCTGTCCACCACTGCTCTCTCTCTCTCTCTAAAAAAAACAACAAGCTGTTCAAACTAGCACCCTTCTTTTCTTCTAGCTACAAAGAATGTGATTTGAGGTGTGGCCTTCAAGGAATTAGCTCTGAGCTGATTGAGGACTCAGCTACATTCGTCACAATAATGTGATTTGAATGCGTTTTAAACATGCAACAGCAGATGGTGCCAGAAAGCAAGTATTGCTTGAAATCGGATTTCTCGTTGTATTTCTTTTCTTTTGATAAAAACGATCCAGTTTCTGACTCCAGCATTTCTCCGATGAAAGTAGTGACGTCCCATTCCATAATGATAATTTTACAATTTATACCCCACACATCTTACCAGGTTGCCTTAATTCACAAAGTCATTGGGTCCCGGATACAATAAGAGCCTCCTGAACCCTTATCTTTGAGGTCTTAGGGGGGTGTCTCTTTTTAGTGCCCCCCATGGCTCAGAAACACAGCTTGTCTCCACCATTGGCCATTTGCATCCAGTGCTGTGGGCCGATTCTGTGGAACTCCGTCCTGGCTGAGAGCAGACAGGCTTCCTCCCTCTCTCCCTCCCTGGTGAGGAACTTTTATTTCAGCAAGGTCCCATTCCCCCCCCCCCATTTTCATAGTTAGTTTTAAGAGACATCACCTTGCCAACAAAGGTCTGCATAGTTCAAGCTCTGGTTTTCCCAGTAGTGATGTATGGAAGTGAGAGCTGGACCATAAAGAAGGCTGATTGCCGAAGAATGGATGCTTTTGAATTCTGGTGCTGGAGGAGACTCTTGAGAGTCCCATGGACTGCGAGAAGATCCAACCTCTCCATTCTGAAGGAAATCAGCCCTGAGTGCTCACTGGAAGGACAGATCGTGAAGCTGAGGCTCCAAGACTTTGGCCACCTCATGAGAAGAGAAGAATCCCTGGAAAAGACCCTTTGGTCAAACTCATGCTAATAGCTTTGAGAACACTGTCCCACCATGTCATCCTCTGTCGTCCCCTTTTCCTTGTGTCCTCCATCTTTCCCAACATCAGGGTCTTTTCCAGGGAGTCTTCTCTTCTCCTGAGGTGGCCAAAGTCTTGGAGCCTCAGCTTCAGGATCTGTCCTTCCAGTGAGCACTCAGGGCTGATTTCCTTCAGAATGGAGAGGTTTGATCTTAGCGGCAGTTAAAAAAAATAAAATCTCGATCATTAAAATATAACCTAAAATTATCATTTAAAACCTTAATCATTTTGGAAGTACAGCTTGTTCCCTAAGTTTTATGGCAATCGCACAGAATTTGGCCACCCTTAGCATAATCTCTAGATCCTTGTCCTCTACCAGGAGTTTTAGACATTTAAGTTAGGACCCATTTGGAGATTTTTGTATAACAGGAGTGATAAATACCGAGTGTCTATCCCCGTAGAAACGGCAGCGTACCGAGACATGAGAGACAGTTTCTACCTCCATCAAGCCGCAGGGGCAGACTCGTTCCATGTATGGCTTACCCTCGAATCTGCCCTGCAATAAGGCAGATACAAGAATAAGTGATAATGCCAGAGATTAAAACAGGACAGAAACATACATAGCGTCACTAAATAGGACTAGCGAGAGAGAGCGCACAGATCTAAAGAACTCATTTTGTTCATAGGATAGCGAGCCTGACTGTAATTTAGATGTTACTTAACCTTGACTCATACTTTTAAATACTTGTAAAGTGATTTTATGGGAGAGCAAGTCTGTCACATGGTTCATTTTTATGGCTTCCCAGTCGTGAGCCTTACATTTATTTGCAACGGCTTGGCGGATGTTTCTCCATTAGCACCTGTTCTGTGTTGTGGTTTGCAGATAGCAAAGGAGTGGACTGCAACTGGGGTAAGCCAACCTCTCTTTCCCCCTCCCCTCTCCAGGAAGCACTGAAAGCTCACTTCATTCCCAGAGAGAACCGGCCATGAAAGTCACTCACAGAAGCTTCCTAATCCTTCTTGACTTCCATCTGATCTTCTCTGCCTTTGGTAAATCCTCCAGCACTGGCAGGGAGGGAGGGAGAAATTCAGTTCGCAAAAGCAATAGGGGACCTGAAACAGAGCCCTGAACCATATTGCCCACCCTCTTTGTCTCCCTAAAGGCACTTTAAGTCAAGCAGCAGAGAATCCAATCCATCGGGTGAAGAGAGTCCAGGGAGGAAGAGTGGACGTCATTCATCCCAGAAATGGTAAGCTTTGTGAGTCCAGAGATGGGGAAATTGGAGAATCTAGATATCATCTGCTGGATATCAGGAGGAGATTGTTAAGGACATGTCAAGGGTGTGTGTGTGTGTGGGGGGGAATTTCAGCTGCAAGAATGAACAACATGACCTTGCAGCACACACAGTAGTTAAACTATGGAACTCATTCCCAGAGGTGACTATGATGGCCACCAACCTTGACCACTCCATACTTGGTGGCAGTAATGCTTCTGAACACCAGTTGCTGGAAACCACAGGAGGGGAGAGTGCTGTTGCGCTCGTCGGTTTCCCAAAGTGTGAGGACAGTATGTTGGACTAAATGGGCCACTGGTCTGATTCAGCAGACTCTTCTCATGTCAAGGAGTGACTGTAGATTTCAGGCACTAGCTTGGACATCAGTTTGTGGTTGTGATGGCCTGGGACTCGGGCTCAGACTAGGAACCAGAGGAGTCTCAGTCCGCACCAGTTCCTTTGCCTCAGGCGGCATCTGGACCAAGTCTGGGGCCTGATCCTGCACAGGTTCCCCTGCAACAAACACCAGCTGGGCCGAGTCAGGGGCCTGAGCCTGCCCTGGCTTCAGATGCGGGGATGACCTCGTTGCCTCCAGCTGGACCATCACTTACAGCTGCTCCACTACTGGTTGGATCAGGGGGGCTGTGGCAGCCCCTGGGTCTAGTAACCCACTGACATCTCCTGAGCTGCAGAGTCTAAGGTCTGGGAGAAGGAGAGACCTGAGTACTCGCAGGAGGAGTGCTCACCTTCGGGTGAGACAGGGAGGTGAGTCACTGGGGGATCAGGACCGGCCGTTAACCTGACAAAGATAAAAGGCTGTCGGACCCCGCCCCAGGTTGTGTGAGCAATATTGCTGTTTGCCGGAACCTGCCTGTGATCCTGTGCCTGACCTTGCCTGGTTTCCTGCCTTGGCCCTGTTGAACTGACTCCTTGCAGAACCCTTGGATTCGGGACCAGACCTGGACCGCGTTGCTTGGGTTAACCCCCTGGGCCCAGCACAGTGGTGGATCTGATCACACATTCTGAGGCCCACGTTTCTTCCAGGCCAAAGGCAAAATTTGGCAGAGCAACAAATGTGCCTTCTACCTTTGCTGAAGGAAACATCCCAGAAAGGCAAAAGGCATGGAGCAGAGGGTGTACATGGGTGCAGACTTGAAAGAGTCTCAAGGGCCAACTAGAGAGAACGAGGGCATGAGGTCCCCTTTCACTGCCTTACACAGTTAGTGGCAGCCACTGAAGCACAAACCTTCATGTAACTTTTGTTTGTATTGAACAGAGCCAGCGCCAGCGCCTCAGATACTCCCCAAAAACATCTCCAAGACTCCAGAAGGCTGCAATGTGACCCTGCAGTGCATTCCATCCACAGAAGAAAAGTTTGTTATCTCCTGGGGAAAAGGGAATCCCCCAAGGACCTTAGCTGGAGGTTCAAGTGAATACCAGCTTTCCCACAATGGTAGGGATCTCCACGTCTCCTGGCGAAAAGGTTCCAATGACTCCACGTTCACCTGCGTGGTCAGCAGTTCTTCAGATCAAAAGGAAACCTCAATTGACATGCTCGAAATATGCACAAGTGATAGAGGTGAGAAATGGAGTCTCTCTCTCTCTCTCTCTCTCTCTCAAACACACACACACACAAACACATTTCTGAGAGGCGTTGCTTGGGGTGGTGAATACTTGGGGTATCTCTAAAAATCAGGGAAACATGGATAACTGTGTGGGCACACAGAGCATTTGTGGTTTTTGAAACTAAATGGAAACGGGAATGGAAAACCTCCATACTTCTGCTGGAAGTTGTGACAAGCACAGAAAAGACCCACCATTTCTCAGCTACACAGGAAACTGATTTACATGACGTCAAACCATCTAGTTCACTATTGTCTACACCGACTGGTAGTGGATTTGCAAGGTTTAAGGCTGAGAGTCACTCCCAGCTCTTTTCTGGAGATGCCATCAGGGGTTAAGCCTGTGAACTTCATCCATTGAGCTATGGCCCTCACCCCTTCTCCTCCCCGTCTCCCTCCCCCATTCACGTAAATAAAGACAAATGAATTTGTAATGATAAATATTGCAGGAAGATACTCACACTTTCTGTCTGCCACTGCTCTCTCTCTGGAAAAAAACTAAGCTGTTCAAACTAACACCCACACCCTTCTTTTTTCTAGCTACAAAGGAAGTGATTTGAGGTGTGGCCTTCAAGGAAGTGGCTCTGGGCAGGCAGTGAATAATAGAAGGGAGGGGGAGTCAGGTCCTGCTTCCATTGAAAGAACCTGGTTGGCCAGTGAGAGGGCATGCAGTTGGACTGGATGGGGCCCCCCTATTTCTTCTGTTCTTCTGGAACCTCCAGGGTCAGATCTACACCCATGGCCTTTAACATTAAGGAAGGGTTTGTTGAAACAAAATATTTAAAAAATCCTTCCAGTAGCACCTTTTGTTCTTGTTGTTGTTTAGTCGTTTAGTGGTGTCCGCCTCTTCGTGAGCCCCTGGACCAGAGCACGCCAGGCACTCCTGTCTTCCACTGTCTCCCGCAGTTTGGTCAAACTCATGCTGGTAGCTTCGAGAACACTGTCCCGCCATCTCGTCCTCCGTCCTCCCCTTCTCCTTGCGCCCTTCATCTTTCCCAACATTAGGGTCTTTTCCAGGGAGTCTTCTCTTCTCATGAGGTGGCCAAAGTCTTGGAGCCTCAGCTTCAGGATCTGTCCTTCCAGTGAGCACTCAGGGCTGATTTCCTTCAGAATGGAGAGGTTTGACCTTCTTGCAGTCCATGGGACTCTCAAGAGTCTCCTCCAGCACCAGAATTCAAAAGCATCAATTCTTCGGCAATCAGCCTTCTTTATGGTCCAGCTCTAACTTCCATACATCACTACTGGGAAAACCATAGCTTTAACTATACGGACCTTAGTAGCACCTTAGAGACCAACTAAGTTTGTTATTGGTATGAGCTTTCATGTGCATGCACACTTCTTCAGATACACAAAAGCTTATCCCCAGCTTATGCACATGAAAGCTTATACCCAGAACAAACTTACTTGGTTTCTAAGGTGCTACTGGACAATTTTCAGTTTTGACAATGTGTTATTGCCGAGTCTTTTTTATCGCTTATTCCAAAATCTTTTTTATGCTGTAGTTTTCATTACAGTATATTCCAAGAGACTCTTATTGTACATTGCAGGTGGCCTTGGACAAATTATACGTTGGGAGTTCATGTTAATTCTTCTTCTCCCCGTCGTTGCCTGTTTATTGGTGGTCACAATAATCATAGTGAAGAAAAGAAAATCCAGGAAGAGAGAGAGAGATGGAACCACCTATGTTGATCCCCAGGTGAGATGTGCAACCTCTATTAAGTCTGTCTCCTGTCCTTGCTCAGGGCTGGGGCATCTGCTTGTTTGCACCTGTTCCTCATCCTCCTGACTCCCAGCTTCCACTTTTCCTCACCTCTCCTCCTCCTCTGGACTGTGTCCTGTCTCCCACCACCATCAACCTGGGTCCAAACTGTCCTCTCCTGAACTTTCCTTGGAGGCCACTTGGTCAGGCAATCTCCAGCACTCCTCCTCATCTATCCCTACAATCGTATGGATTTGTACAGCCTACTAGCAATTAAGAAATATATGGAATTTGTCAGGTTCTTGTCAGTCCAATAGGTAAAAAAGGTAAAGGACCCCTGGACGGTTAAGTCCAGTCAAAGGCGACTATGGGATTGTGGGGCTCATCTTGCTTTCAGGCTGAGGGAGCCAGTGTTTGTCCACAGACAGCTTTCCAGGGCATGTGGCCAGCATGACTAATCTGCTTCTGGTGCAACAGAACACCAAGACAGAAACCAGAGCACACAGAAACACCGTTTACCTTCCTGCCACAGCAGTACCTATTTATCTACTTGCACTGGTGTGCTTTCGAACTGCTAGGTTGGCAGGAGCTGGGACAGAGCAATGGGAACTCAATCCATTGTGGGGATTCAAACCACTGACCTTCCGACTGGCAAGCCCATGAGGCTCAGTAGTTTAGACCACAGTGCCACCCACGTCCAATAATGTTTGAAGGGTAGGGGACCCAGATGTTGCCACAACTCCCAGAACAGATGACCCTGCTTCTCTGCATCCCAAGGCAGTTGGAACCAATGATATGTGCAGTGGGAAAGGAGGGGTCCAGCTAAGCACAGTAAATGATTCCAATACAGCAATTACACATTCTGAACTTTCAGCAGTTTATAAGCCAACCTTCAGATGTGGAACAAGGTCACCTCTGCAGATGGGTGATCCAGCAGTCAATAGAAGCAGACTCCCCAAATACTTGAACTAAGCAGTATAGTTAAGCCATCTGCACTTCTCTGATCAAACTGGGCCTGGCCAGGGCTTAATCCGCTTCCAGGGTTTAGGTACCCTCCGGTGCTCAGAAACTCTTTTAGGAGCTGCGCCCCAGAGTCTACTGCATTGTGTTGTTTAGCTGTTTCTCTTTCTCTCTGAACCTGCAGGTTGACTGGAACAGAGAGGGCTGTTCAGTGAGGCCATCCTGTGAATCCCGAGAACGAGGCCTTGTGTGTTGCCCCCTACACAACGGTTTTGGCAGGAATCGTGAGGATCGTTGGGACTATGGGATGCAGTGGTCGTTCGGGGATGAAGGGGGCCCTGAGTTATGCTGCTGCTTTGGGGTTCGAATGGGACCCTAGCAGAACCTCCAAGTGTCCCTATTTTCCAGCAACAGTCCCGGATTTACAGAAGCCACCCCAGTTTCTGATTTGATCCTGGAATGTGCTGCTTTTCCATAAGATGTCCCTATTTTCATCAATGTTGGAGACTATGGAGTTATGCGACTCCTGAGGCAAGGAGATAAGTAACTGTGCAGCCTCTAGAAGACATCTGAAGGCAGCCCTGTATAGGGATGTTTGTTAAAGTTTAATGTTTTATTATGTTTATATATATATATATATATATTGGGACCCACCCAGAGTTGCTGGGGCAATCCAGTCAGATGGGTGGGGTAGAAATGAATGAATGAATGAGAGAAATGTCCCTGTTTTCATCAGAGAAAATGTTGGAAGGTGCGCCCTAGAACCAGAGCTGATAGTCTTTCCCGGATAGCCCTCATTGCCTACAGAAACATTGGTTTAAAAAGGTCCCAGACCAGGCTGAAGAATGAAGACAGTGGCTTTCCTCTGAATCACCCATCCTGTTGCCAATGAAGCAAAACATCACCATGGATATTTGAATGGTTTTGAGCAGGACCATTTAACCAATATTTTCTGCTCCAGGGTGAGCTGTTACACCAACCACTGCTCCCCCATGTGTTGCCACTTGCAGGTGGAATTGCAAAGTAGCAATCAAAATCTAAACATATACCCTTCAACAACTTTCCCTGCTTTTTTTGTAAATTCTAACCCCCGAATGAACTAAGAACCAAATAAAACATTTAGGTAAATGTCTTTTGGCTGGGAATTTCAAAGCTGAGAAGCATCCAACTATAATTTCTGAATGTCACATTTTAGATTGCTGTGTCCCATTATTCCCAAAGATCACAAGTTTTCTCTTGTCTTTTTTCCCACGCTCTCGCTTCATGAAGGCAACGAGATATGAACAAAGCCTAACTCTGCTAAAAAGTACAAAGCATCCAGCAAGCCCCTTGCGTTATTTCTTCAGCGACCTGTGTAAAGACTAGGATTAATTTTCATGCTTTTGTGGTGTAATCAGATGATGAAAATATTGTTGGGAAAATATTGTGGTTCAAGCCCAATACCTATAGAATCCAGACACCACCTTGTGTCCCATATGCATCATTGCACCTAAAGGCTAATCTTCCCTCGGTAGAATTACTGATCTGGCATAGGACACTTAACTATTGGCTTCGCCTAAACTCAAATCCCCCCGGTCTAATATCCCTAGTGCTGCAAGATTGTCACAAGAGCGCCTGGACTAAAATTGTCTATCAAAAACTTCACTCTTGTGGTTTATCACCACAACAGCTACTCACTTTGGGTTTTAGTAAAGCAAACAGTCTCATTTGTCAGCACCTAAATGATATCGAGTGTCAGAACAACTTGGCCACAATAAGGAAATTTTGCCCATGGTATGACTTTTTTCCACCTTCCCATTTCCCACTTGCTGGCACCCTACCTGCATAACCTAGCAATTCTAAAATATAGACACTCTTTTACTCTCGCAAGATTGAATATATTGCCCTCAGCTGCACTTGAGGGATGATTCCAACAGATTCCACACGAAAAATGCTTATGTCCCTGTGGAGATGGCAGTACCGAATCGGTGGTGCATGCCCTTCTGGCTTGCACTCTTTATAAAGACTTGAGGAATGAGGTTATCCCCCCTCTTTTATTGTCCATTCTGGGTTGCCCAACCACTGCCACAGTGTCCTTTCTCTTGGCAGATCAAGATGAGCAGGTGACAACAATGGTTGCAAGGTTTTTAGCTGGGGCAGTCAGAATAAGATCCACTATTTGACTTTTGATTCCCTAAAGTATATTTTATATAATTGACTTTTTATTTCTATTCTTTGTATATCGTATTGTTCTTTTATTGCTGTGGCCGATGGCTGACACAAATAAAGATTCATTCATTCAGACACCAAATATCAGCAAGCCTCCAGACTCACTAAGATTTGCTTCTACTAAGCTCCGTTTTCAAGCTATGCCCTCCGTTGTCCTAGATGGACGATATAACAGGGTACTACTGTACGAAGACAGACTCTGTATATGTGGGCAACCGCAGGTGGAAGACACCTTGTACTATTTTCTATATGGCTCAGTATACATTGGACCCATGAGGCAATTCCCCACCCTACCATCCATGCAAGAAGGATGTCTCTCCTTGGCAGAGAAGGTCCTATGGCTTCTTAGCAATGCAAATGCTTCAGTGACTCACAGAGTTGCCCTTTTTGCTCTGGTGGCCAAAAAGATCACAAAGAAGACCTTGGGCAATATAGCATTGAACTGTAAGGGAGACACAGAGATCTAAACAGAGACTATTATTTGTGGCTTGACACCCCTTTTGCTGGTATTTCTTTTTGATTCAGATTTGTCATGGCCAGTGGCTAGTACAATAAAGTTATTCGGATTGGGCTGGAAATGTCAGCAACACAACCTCAACCGGCAAGTACTTGAAGGGTGGCACAGCAAAGATAAAAAACTGCACAAGCAGTTATACACTTACAATCAAGTGGGAGCAAAGGATCAGTTATGTCTGTGTATGCCAATGCTTCCTTCTACTAGTTTATACTGCTTTAATCATGAGGCATGTCAACTTTCTTATCTTTGCCTTCCTCCTTCTTTCTCAACAGTTAAAGCAACAGCTCCTTTGCATGTTTCGTTCTGTCCCCCTTTCATGGTTCTCTTGCAAACACAAGCTTTACATTCCAACCTTCACTTGCTCAGCCCTTCTCACACAAATTTCAATTTTTTAAAAAATTATTTTATTTTATTCTCCTTCCACAGTATCACTCTCACCTCTCCTGACCTCTAAATTTATACTTTGCTTCTGTCTTTTATTGTGGACTTGATTATCCCCATCATTGTAGCTACATGTTTCCTGTTCAGTGCCTTTTTTTAAAATGATATTTATTAAGCATTTTAAAATTACAGAAAAAACGAAGAGACAAAGAAGAAGAAAAAAACAAGGGAAAAGCAAACAACAATCAAACAATACAAATCGATAAAAATCAAAATCAAAAAACCAAAACAAAACACATCAAAATAAAAAAAACAAAAGTAATCCACAAAAATTTAAAAACAGATCCAACATTCCCAAATCCTTAACGGTCATTGCCTTATTTCATTGACCTCCTCACACCTCCCTTTTTTGTATTCTAGTTATTAATTATCACAGCAAATCCTTCCCGTTTTTCATAATATTCTGTCATTA
This sequence comes from Podarcis vaucheri, assembly GCF_965113315.1. Classification (NCBI taxonomy): domain Eukaryota; kingdom Metazoa; phylum Chordata; class Lepidosauria; order Squamata; family Lacertidae; genus Podarcis; species Podarcis vaucheri. The sequence continues at coordinate 1,614,463 of NC_138754.1, read as the reverse complement.
AATTACCTTAATCGCTTCTCGGCCTTTTGGCTAAGATCAAGTGTAGTCACATGCTTTTTTCATCATACTGATACCTTGTCACAGTAATCCGTATGATTGCCTTTCCACAACAATCCATGCTCTGGTAACCTTCCAATTAGATTTCCATAGCACCCTCTTTTTGAGGCTACCTTTGAAGACAAACTGGAAGTTGCAGCTATTGCCAAATGTGTCTGCTAGCATTTTATGTTTGGTGAGGTGCAACCATATAACTGTTAGAATTCCTGCTCCATGATTGCAGTTATGGGATTGTTGTCTATCACATGAAGGTGTATGTTTTGACTCCACAGAGTGGGAAGTGACGGAGGCAGGATATTTGTGTTCCTGTGTTCCATGAAGTGGGACTATTGTCCTTTGTTCTTTTTCTCTTTGCTTCCTGATGCTAGAGAGAGAGGGAGCCATGTTGCAGTGCTCCGTATGTGTTTATATGTAAATAAAGTAGATTAGCCAAAATGCTGAGTTGCTGTGGTCTGTCACGCAAGGTGCACAAACTCTGCGGATCCCTAAGTGTGCCGGTGTCTGTTGGCATCGGTCGCTGTGATGTTCGGACAGAAGAAAGCTTTTGAAGCTCCCGAACGATCGACCAGGAGGGAGAGAACATGCCAGTGGGGCATGTGTGTCTGCCAGGGTCCTACTTGAGTGTAGGACGAGCTCCTGACAATAACACCATTCTGCACTGATTGCATATACATTAGCGACATCCAGTGCTTTTTTTCTTTTAAAAAAATGTTTAGGGGGTACTCTCATTTTTCTACTCATATTGAAATACTGCCAAACAATGAGGCCAAACTTTGATTCAAAAAATGTTTAGGGGTATGTGTACCCATCATTCCAAGTACTGATTGTAGCATGTAAAGCTGTAATTGTTTTGATATCTATATATCAAGTTTAACTCCCTTTATGGACATGCCAATCAGTTAAGACTGGAAGAAGCCTTTCTTGTTTTCCCAATGTCTGGAGAAGCTCGTTCTGAGGTGAAATAGGATGTGGCCTTCTCTGTGGTGCTGTCTAGGTTGTGGAAATCCCCACCAAATATATTACTGGCATGAACACTGGTTATTTTTTTAGTATTAAATTTCACACAGCTCTTTGCAGAGTTTGGACAATCTTCTGTCTTGAAGTAATGAGCCTGTGATTTCAGCACCAACAAGGCTGAACTAGAACAGACAAATTGGCTCAATTTACGACATGCACCTACAAATACAGATGTCTCATTATCTTGAGAATCTTTTCTTGATGTCAGTCATTGCACTGTCAGGAGGAGGTCTGGGAGCAAATTTTGCTGAGGTGTGATAAGCATATTTTCTTCAGCAACGTCTCATAGAAACAGCAAGAGATTATTATTTACCCTGTAATTTTATGACTGGTGATTATTATCCTCTGTCTTCTTCAGCAAAGCAACAGGACTAAAGGACATTTATAATATCCCCTGCATCACTCCAAGTTGGAGCTAGAGATATCACCACTCAGTCAGTCTGATCACTGAGACACAGTTTGAAACATAGATAAACCGGGCCGCCACTTATATAAGGATGTGCTACTCATCATCGGAATCAGAGAAGGATAATGTATTGGCAAGTGTATTGGAATGCAAAAGGGGTTGTTTTATGCAAGATAGTGGCGTTTGTAATGTTGGTGCTAGTGTTTTTGCCTCAAGTGGTGTCTAAGGTTCCCAGCATCAAATGTGACGTCAGTGACCCTCTTTCTATTCTTCACAAGCATTACCAATCAGGAGACCTCATTATTGCTGGTATTATGTCTCATATATACAGATTCTCCAACTCTATAAGTTTCAGAGAACGTCCCTCCAATGACCTCTTTGATGGCACCCTGTAAGTTTCCTTCAATGTTTTCCCATGACAAGTTTGTCCTTATTAAGTCCAGTGGATAGGTGGAGTTCACAGCCAATCCATCTTTCCTTTCTTTAATGAATGGCACACCTTCCCTAACTAAATACCACATCATCTCCATCGTGTTCCCATTTTTATTTTAGTAATTCCAGACAAGGATCCAGTGTCACAAGCCTCCTTCTGGAAGAATTTTCTAATTAAAAAGAGCTAGCAAATGTTAGTCCTGCTCCAGCCCTACTCACCTAGGTGTTAGATCAGTGAGTGGCCCTTGGCGGGGTGGGGTGGGGGAACTGTTATAAAATTTTTCATTTCAGTGCTCATTGGCTTTGGGGGAAGAATATTAGGTTACCCCAGATTGTTAATTTTTGCAGCTGGACATGGTCACTGATAGCCAATTGCACAAAATGCCATAAAATAAATGAAGTGGCGACCACCCTTGTGAGCCACCTTAATTTCTACCCATTTGGTAAAAAAGCCTATCCACAGAACTTATTTATGGGATAGCAATGCTTCTAGAGGAGTAACAGTGCTCTGATTTTTGTGTTAACAACTGTGCCTGCATCTGAGCTTTAACTGCCTTGTCAAAGACTGTATATTTCCATTTCTTTGCCATTTAACTATAACTTCTACATTTTCCCTGTGTGTGTGCACTCACACAAGCTATATACATCACACATACTATTGGCATCCATTCTACTCACATTCTACTCACCTCCTACCCCCACCCCACCAATTTCCCTATATCTGAAATGTTTGCAAATGTGTACAAAATCCCGAAATAATAATATTTTTGTTCTAAAAGGGGGAGGATGTTAAATTCTAGATATATCGGTCCCATTTTAGAAAGAACACAAAGTAATTCAACTCTCCAGAATTTGGGGAGAAATGTTACAATCCTATAGAGAAACTGGAATGAAGAGAATTTCTTTTAGAGATCCTTCTGTTAACTGCTAACTTTCAAAGCAGAAACTGGTAATGCTCTTGTAAACAAATATGACAAATATCCCCCTCTGCATGACAGCATTTCTTTATATTTCTGATTACAGGTCAATGATTCAGATCTACCAACATATTCTAGCCTCAATATTTGCTGTAAAGGAGCTTAACAGAAATCCTAAGATTTTGCCTAATCTCACCCTGGGCGTCCATATCTACAATAGCTATTTCAATCCAAGATGGACCTATCAAGCCTCACTGGAGGTCTTCTCCACCCAGGGCAGATTCATTCCTAACTACAAATGTGATACTATCAACAATCCAGTAGCTGTCATTGGGGGGCCCACCTCTGAAGTTTGTCTCCACATGACAGACATCCTGTGCATCTACAAGATTCCACAGGTAATACATGTGCGTGGAACTGGAGAGTTTATGAGAGCATCAGCCACATCCCTTGGTTTCAGATACTGATTTGTACATTGAAGATAGGAATTGCTTCCAAAATACCATATTTAACAGTGGAAGATTTGACAGGTTGTCCCTTTAAATGTTTTAAGGGGTGAATCTTTATTGAGAGAATACAGTGGTTGGGGGCATTTGGGGGGGTTGTTGGTGTGTGTGTGTTATAGTGCTTTGCAAAGACTTGTTGACGCACTTGTGGCCATGCTTATGGTTGCACTAGCATACCAGTATCTAGTCTTATCTGCAAGATCTGCCATTAGATCCCAATGTACTTTCTGTCCACCTCGCTATAAGACCTGCTATAGGATTAGCCAATATAGGATTAGCCAATGTGGTGTCTTCCACTTATGAAAAGCATGTAGGTTATGGGTGATAGCCAATTAAGTCAGACAAAGGATCACCTCTGTGTATGACTTATGCTATATGTCAGAAACACTTAACATTCCATCGGCAAACAATCAAAGGAATCTCCAAAGAAGATTCCTTTAACACGATCTGGTCTCCCTTTTTCTTTTTTATTGAAGAAGAACAGGATATTTTAATGCCACCATCATCACTGAGGTTTCTGTGGAGAGGACATATTCCTTAGAAATGCCTGGTATTGTAACTGTATTGTAACTTTTGAATAAATGTTGTTGTTTTTTAAAAATAGAAACATTTAAGTTAACTAAGATCAGTTATTTTTGAATTCAGAAGGCTGTATTTCCTTAAAACGAATACAATCCTTAGATCAGGCACAGCCAAAATGTTTGCCCTCTAAAAATTGTGGACTACAATTCTCACAGTCTCTGACCATTGGCCATGTTGACTGGGACTTATGGGAACTGGAGTCCAAAAACATCCCATCTAACCCTAAATTACACTGATTTCCCCCTATTTTCCTTAGTTCATCTATGGCACTGCTCCAGTGATAAATAAGAAAAGTCAGACTGTCCTCTACCACCAGATGTTTCCAGATGTGGATCATCAATATAAAGGGATTCTTCAGTTACTGCTTCATTTCAGGTGGACATGGATTGGGGTGTTATCTGCACATGACGACAACGGAGAGAAATTCATACATACAGTGGTTCCCATGTTTGCTCAGAGAGACATCTGCTTTGACTTCATTTTATCAATGCCCCAAATATCTTACTCCAATGACTTTGATAAGAAAATTGATGAGGCAATAAAAACATGCAATGTTATCAGGAATAGCACTGTTAATGCAATGATCGTTCATGGTGAAATTGATACCATGGTAGGTTTGAGAATGCTGCCCGTCTACACTGGCTGGGGGAGATCAACAAATGACAAAAGTAAAATCTGGATTATGACATCCCAGATGGGTTTCACATCAGTTTCCTTTCAAAGAAATTGGGACATAGATTTCCTTCATGGTTCTATCTCCGTTGCCGTTCACTCTAAGGAGGTAATAGGATTCCAGAAATTTCTTCAGATGATAAAACCTTCTTCAGGAAACAAATATGCCTTTATCAGAGAGTTTTGGGGAGACGCATTTGAATGTTCTTTTCTCAATCCCATGACAGACATAGACAATGGAAAAATCTGCACTGGAAGGGAGAAACTGGAGACTCTGCCTGCCTCTGTTTTTGAAATGAGCATGACAGGCCACAGCTACAGTGTTTACACTGCTGTCTTTGCTGTGGCACATGCATTGCATTGCATGCCATGCATTCATCAAGGTTCAAGCACAGAGCAATGGTAGATGAAGGAAGAATGAAGAGTCTGAGTCAACAGCTGTGGAAGGTAATGTTCTGAGCACACTAAGAATGTAGGAAAGTAAGAGCATAGAATTATAGAGTTTGTAGATACCTGAAGAGTCATCTAGTCTAACACCCAGGAATCTCAGCTAAAGCATCTATGACAAATGGCCATCCAACCTCTGCTTAAAAATCTCCAAGGAAGGAGAGTCCACAACTTCCCAAGGGAGACCATTCCACAACTGAACAGCCCTTGCTGTCAGAAAGTTCTTCCTGATGTTTAGTCAGAATCTCCTTTAATGTAACTTGAAGTCATTTGTTCAGGTCCTGCCCTCCAGAAAAGGAGAAAACAACCTTGCCCCATTTTCCATTAGACAGCCATTAAGATACTTGAAGATGGCAATCAATCTCCTCTTTTCCAGGCTAAACATCCCCAACTCTCTCAATCTGGGGCAACTCCCTCAATCAGGCAGGAGAAAGCAATTTTGCTGCATATTCCATGTGACAATCCTTCAATTATTTGAAGATGACTATCATATCTGCTCCCAGTCTCTTTTCCAGGCTAGACATGTCTAGCTCCTTCAACTGTTCCTCATAAGAGTTGGTTTAGAGACCACTGATCAATCTGCTTCTGTCTCTTCCATCTGTTGATGGGCGGAGGGCAGGAATCATTCTATGCATGTCTAGTTGACAAATTTTCTGTTTCTAAATCTTAAGAAGAAGATTCCACCTAAACATTCGGAAGAACTTCCTGACAGTAAGAGCTGTTCGACAGTGGAATTTGCTGCCAAGGAGTGTGGTGGAGTCTCCTACTTTGGAGGTCTTTAAGCAGAGGCTTGACAACCATATGTCAGGAGTGCTCTGATGGTGTTTCCTGCTTGGCAGGGGGTTGGACTCGATGGCCCTTGTGGTCTCTTCCAACTCTATGATTCTATGATTCTATGATTCTATGATTAATGTAAATTTGAATTTGGATGGATCCAGCTTTAGTCATTCTTAGGGCAAACTTTTTGTTAGATAGATTCATTGAAATCCCCATGATTTCCTCATGAATTGCTATTTCTTTCCTTGCCAATTTAGCTCAACCACTTTGTAAGAAGCATCTCATTTAATACTAGTGCTGGAGGAAAAGTATCCTTCAATGAAAATGGTGAGATAGAGGCTGGATTTGATATTATGAATTGGCTCACGTTCCCAAACCAGTCTTTCTGCAGAGTCAAAGTTGGAAGCATAGACCCCATGGCTCCTCAAGAAGAAGTGCTCACTATTTCTGAGGAAGCCATTGTGTGGCCCAACAGGTTTAACCAGGTAAGGTCCATTCATGTATTGGGGGCTATTCATTAGTCCCATCTTCAGTTTTCAACAGTTCAGATACTGGCATAGCTCTGCTCATCTATAGCTTTAGTGTGCACATGGGGACATGGGTGCAGAGGTCTTCTTTGCTGTGTCAGTTGGGTGATGTCACCCATCCAAACCCTTCTTTTCATCAAATAAAATATTCTCCTTGGAAAACTTTAATATTTAAAGAATTTGTAGACATTTGTCCTGAAAGGTTGTAATCAAGGATTAAACTACAAGGAATACATTGAACATACTTCTAAACATCACCGAGAAATGTAGAAGTATAAACACAAAAAATGAATAAAAATAGGCTTAAAATTATAAGCAAACTATAACCAAGCAAAAACAACTAATTTCATTGGAGGGACAGGAAATTATAGTAACCCGCATTTCAATGTGTTCCAAAATATGAGATGGTGCATAGAGTTCCCATTTTTTATCCTATGGATAAGTATTACCAGTAGTAGAAAAGGTGCTATGAAGCCTCTGCATTCTAAATTCCAGATTTATTGCTATTTTGGAAACCTAACATAAACTCAACGCAGCTCCACATGGATACCAGTATAACGAGATGAGATATAAATGTTGGAGTTCAATAATGTTTACACATTTAATAAAGAGTCAAAGGTGTTTGCATTGAAGATCTGATTTTATTAAACTGCCTCAACCTCACCTCCAAAGTGAGTGTTAACCACCTGGCATGAGGCAATAGATACACGGCCCCCATCATACCCCATAGGAATAACCCAACTACACTCTGAGCCCTATAAGAGTTGTTCCAGTTATTGCTGGTTCCTCATGACCCTCACATTGAAATATGTGCTTAGAGAAGACTGGCCAAATCTCCAACCCAAAAGATGGTTCGCCTTTCATGGGTGAGGAGGTGAGGCTGTCTGGCCCAAGATTCCCCAGAGTGGCTGGGGCTCATCAATATTCATTTTTTCTCTCTTTTTCCATACTCACCCAGCACCTGGAATGTACTGGAATAGCTTGGACAAGTGAAATATCACAGAAACGACAAACCAAACAGGACTGGTATCACTGTAAAGTATAAGGGGGAAATTATTTTAAGCATGGCTCTCTCTTTTCTGACAGTGATTGGCTGTCCTGCATGAGATAGAATCATAGAATTTTATCATTGGGAGGGACCCCAAGGGATTTCAGTTGAAGCATACATGGCAGACACTGTAACACTGCAGAATTCCACCATCTAGTAAACATCCTCCTCTTTCATCTCTGGACAGGCACAGCCTCTTTCTCTTTGTAATGACAATTGCCCCTTGGGTTATCGTAAGGCAAAGAAGGAAGGGATGCCATTTTGCTGCTATGATTGCCTTCCATGTCCAGAAGGGAAGATTTCCAACCAAACAGGTAAGGAACTCATGTCCAGAGTCTACGGACACTAATGGGGTCACTAGCCATCAATTGGAAAGGTTATGTAGAATTTAAGGATGGTTAGAATCAAAGAATTAGAAGGGCCATCCGGTCTAACCACCTGTGGTCAATAATAATAATAATAATAATAATAATAATAATAATAATAATAATAATTTTTGTTTCTTTGTTTCTACCCCAGCCACTCTGGGCAGCTCCCGACAGAATATTAAAAACACGATAAAACATCAAACATTAAAAACTTCGCTAACAGGGTTGCTTTGAGGTGTCTTCTAAAAGTCAGATAGTCGTTTATTTCCTTGACAACTGAGGGGAGGGCGTTCCACAGGGCGGGCGCCACTATCGAGAAAGCCCTCTGCCTGGTTAACAATATGAGGGCAGCACCTTACATTTGTCATTATGTAGATAAAAATAGGATTCACAGCCCCACATGTGCCAATCATTATGTTGGGGGTGGGGGGCAAGGACATGAACCACACACAAAATGGAGATAGAAAAGTCTGCTTTGGGAATGCTACATTTTTCAGAACTTCAAAATCCCTTAAAAAATACCTGCACAGGCAACCTCCCAGAAAAGACCAATAAGGACAGAATATGCTAAGTGCTGTTGGAATGCAAACTGACATGTTGCAAGGAGTGGATTGAAAGCAGGATAAGAGAGGGAGTGGAAGGGCATTCTGTACTTTCAGGAGGTGTTTCCCCCCCCCCTAAGAAAGAGAGAGATGATAACAGAAATGGAATGAAGAGAATGACGGCTGAAAGTGTATAAGCTAAAACAGAAAGGAAAATAGAAATATTCTGCATACTTCTAACTGATAATATCTTTGAAGAGAAGCCACCTTCGGTCATAGGACTCAGCTTCTAAAATGGAGGTGGGCATAAAGACCCAGGTGGCCCATGGAACATCCCATAGTTTGGCATCTTACAAATTGCATGAGGAGACCACTTAATTCTTTGTCAGATTAGAACCTGTAAAGTCTCATTCATATTGTTGTAATGCTGTCTTGATAATTTTAGTGCAATGCACATAATGCTGTCATGTACAGAAACCAAACTTTTCTTTTTCAGACATGGACAACTGCTTTCCATGTCCACAAGATCATTATCCAAACCTAGAACAGGATTCATGCATTCCAAAATGCATCAGTTTCTTGACTTATACAGAGCCTTTGGGGATCAGTCTGGCCACTTTGGCTCTTTCGTTTTCCTTCATCACAGCTTTGGTGCTTTGCATCTTCATCAAGCACCGGGACACTCCCATCGTCAAAGCCAATAACCGGAGCCTCACCTTCTCCCTCCTCCTTTCCATCTCCCTCTCCTTCCTTTGCTCACTGCTCTTCATCGGCCAGCCTGACAAGGTGACCTGTCTCCTTCGACAAACTGCTTTTGGCATCATCTTTTCAGTGGCAGTTTCTTGCGTGCTGGCCAAGACAACCATCGTGCTTCTTGCTTTCACGGTCACCAAACCCACGAGGAAATGGGTGGGGAAAAGACAGACTCTCTCCATTGTTTCTTCCTGCTCTTTTATTCAAGCCACTCTTTGTGGTGTGTGGCTGACAACTTCTCCCCCATTCCCAGATTTAGACATGCACTCAATGACTAAAGAAATCCTTCTGGAATGTAATGATGGCTCAGTCACCATGTTCTACTGTGTCTTAGGCTACATGGGCGTACTAGCTATTGTCAGCTTCACTGTAGCTTTCTTAGCCAGGAAGTTGCCTGACAGTTTTAATGAAGCCAAATTCATCACCTTCAGCATGCTGGTCTTTTGTAGTGTTTGGCTGTCCTTTGTTCCCACCTATCTGAGCACAAAAGGGAAATACATGGTGGCTGTGGAGATCTTCTCCATCTTAGCTTCCAGTGCTGGCTTACTGGGGTGTATATTCTTCCCAAAATGCTACATTATTGTGCTTAGGCCTGAACTGAACAGCAAGCAGCAGCTGAGAAGAAGAAAGCATTGACACATCTAATATTCTGTGGCCCTCATCCCTTGGTCAGGAGGAAACACGGGGACTTCACATAGTTGCAAGAAACATGTTTGAGTGAATTTATTTGGGAGTCATCACATCACATTTTAACTGAAAAGGATAGCTGCATTGCTGTTACATGAGTTGTGGCCACATTGAAAATGCGTTGTGCTAAATAAATGAGTATTTAACAAGGAGACCTCTGTGGCAAGAGAATAAAATTGAGCAAACTGCAGTGCTGAAAGATCTTCTGTCATTTTAATACAGTAATTATTTTCTCCCCCATATGTTTGCATTTGTTAAACTCCGCAATCAGGAATAAATGTATATACACACTGAAGTGTTTTCTCTCTCTCTGCTTCTATGATACAAACTGATTGGGTCTGTGATATTCTTTCTAGGGAGAGTGGGGAATTTGATTTGGTTTACGTTGAAAGCCCACTGCACCTAATTTGCACTTTCCTGAAGTCTCAGGTAGTGTCAGAGGCTAGAAGTTCCTTTCACCAGCTGCAATTGGTTCAATAACTTATAATGGCAATGGCACCCACCTGAGAGGTGCAGGAACTGAGTTCCAGCTGTAAAAAAAAACCCTGGTTTTGAGAATAAAACATGGGGAAGGTACACAGAACACATATGCTACCTGGAATTCCTGGGAGGAAAGGTGGGCTACCAAAGTAACAGGTATATAAATCGGTCAGGTGCTTGGATGACTTTTTCCATATTCTAGTGAACTGCGTGACTGTGGACTTGGATAGCTCAGTTGGTTAGAGTGTGGCACTGATAATGCCAAGGTTGCAGGAATGACCCCCACATGGAACAGCTGCATATTCCTCTCTTGTAGGGGGTTGGACTGGATGATCCTCAGGGCCCCTTCCAACAGTTCTATGAGTCTATGGTTCACATTTCGATTTTGAAGTATTGTAGGTATAAAAAAGTGAGTCAGGTGGTAGCTTTTAATGCCACATAAAAATACAGATCTTGTAAATCTATTTTATACTATCTCCCTCTCCTTAAGGTCTCATTTTTAAGGTGTTTTTCTTTTGCTCACTCTTTTGAAACCTATACAAGTATAGGCTTCTGCACCTCTAGCTGTGAGAGTGAGCAGGACGTAACAGAACTGAGAAGTTCTAGAGAACAAATCTGTCCATTTAACATCCATATCACAAGCAGTCTGGAGATTACAGCCACCGCACTGAAATTTGTCTGTGAGCTCCATTGCACATGTGTATCTGTTGTCTCTATTGGTTTTCATTTCTTCTCAGAAGTTGCACATTCCCTCTACTTTTGATCACCTGCCAGTAGCCACAGCATAAAGATCAAGGTCTTCCTAAACCCCAAACTGGCTATCTCTGCTAACAGTTATGTTGTATCTACATGCTATTCTCTCGACAGCAGCACCATGAAATATGATATTAATGCTCTCGTTGCGTGATTCAGCAGGATGGTGGATCTATCGGTATGCTCAGTAGATGCACATCTTGATCATTCTCCAGACTGCAAATCTAGTGAATTGACTACATGTTACTGGTGCCTGATACTATGGGTTGTATCCAACATTAGTCATACTCAGAGTAGACTCATTGACTTCATGGACCTAAATTAGTTATTCCATTAATGTAAATGGGTCTGCTCTAAACATTACTAACTTTGAATACAAACCCTGTGCGTTTCTTGCTAATATATTCAACTCTTATCTAACCATACTGGTTACTCAATGGCCACTGAAGTTTTCACCTGGATTTCCAAAAGTATTTCTTTCTTTAAAAACCTTCTAAATATGAGACTTTTTATGTAGACTTCGCAAAAAAGTCATTTGTGGTTGATTAGTCTTATTCTAGGCTCACTTATTTTCTGGGGGGCTTTTCAGTTGCTCTTGGTCATTGCAAGCTGATGCCTCTCTTGCTGTCCACGTGATGAAGACCACAGAAGACCTGCTGAGATCAGATAAACATGTTGTCCGCATTGTCTCACAGAATCTGTGATTCTAAATAGGCAATTATTGTTCTTCCTAACTAGCAAATTAAACATGATGACTCCTACTTTTCCACAAAGTCCCAAAGGAGCTTCAGTACTAATCACCAGCAAAACCATGCACAGAAGAAGGAAGTATGCTGCTAATAAACCTTGTATCATTCCATGCTGGGGCTAGAGAGAGTCAGGGCTCTTGTCAGTTTGATCATTGATACTTTATCTTGTGCAGTTTGAGCTGTGTATCGACCAACTGTGTGTCCATTCAAGCCATGTTTGAAGATAATGAGTATGAATGGGTGTGGAGAAGAATTTTTTTCTTGCAAGTTAGTGGCATTTCTAGTATTAGTACTAGTGTTTTTGCCTCAGGTAGTGTGCAAGATTCCAGATGCCAAATGTGGCATCAGTGACCCTCTTCCGATTCTTGATAAGTTCCACCATCCAGGAGATCTCACCATTGCTGGCATCGTGTCTATGATGTACATGTTTTCCAAACCAATAACATTCATAGAATGTTCCTCAATGGACCTCTTTGATGGAACTTTGTAAGATTTTCAAACTTTCCATTATATGGATCACCAACGTGGCACCTGTGGGGTATGCATGCACCCCCAGAGATCTTCCCTGGTGCCCACAGGGTTCCCCCCTTGCTCCACTGAAATTAATCTTGAAAGACGCCTTGTATTGTTGCCAATAGAATAGGTTGCCCTGTGTGTTTGGTATGTGTTTCTAGTTTGCAAATGGGATTTGGGTTGCCCGATATATTAAAAAGCCTGTCCTATGAATCCCATGGAGGTTTGTGGGTTTTCCATGAGTATCTGGTTGGCCACTATGTGACTGAGCTCTGGAAAAGATGGATCTAAGGTTAAAACCTTTAAAAACTGCGATTACCATCAAAGGAGTGATTCAACTAATGGTGTTGCAGGGACATCCAGTGGTGATCTTAACTTCCACCTGCCTGATCATCGATATTTGGAAGCACAATTATTTAAAAAGGGGAGATGCTACCCTTACTAGTAAACTAGCTAAATTATTGAGTCATAAAACTCATATTATTTTTCAAGGAGAAGCAGCTCAGATGAAACATTAGCCCATGTTCTCTCCTGATGTTTAACACACACACCTCCCAAAATAAGGACATAAGATCCCAATTAATCTCCCCAGAACTTTCTCTATTCTATCGAAACTTAGCTAAGTTTTGTATTTTGATTTTAATGGCAACCTCCAACCCTAAGATCACAGAAAAATTATATAGAAATATAGAAATAGAACCTCTAAGTGGTTTACAAGGAAATAAGGTAGCGCAAAGTTCATTATTGTAGCCATCAAAACTAGGCCACTGTTCTTAAATGGAAGGTGAGGTATGCATGGAGAAAAATGGTCCATTTTTAACTATTTCTGATAGTTCACGTATTCTGCTCACTCTCATTTTATAAGGTGCAATTTGTGTGCATGGATATGTTTTTAGAAATGAGACAATGTCAAATTCTGAATCCACCGGTGCCATTCTGAAAACCAACGCTAAGAAATTTGAATCTCCAAAATATGACGGGGGCAGGCGACTTTCAATGAGAACTTTGCAAACAGGTTCTCTCAAAATAGTATTGGGTGGCTGAGCCCATGTGACAAAAAGCCAACTGTGCATGACAACGTTTCTTCATCCTTGGGATGGAAACAATTTGTAAATCCTCCAATCCTCTCATTTCAGGGTCATGCTACAGATCTACCAGCATGTCCTGGCACTGATATTTGCTGTAGAGGAGATCAATGAAAATCCCAAGATTTTGCCTAATCTCACCCTGGGCTTCCATATCTACAATAGTTATTTCAATCCAAGATGGACCTATCAGGCCTCAATGGAGGTCTTCTCCACCCAGGGCAGATTCATCCCTAACTACAAATGTGATAATGTCAACAATCCAGTAGCTGTCATTGGGGGGCCCATCTCTGAAGTTTGTCTCCACATGGCAGATATCCTGCGCATCTACAAAATCCCACAGGTATGGCAGGCACTAGAGCATGGGAGTATAACAAGTAATTTTCACTTGTGTTTTGGTGATTCAAAGTATTTTTAGGTGGTTTTCAAGGTCAGTTTGTACATTCAGAAAAATTAAGTACTGAATATATCCTTGTCTTCAGAATACAGATTATTTTAATGTGTTGAGCAATCAGTAGAGAAGGGAATTAAATGTTTAAATATAAAAGGGGAAAGGATCAGCCTGATTTTCTCACAGACATTGAGTCTGAAGAGGTCCACTCCTCCTGGGAAAGCTCCACTACTTAACTTATAAGTTAGCTATATATGTCAGTCCCAAGAAACCTGTCTTAAGGACTTACATTTCCTCTTTGCCTTGTATATTTCAAACTCAGAGGAGGGATATGGAAGGAACTGTAGGTTTTCTCCAGGGAAAAACTGTAAGTAAGCAGCAATGTTTGTTAATGTACAAAGAAGTACAAAGTTCTCTTTGCTTATCTTGTACACCTTAATATTATGGAGGTGAAGTTCACAGGGGAAATGAAGGTCTGATGTTTTTGAGGAAGTATCCTTCAACACTTTTTCAGAATGGGAGGGTGAAGCAAGAATGAGAGAACAAATTTTTAAGAATAGTTTTATTATTTTTTTTAAAAATAAATAAATGATTCTGCAAACTGTAATGTTTTCAGACAAGATCTGATGATATTATACATAACATATATACACTTATTTATCATTGTCAGACAAATCCAGACATAAAATAAAGCCAAAGTAAATAAACCACAGGTATGTGAAGGCTTTAAAAGAAGCAACTAGAACCATTTATAGCATAGAAATGATAGTTAAACAAGACAAGCTTGCAAAAAAATGACCCTCATTTTACCAAGTAGAAGCAATTAAAGTATTCAAATAGCCTGAGTCCTTGGCCATGTTCCTCCTTGCTTGGAAATGAAAACAAGTCAGACTAAATGAATATGGTTCTATTTTGTGATCTAATATGAAGTGTTGCTTTTGACCCTACTCTCTCTAAGCATAGCTGGGGAAGCATAGCAGAAATGGGGAACATTTTCCAGCCCAAGGACCACATTCCCTCCTGAGCAACCTTTTGAGAGCTCTGCAATTGATGGTTTAGGTGAGAGGCAAAAGTGGTAGTGCAATGAATGTAAATGTTACCTTTGTACAGTAGGATAAGTCTTTTTACAGGCACCCCTCTGAATCTTCCTTCCAGACCTCTGTTGAAGGTGTGTAGCAGAGCTAGTGGGGTGGTTGTTCCAGGGCTAGCTTGAGAGCATTGGCAGGTCACACTGTCCAAAGTAGGGTCTGAGGTGTCCTAATCCTGGTGTATATGAATGCTCAGCCTCTTTGTACCTCACAAACACATGAAATTCTCAGCAGCATTCAATAAATGCAGACTTCTTAAAAAGGTAAAGGTACCCCTGCCCATACGGGCCAGTCGTGTCCGACTCTAGGGTTGTGCGCTCATCTCACTATAGAGGCCGGGAGCCAGCGCTGTCCAGATACACTTCCGGGTCACGTGGCCAGCGTGACGAAGCTGCTCTGGCGAGCCGGCACCAGTGCAGCACATGGAAACGCCGTTTACCTTCCCGCTATAAAGCGGTACCTATTTATCTACTTGCACTTAGGGGTGCTTTCGAACTGCTAGGTGGGCAGGAGCTGGGACCGAAAGACGGGAGTTCACCCCGCCGCAGGGATTCGAACCGCCGACCATGCGATCGGCAAGCCCTAGGCGCTGAGGTTTTACCCACAGCGCCACCCGCATCCCTGCAGACTTCTTAATCAAGGTTAAATCTTCTTTAATGTTTGGCATACAACTTCAACAGAATGAAACGACACAGAATTATCCCTCCCCCTTTAATTTTGGAAATTTCCTGCTCTTTTGTCCTCCTTTCATTTCTTCAGCTCATATATGGCTCTGCTCCAGTGACCAAGCAGACAACCCAGACCGTTTTCTACCACCAGATGTTCCCAGATGTGGCTCATCAGTATAAAGGGATTCTCCAATTACTGCTGCATTTCAGGTGGACGTGGGTTGGGGTGCTGTCTGTGAGCGATGCCAATGGAGAGACATTTGTAAGCAACATACTCCCCCAGTTTGTCAAGAGAGGGATTTGCTTTGATTTCATTGAAAGATTCCCAGTAATGACTAACTCCAATGACATTGCTGTCATAGTGTCAGAAGGGATGGAAACAAGCAATATTCTCAAGAGAAGCACTGCTGATGCAGTGATCATCCAGGGGGAAATTGATACCATTATAATTTTGAGAATGTTTCACGAGTATTCACAACTTGAGGACACATCAGTAAAAGGAAAAGATAAAGTCTGGATTATGACAACTCAGATGGATTTTGCATCAGTTCCCTTCCAAAGGACTTGCGACATAGACTTATTCCATGGTTCAATAGTCTTTGCTGTCCACTCAAAGGAAGTGTCAGCTTTCCGGAAATTTCTCCAGATGAGAAACCCTACTTCAGACAAAGAATATGACTTTACCAAGGTATTTTGGGAAGAAGCATTTGAATGTTCTCTCCCAAGACCTATGGACAATAGGCAGGATGGTGAGATCTGCAGTGGGAAGGAGAAGCTGGAGACTCTGCCTGCCTCTGTTTTTGAAATGAGCATGACAGGCCACAGCTACAGTGTTTACACTGCTGTCTTTGCTGTGGCACATGCATTGCATGCCATGCATTCATCGAGGTTCAAGCACAGAGCATTGGTGGATGAGGGAAGAATGAAGCTTCTGAGTCAACAGCTGTGGAAGGTAATGTCTTGAGGAAACTTATGCAGCAAACAGAACCATATCTGGGAGAACAAAAAGTGGAATCCAGACAGTGTATAAAGCTGTCTATCAAGGCTATTTTGCATCTAAAAGCCAAATCCCTTAAGAAATTGAATGCATCACTTGGCATTGCATTCCTTTTAAAAACTGTGAATAATAGTTGCTAGGATTTTAGCAGTGGTTCAGAGGGAATTTGATCATTTTTTCATATCGATGGAAGCTAGTGTGTGTGTGTGCGTGGGTGTGTGTCTATGTAATAACTTTCATTACAAGTGTCACACAGGCAGAAAGGATTTTAGGCTAATCCTGGCTTCCTGTCCTCCTCCAAATTTATGATATTCTGTCAACTCCAAGTGTCATCACACAGTTTTGCTCTTAGTCCTGTCATAGATTCCATTTTGTTAAGTTTATCTAGGAAACATGAATAAACAGAGGAAGGCCAATTATATTGAATCAGACCATCGGTCTGTCTAGCTCAATCTTGTTTACACTGGCTGGCAGCTCCTTGGGACTTTGCCAGACCTACCTGGAGATGTCAGAGACTGGACCTGGGATGCGCTGCATGCAAAGCACACGCTCTATCACCGAGTTTGTCTTTCCCTATGTAGGGATTGTTTATAGCGCACCCATGCTTTTAAGTAGGACCTAGAGATGGATGTGTACACCCTCCCCTTACTTATTCTTTTCCTCAGCCTTCAAGAGCCAGCTCCAAAACAGTTACTGGTCTATCCCCCCCTTCACAATATGCTTTATTCATATGAGTTGAATCCTGAGGAGCAAGTTGAACTCAGGAGCTACCAGATGCTGCTAGATATAAAGGCTATGTTCTACTCCACGGTTGGAGTCCGTACGCCTCTGAATACTAACTGTTGAGAACCACACTGAGGACAATATTTTTCCTCCCAGGATTTCCATGGTTGGTCAGTGTGAGAATATGATGCTAAGCTAGGTGGGCCATCCTCTGGTATATCTGAGGTTCCACCAAAATACAGATTCATTACCCATATCCTTTAACACCCCAATCTTCTTGTTCTTATATTTCCTTCCAAAATTTAGCTCAACCATTTTCTGAGAAGAACCTCATATAATAGCAGTTCTGGTGAAACAATTTCCTTCAATAAAAATGGAGAGTTAGAAACAGGATTTGATATCACCAACTGGGTGACATTCCCAAACCAGTCCTTTCTGAGAGCCAGAGTTGGAAAGATAGACCCCATGGCACCACGGGAAGAAACATTCACCATTGCTGAGAACGCTATTGTGTGGCCCAAGAGCTTTAATCAGGTAAAGGCCATTCAGGTTGTGCTATGGTCAACCATTCTGTGGTTCACAGGTCGCTCTGGGAACCTTGGATTGAATTGTTTTGGTCAAATGTTTTAAGCAAGCATGTCAAGCAGGTAGAAATTGAAGAAAGAAAGAAAGAAAGAAAGAAAGAAAGAAAGAAAGAAAGAAAGAAAGAAAGAAAGAGAGGGAGGGAGGGAGGGAGGGAGGGAGGGAGGGAGGGAGGGAGGAAGGAAGGAAGGAAGAGGGGAGGGAGGGAGGGAGGGAGGGAGGGAGGGAGGGAGGGAGGATCAAGAAATTATCTGATTCAGGTATAATCCAGCAGGTACAGAAAAGGGAGGCTTGCTCCAGATTGCAAAATGAAACAAAATCCTCCGTGATTCAAAATAACCAGTGAGGTACAAACTTGCAAAAATCAAAACATTATTTTCTTTCATGTATGGACAGGCACGGCCCCTTTCTGTGTGCAATGACAATTGTCACCCGGGATATCAGAAGGCCAAGAAGGAAGGGAAGCCATTTTGCTGCTATGATTGCATTCCATGTCCGGAAGGGAAGATCTCAAACCAGAAGGGTAAGAAATATCATGCACACAGTTTATCAGGGATATTGACATCAGGATATAGAGAGAGTCATTTCCCTTGTGTCAAAAGAGTGGTTCACAGTTCTACAGTGGTGGTAGCTGCTGATATGAATGAAGATGCAATCTGAGAAACTGACATGTAATCAGCATAGCCCAGTCCAAGAAGCCAAACCCTCCCTGATGACGCCACCTGCACAGCCAGTTGTTTACCTCCAGTATTTTCCTCTCTCTTCCTGGGCCATGACCTTCAACAGGAAGGAGTTATGAAAAGGCCACCTGTGTCTCAAGGCCCTCCAGCTTCCTGCCCCAAGTCACACAGCCCCTTGCTATAATGAAGACCTGCATTTTTAAAATGAGCTTAAAACTATATATTTGCAAATGTTTGTATCTCTCATTCTCTCGTGCCAGGCATAAACCAGCTGGGTGCTCTGGCAGCTGTTTATCTTCCTGTTTAAGGGCCCCTGTTTAAGCAAGTGCCTCAGGGTTGTGAAAGGAAATTACAGGCTAGGAGCAAAAGGTCACACTGACCATACAAATTACAGAATACAATTAAGCTATAAAAACACAATTAAGAATTGGTAAATAGTAAGAATTATTGTGCCTCCCATTAAACTTGAGCCACATTTTCATAAGGTTAAAGGGTAAATTGAAGAAGTTGCTTTTAGAAACAGCAGCCGTTTCAGCAGGGAAAGGGGGGCTACTCTCTGAAGTGGCTTTTGGAAAGTGTTTTTAAGTTTCTTTTTACTTTGAAAAGGCCTTTCCTTTTCTACTAAAAATCTATATATGTTATGTATTAAATATATTGGCTTAAATGTAATTATGCAAAGGATTTAGAAAGTAAGAAATGTTAGATTCTTATGTTAGATTCTTATTTCATAGAATCATAGAATCGTGGGGTTGGAAGAGACCACAGGGGCCATTGAGTCTGACCCCTCTGCCGGGCAGGAAACACCATCAGAGCACTCCTGACATATGGTTGTTGGGCCTCTGTTTAAAATGAAATTAAAAACCATCTGTTTTAACCATCTGGTTTGCAGTGAATAGGGCAGTAGGGGCCAAAGGTTGTCTGGTAATTAAGGTGCCTGGTCGAGGTAAATGTAAGATATATGACTACTTGTTTGCCATTTATAGATAGAAGGAAATATAGCTCTTTGTCTGGTGGAGGGAAAAGGGAAAGATTGGGAGGTAGAGTGTGGTGAAGTATCCAGCACATTGTATGTGTGATAAAGTACAATCTGCAGCTGACCTGAGTGTGGAAGCGAGTGTGTGAGTGACTGAGTGGATACTTCACAGGGCCATACAATGGGAGTTGGAGGTTCAAAGGGGGGAAATACACCTCTTGAATGTATGTTAAATAATTTTAAGAAAGCCTTCTCAGGGGCATATGGAGTCAAAATGACGCCAAAGTGCTTGAGAACGTTATGTGAATTAGAATGGCCGAAACAAAATACTGGATGGCCGTCTCAGGGAACCTTTGATATAAATTTAGCAAGCAAACTTTTGTCTAACATCACCAAAGAAACTGGAGGGTGCCCAGAACAATTTTCATATATAGATTCTTGGCTGAGCACATTAAATAATAATCCTCCATGGATAAGGGAATGCAAAGTCCAACGATGCAAATTATTGGCTGTAAAAGCCGAAGCTAGGAAAGGAATCTTGCCAAATAAACTCAAACCCATTTTTGAGGGACCAGAGGAAGAGGTGCTTCCACCTCCACCCTATGCTCCACATCGAGGGGATCCTAATCCAAACACTCCACCAGTTGTAACCCCAAGGCAAGAAAGTGGAATGAATAATGGGGCTGGAGCCACAGAACTTGATTCCTTGATAGATTATGATAAATAACTTCAGGAGGCATTGGAGTCCTATAATAAAGCCCAAGCAGAAGTGGTTATTCCACCTGTGAGTCCCAGTAGAACTCCATCTACAATCTCTTTTAGTGGAACAACTGATTGCCCACCCCAAACCCCTGTACATCCAAGTCCTAGAGAACTATTACAGAAGTTACAGGGAGACCTTAATCGGTCAGCAAGCAATACAGCCAGGCGTATAAAGCTGTTAAAAGAACGCCTTGGGACAGATACTATCCCCTATGATTTGAGGCCCCTAGAGCAAAGCGAAGAGAAAGATCACGTAGTAGCCCCTCTCAGAAGAGTATTTGATGCACTTGAGGAGCCTGTGCTGGTTAACGGGCAACCCAGACCATGGCCACCTCGAACTTCGACCCTCCAGTACATTCCATTCACAACTACAGATCTGATGAATTGGAAAACACACACCCCATCTTTTGCAGAAAAACCTCAGGCTATGATGGACTTGGTGACTTCAATAATAAATACTCATAGTCCTACTTGGACAGATTGCCGCCAGTTCCTGAATACTCTGTTCACCACTGAGGAAAGAAGAGACATAATTGAAAAGGCACAGATATATTTGCGTGAGCAGGTCAGAGTGGGAAATATTTTAAATGTTGACTGTCATCTCCGGGACAACTTTCCCTTGGAAGATCCTAATTGGGATCCAAACAGTGCAATTCACCTGGCCAGGCTTACCACCTATCGCCAGACGCTTGTGCAAGGTATCTGCAGGGCATGCCAGAAACCCACTAATATGTCTAAAGTCTCAGAAGTAGAACAGAAACCAAATGAGAGTCCAGGAGACTTTTTAGAGAGGCTGCAGGAAGCCTATCGTATATGGACTCCTTTTGACCCTGAAGCATTTGTGGCCCAGTGCGCTTCTGACATTCGTAAGAAAATTCAGAAATCAGAAGGATGGGAAGGGATGCTGATGAGCCAAATTATGGCCATTGCACGCCGAGTTTATCGGAATAGGGATGAGGCTGAGAAGCAAGAGAAGAAG